>NC_069781.1:154261201-154564232 GCF_027406575.1 Nycticebus coucang
CTCTTCCCTCCTTCATTCTGGGCTGTAGTTGTGTTTTATCATTCACATGAAAGTGTGGGTGATTATGTATTGGTTTCATAATAGTACTGAGTACAGTGGATACTTTTTCTTCCATTCTTGAGATACTTTACTAAGAAGAATATGTTCCAGCTCTAGCCATGTAAACATAAAAGAGGTAAAGTCTCCATCTTTTTATGGCTGCATAATATTTCATGATACACATATACCACAGTTTGTTAATCCATTCATGGGTCAGTGGGCACTTCTGCACTGCTGGTGGGAATGCAAGCTAATATGTTCCTTTTGGAAAGAAGTTTGGAGAACACTTTTAGGGAACTAAAAGTAGACCTCCCATTTGATCCTGCAATTCCTCTACTAGGTATCTAGATGACCAAAAATCATTTTACAACAAAGATATTTGCACAAGAATGTTTATTGCATCCCAATTAACAACTGCCAAGTTATTATTTATTTTTTATTCTTATTTTTTTCCATCTCTTTATTGTTATTAGGTCTAAAGGTCTGAAACGTGTATAAAACAATGAATGCCTCTACTTCTTCACCCTTTAATCATTAATGCCTTCATTCACATTCTTCCTTTTACGTATAACTCAGAAAAATAGATTTTCTTTCTTACCTAACTTCTGCTTATGTTATAAGACTATTCAGGGTACGCCTCTTCCAGGAAGCTTTTCCTGACTGCTGAGTCAGACACACCTGTACTTTGTTCCCCCCCGCATCCTCTATTCACTTCCATGAACACACATATCAAGTCTCTTAATGGTTTTCTTCACTTTTTCTTTTACTATTTAGTAGGCATTGTGAGGTTAGATATGTCTTAACTTTTCTTGATGCTTAAATCCTTGTCTAATACAGAATGATACTCAATTTATCCTTGAGTGGGAGGCTGAGGCAAGAGGATCACTTGAGCCCAAGAGTTTGAGCTGTGAGGTATGATGCCATGGCACTCTGCCAAGGGCAACAAAATGAGGGTGACAAAATGAGGCTCTGTATCAAAAAAAAAAAATTATCCTTGAGTGTATGCATGAATGGTGTGAAATTTTTCTGTTACATGTTTCTGTTTAGTGGCTATGCATTAAAGTCATGTCCATTCATGTGTTCTTTTTTTTTTTTTTAACTTACAGATTTTCCTTCTTGGAATCATCCTGCTTCCAATCCGTGCCTTATTGGTTGCATTAATTTTATTACTGGCGTGGCCATTTGCTGCAGTTTCAACAGTGTGCTGCCCTGAAAAGCTGACTCACCCAATAACTGGCTGGAGGAGGTAAGAAATAAAGAGGTCCAAATATTTGCACATAATATTAAGATAAGAAGTATTAAATCAAGATAAAAAAGAGTTTATCAGAGATTAGTCAGTGATCAATAGTTTTATCAAACTCCTGCCTCCTCAATTTCAATAGTTAATTTTTGTTTCTCAAATGAAACTGGTCTTACTTTATCATATGTGGAAATGACTGCTTAAGTATATAATAATAATCTTCTGTTGAAGCTATAATTTTCTAATGTTAAGACACTTTGTTTTCCGAGTTATTTCCAAAAAGTGATAGATCTCAGTTGTGAAAGGTATTGAGTTATGATACCTAAAACCATTGCAGCTATAAAAAACCTTTCTTGCTTACTTTTGCTTCTCATTTCACATTTATTCTTGTTCCTCTACATAATGACATGCTTTCTACAGTGATATGATTGTGCGTATTATTTTTTAAATTACTTTAGTAATTATTATTAATAACAATTTAATTATTAACCATTATAGCCTAGCTTTTGAAAATGTTAGTATTAAGGCAGAATGGACCTGCTTCTTAGGCTAGTATCTGTATGTCTTAAAAGTGGGACCTCTTAATTTGCCTTTTTTTTTTTTTTTTTTGAGACAGAGTCTCACTTTGTCACCTTGGGTAGAGTGTTGTGGTGTCATAGCTCTTAGCGACCTCAAAGGCTCAGGCAGTCCTCTTGCCTCAGCCTTTGGAGTAGCTGAGACTACAGGTGCCTGCCACAATACCCGGCTTGTTTTTTTTTTTCTATTTTCAGTAGAGACAGAGTCTCACTCTCACTCAGGCTGGTCTTGAACTCCTGAGCTCAAGCAGGAGTTGCCTTGGCCTCCCAGAGTGGAGGGATGACAAATGTGAGCCACCACACCCGGCCAGGGCCTCTTAATTTGGACTTCATGGATTCCACATTTACAGATAGGTTTACGGGAACTGCTTGAACTCTCTGAAATTATGCGGGATTTTTTTTTCCATGCCAAGAATATATTCCTTTCATCTAAATCTCAAATGTGAACACGTCCTCCAAAAATTTTGAGAAATACTGTTCTAGAAACTTTTAACGAAATATAGTTTGCTGTTCAGTTCATATTCTGGCGAACAGATGTCAATATCAAACACAAGGCTGGTTTGAAGTGGAAATGAATCCAGTGCTGCCCATGCCCTTGAGAATTCTCAATTCTTGCAAATCATACTCCTTTGTTTTATAACTCAGACTTGAGTGGTATAAAACAACACTTCAAGGGATGTTTTTCATGACTCACCAAATCTGTTCAGATCATCTCTTTGGTTTCTATTGTTGGTTGTTTATAAAACCTAGAATGATGGAAGAAATAGGCTAAGCATCCAGGAAATAGAATAAGTATTAGTAGATAGAATTAAGTATTAGAAATTTTTTTACTTTTGTCAATTACACCATTATCTCTGTCTCCTCTCAAACAGGTAGTGTTGAAGTTATTATTGAGCCATTTTTTAAACATTTAAAAAGAAGTGTTTAATGGGATAACATGAATATGGGATAAATATCATTATCAGAATAGTGCATCACTTTAGATAAAAAAATAAGAGGTTTGGAAATGTGTTAAAGAGGTGCACTTTGTATCCTTCTGTGAATAGAGATCTCACTACTACCCTGAACGGGGAGAAAGGGAGGTCCAGTCCCCATGGCCTCTGGAAAAGTACTTTAGTTTTCTATGTCTCACTTTTTACTGTGAAATAAAAGTCATAAAAACTTATTAGGAGCCAATCGCTAATTACTCTTCACTGTATTATTACAAGAATGTTGAGACAATTAAATAGGAAACCCATTTTTAAAAACGCTCATTAGATACCTCTTGGATGATGTATGTATTTTATTTTTCATGAAAAGCTACATACTTACTCACTTACTGAGATAACTACCCTGCATCTGCATTTCTGGGAGTACTTTCTGCTTTTCCTACTTGACTGAGACTGGATCTTACTTGTCTTAGTTGTCCAGCCCAGTTCCTGGCACAGTTTGATGACTTAATTAATGGTAGAATCTTTTTAGAAAGTAAGAAAAGCAGATTTCAAGAATTGCTGATGTGCATCTTTGTTCTAGGGAAGTGAGATGGTGAATATGTTTCTGAAGATTCTTGATGATGTCTGAGGGCTATAGCAATATAGATTAAGATTTTTTTTGAGTAATATAGACTAAGGATTACGGAAATGAGTGTATGTAAAGCATTTAGAATAGTGTCTGGCACCTGGTAGGAAGTGAGTCATGTAAGTATTAGCTCGTACCTTAACATGAAATTCTGTGACATGTTTTGGTTTTCTTCTTGTATTTTAGAGTAAAGCCCTGCTGCTAGCTTCAATTAGCAATATAGATATAGATTTTTTTTAAGACTTCCTTAAAAAAAAAACTTAACTGTAAGATAATTCTGAGGTCACTTTCAACATGAGAGTTCTAAAAGCGTTTTGGGACATAACAGCATCTTCATTACACTAACGTAGATTCTCAAGGGCAGCAGTGATTTGGATGTCTCCGTGGGGGATGAATGGAGAAGTGATTTATCTTTATCACTTTATCGTGTTAGAATGTTGGAGCCATTTCTTAGCCAAGTGTCCTTGGGTAAATTTACTTGACTTCTCTGTGTCTCAGTTGTCCTACTTGTAAAATGGTAATAATAATAAATAATGCCTACCTCCTAAGCTTAGACTAAGGATTACGGAAATGAGTGTATGTAAAGCATTTAGAATAGTGTCTGGCACCTGGTAGGAAGTGAGTCATGTAAGTATTAGCTCGTACCTTAACATGAAATTCTGTGACATGTTTTGGTTTTCTTCTTGTATTTTAGAGTAAAGCCCTGCTGCTAGCTTCAATTAGCAAAGCTAATTATGTCTTCTCTATATTTCTTTTCAAAGGCAAATTACTCAAACAGCTTTGAAGTTTCTGGGTCATGCCATGTTCTTTTCAATGGGATTTATAGTTGCTGTGAAAGGAAAGATAGCAAGTCCTTTGGAAGCACCAGTATTTGTTGTTGCCCCTCATTCAACTTTCTTTGATGGAATTGCCTGTGTCGTAGCTGGGTTACCTTCCCTGGTGTCCCGAAGTGAGAATGCACAGGCCCCTTTGGTTGGCAGTAAGTACTTGTAGCAGATAAAATATTCCGTGTGCATGCTTTCAATTAAAGGAGTAATATACAGTTTATTGATAAACTTTTTAAAAAGTTAAAATAATAAAACAGTTCAAACATGCTTATTGTAATATGGTACTAAGTAGGAAGAATGAATTTAGGCAAAAAAGATTAGAGACTTTATCTGAGAGCCTCATAATTCTTTTTAAAACTTAATCTTTACACCAGCATTTCTTTCTGCCATTGTATTTGTCAAGAAAGACTGATTTTCAGATACTAAACAGGCTTGATTTGAGACAATTTAGCGAAAAAATTTGTGCAAACACAGGTTACATGCTCCTTCATGAATCTTCAGGGTATTAGGCTGATAAATGCCCTAAGTCTGGTTTCTTCATTATTGTCCCCCAAACCTTCAGGAGGGACCAGTGCGGTAACTCTTTGAAAATTATGATGTGGCGGAACAATAAATGCTTCCTGCCATAAAAACCAATGAAGCAAGTGAAGTGTTTTTCCCACCAGATGCTTTGGTCTCTCTCTCTCAGGAATTAGTCTCCAAGTAACTGCTCCCTGTTGTCTCAAGTTTATTACAAACATAGAGATGAGAGTGGGTGTGAAAGTTGCCAATGTCGCCTTGGTGCTCTGGAGAAATAATAGTAGTTTTTCAGCTTTGTCATTCAACTAAGACTTTTTTTTTAAAAAAAATGTAACGAGTGTGCTTTATGTAATACAGCTTTTTCTTGAAAGATTATATAGCAATAGATTTTTGGTAAAATGAGGTTTAATTTGTCTGTGCTAGGAAGTTATTTATATACAAAATTGGTGTGCTGAAAATTTGAGTAAAATGAGTAATAATTGTACCCTCCTTACGTGAACTATGAATTTATATAATCACTTTTCAGGGGATTCCTAAAACGAAACGAGATTTGCAGTGTATTCCAAAGTTTTAAGGTGCACAGAGGAAGATGACTTTTAGGGAGAAAATTGCATTTGCTTCCTTTCGTACTATTGCAGCTTACTTCTACTAAATCAATGAAATATTTATAGTTCTAAATACCTACTTTTTCTTTGGAAATTAGAGGCTAAGTTCTAATCAACTTCGAATCGGAAGTTTTAAAAAATTGTTTACTTTGATTTACTGTCACTTAAATTTTCCGTAAAATTCGTTGTCTGATATATCCAGTATTATTGCAATGGTGGCTTTTACCCCCTAAATGGCTTGGTTGTGACTTTTTGTTTGTTTTAAAGGATTGTTACGGGCTGTGCAACCAATATTGGTGTCCCGTGTAGATCCGGATTCCCGAAAAAACACAATAAATGAAATAATAAAGCGAACAACATCGGAAGGAAAATGGCCCCAGGTAAAACACAGTAGAGGTTCACTTACATGTATGGACGGTTTATTTATCTGTACATCTGTAGATTTGCTCATTTGGATCCACAGGTCATATCTGGGGACATCTATGCTTGCTAGGAATCTTTAGCATAATAGATACAAAGTAAGTGGAGTCCTCTTTCCCATGAGATGCTCCATGGAATTAAATGTATCATTATTTTGTTTTATTCTTCAAACTTTTTATTTTTTTTATAATTTTATTTTTTTATTAAGTCTTTCGTACATAGATCATAAATACATTTATGCCCATTTCAGTGTGTTGATCATTAGTACAAATTGGACTGCTTACGAGCACATTGCAAGTACAAGTTGGTTCTATCATGTGTAGAAACAAATGTCCTAATGCTATAATTGGGTAAATGAGATGAAAGCTATGCTGATTTAGTATGATGTAAGCTCTTCAGACTTTTTAAACCAATTTTTTTTGTGTGTATCATAAAACACTTCTTTGAGTTTAATTACTGTTTCAGGTAGGGGATACTAAAGCTCAATTATACTTAACAATATTGGGTTTACTGAAAAAGTGATTAAGATCTTTAATCTTATCTGAAGTGTATTTAGATGTTTTTCAGTTCAAGGGGCACATTAAAATCATTGTAGAACCTTTTTTTTGAACTGTACCATGTCACCACCCCCTTCCCTGGAGTGCTTTTTGAGGGCAAGGAAGAGACAGCATTTCTGGTGTCATAAACCATGGGCGATTCTAGTAAGTATCCTTCTATTTTTGCCTGGTTGAAAACAAGTGGTATTTCCAGACTAATAGTCCTGCAGTGACCTGGCCACTCATGATAACATGAAGATGTTAAAGTAGAAGATATTAAAGTTGAAAGTATGACCAACCAGGTGATTTTAGAAACCAAGATACACAAGGAAATATTAAAAAGATAATTGGGAATAGCTGGTGTTTAGAATATAGGGTGTCCCAAAAGTCATCTATAGAAGTTGCAATGCATAGGGAAAATGGGTAATTGTAGCTAAATGTACCTTTATTTACAAAAAATTCATTACAAAATGTTTGCAAAATATTCTCTATGTGATGGCCACCTCTTTGTAAAATTTCCGTGTTTGATTTTTCTCTGTGGCTCCAAGGAATCTAAGACTAGTAGGTGGGAGATAACAAGTAGGCAGATTTCAGCTCGTTTTGCTCATGTTGAGAAAGAA
Organism: Nycticebus coucang; assembly: GCF_027406575.1. Lineage (NCBI taxonomy): Eukaryota > Metazoa > Chordata > Mammalia > Primates > Lorisidae > Nycticebus > Nycticebus coucang. The sequence goes on from NC_069781.1 coordinate 154,268,140, forward strand.
TTCTGTCTATACAGAGGTAGAATGGTCTGATTTGGAATCCTTTTCTAGAATCTTTAGGCATGGGCTGAACAACTATTTGGGCAGGGGTGGGGAAGGTTGGGGAGTGGATACTGTAGAAAGAATTCAAGCATTAGAGATGCTAGGTTACTTTTAATGCCCCTTCCAGCTCTCAGATTTTTATGATTTACTCTATATCCATCCATAGTTAATAGTATAACTGTAGAATTTCCACTTAATAGAATATATTTAATATTGTATCCCATTACTATAGGAAATCCATTTTTTTTAAATTAGAGGATGAAATTATACCTACTCATAATTTTCATTTTATGAATAACTTGTTATTGTGGCAGCATAGCTCAGTGTTTTCCCTCTTGAGTTATAGAATATGTACACATTGCTAACTGTAATAGCAATTTTCTCATGGCTAAATTTTAGAAGTATCAGAAAAATCAAGCTTCTATTTTATTTAATGAGAGAACTAACCGTACTACTTATCTTTCATATGGAAAGCAGAAAGAAACACAGTAAAAGCTAAAAAAACTCTCTTAAAAATAAAAGAAACATACTAAGTTGTATTCCATATGTCAACTGATTCAAATAAGCAAAAAGCACATTTTAAGCATTTCTTCCTGTCTCCAAGATATCCTTGAGACATATATGTATGTTGTAGGAGTGAATATCACTTAATGAAAAGTGAAACAAAGAAACTAGGAGATCATTCGGTTCAGGATGTATAGCAGAAGAAAGAATTTGCTATAATCTAATGTACATTTTGTGTGCCCTTTGACCATGACTTATACGCTACACCTCCTTTTAAGTCTATTCAGATCATTAGTGTCATCTTTAAGATTCATTTCAAAGCTTAAATCCATTTTTTGATCTTAACCTTCAGACTATACTTCTTCTAGAGGAGAATCTAGCAATCTGTTTCTAGCTTTCATTAGAATCAAGTACTAGGCCTTCATTTCATTTTTGTATTTTAAGCATTGACAGCTGTTTGTGAAGTCATAAGAAAGTAAGTAAAGAGGTAATTTATTAATTAGACTGAAATATTAAATCTATTCCTTTTCTCCCAAGCTACTAGTTTTCCCAGAAGGTACTTGTACTAATCGTTCCTGTTTGATTACTTTTAAACCAGGTGAGATAAATTGAATTATGTATTGTAATAAAGTAATATGGAAGATTTCTCAAATGATTTGATAGCAGTACACACGGTAACTGTAGTTTGCTCTGAGCGTTTCTTCTTTTCTGATAAGTTTTTAATGTTGCAGATCCACCGAACTCATCCCTTCCTTTCTCTTTTGGTATCATAACCCCTTTTGTAATGTTTCTCCCGTGTGTGTGTGTGCGTGTCTTTGAGCAGAAACCACCTATATTTTTCTTTTCCTCCAAGGAACCTCAGAGACATGTGGGGGGTTCTGTGTCATCAAGTAGAAAACCTGTATTTCATTATCATTATAAAGTCTTCACCTGCCTTATAAGGTTCACTGTTTTTAACATTACCATGTCAGTGACTACAGCTTTGGTTGTAATTTGTGACACTTTAAAATGTTGTATCAGCTGCTAGAATGCTCACCTGCCTAAGTTATGACTCACTTACTAGCAAGTCTGGTGGTTCTTGCTTTATGCATTTGGTTTCATGGAAACTTTCTTCTTATTTTCTCCTTCTCTTGATTGTGTCATTACTTTTTTAAAAAATCCTATTGAAGGATACGTATTTAGACAATGAAAACAGGTGGAGAAATAAACAAGTAAATAGATAGATAAATAGATAAATATTTTAAGTGGCTTAGGCACCACATTTAGTATTTTCTTAAATAGTTCTTAATCCTAAAAATTCCTCATTTTGGTAAAGAACATTAGGGATTTCTCAACATTTAGCAAATAATTTTAGTTATGTGCACTCTTATAATGTGCAGTATGTTTATACTATTTATTACTGATTTTTTTCTTTATCATAAAACTTAGGAGCCTTCATTCCAGGAGTTCCAGTACAGCCAATCCTCCTCAGATATCCAAACAAGCTGGTAAGCATAGTATTTTACCACGGGAAGAATTTAAAGGATTCCAAACAGCACACATTCCCTAGAACTTCTTTTAATATTTGAATAAGGTTGTAAATAGATACATAGGCAAGTGATGGCAGCAGATGGGCAGAGACTCATATTGCTCGCCACATCTAGTTTTCAAAATTCTGCAAGACAGGCGTATATGGTGATTATTTTGCTATTATTGAACTTCAGGAAGACATTTCCTTAGCCTCTGCTCTGTTGTTACCATGATCATGTGATTAAGTGTCATGTTAGGCTCTTGTTAGACTGAATGGTAGACATTTGTGATTTTCATTAAGCCTAGAAGGAAACTTTCTGGTTCAGGGGCCATGGCTAGCAGAGAAGTATTGAAATACCAAGATACATTTGGGAGAGGCTTGGTCTTTAATTGCTGCCTGAGCACTTATTACCTGTGTGACCCTTGGCAAGTAGCTTAGTTAAATAAGGAAGAATCTGAAAAGAACTGAATGTCTTTTTTTTTTTTTTTTTTTAGTATTAGATCATAGCTATGTACAGTAATGCGATCATGGGGCACCATACACTGGTTTTATAAACAGTTCGAGACATTTATATGAAGTCCAGAGCTGACTCAGGAGATAGTCTCTTCTGCTCCCGCTGGGTACATTGTTGTCCTCTGGATATTTATCGGTTGTACCACTATTTTCCTAAAAGAAAGATTTTTGAGGAGATATTTTGGTTCTGAGAGGAACTTTAAAAAAACCCAGAATTTTTATGCAAAGGGAGGATGTAATTATTAGTTATCTATACTATTTAAGATTAAGAGTTCTTGGCTGGGCATGGTGGCTTATGCCTGTAATTCTAGCACTCTTGGAGGCTGAGGCGGGTGGATTGCCTGAGCTATGGATTCAAAACCAGTCTGAGCAAGAGTGAGACCCCTGTCTCTGCTAAAAATAGGAAAGTTTGCCAGGCATGGTGGCAGGCACCTGTAGTCCCAGCTACTTGGGAGGTTGAGGCAAGACGATCGCTTGAGCCCAGGAGTTTGAGGTTGTTGTGAGCTGTGATGCCACAGCACTCCACCCAGAGCAACAGAATGAGACTTTGTCTAAAAAAAAAAAAAAAGAAAGATTAAGAGTTTTTGATTAGTTCAACTGTTCAATTTTGGAGGCTGATTTTGCAACCCTGGGCATCTATGATTAAAAAAAGAATTAAAATCTTTCAATTCTTATTCATTGTACTTCTACCTATAGGTTTGAATTTATCATATATTCGAATTCTTTTACTACATCCTACTTTAATCTTTTCTCTTCAATAACCTTTTTTACTTGAGAACTGATATATTCTGTTTTCTTGTGTGTAATTTAATGTCCAGACAGGTTCATATTAGGAGAAAAATAACTAAGTACATACAATAGGCTTTAAAAAAAAAAATTCATAGCAAATCTTCCATACAAAGGTAGGTGATGACATAAGGAAGAGGGGTCTTTGCTGTGTATGTATATAATCTAAGAATTCATAGATCCATTTACTGTTCTTTAATAATAATAATAGGCTTATTTTAGTTTTTAACATGTTGTTTTTAATTTCCGAAAAAAATGTGCACAAATGTATTACTCATCAAATAAGATGTTCGTTTTATTTGGGATAACAATTTAGACCTTTCTGTTATTGTAGGATACTGTGACGTGGACTTGGCAAGGATATACATTGTAAGTCACTTATATCTATTATTAGTTTTTATACATCTTATTTTAGTTTAGAAAAAGAAATGCCATTTATTCTTCTAAAAGAAAGTCTTGTTTATATAAAAGTGAAGATTTCTAATCAGTCTTAAATCTTGTAATGAATAAAAAAAAAAAAATCACTACCTTGCCCGTAACCACCGGTGTCACCTATGTGCAGAATTCCCGGCGTCTGTCATCTTCAGATGAGTCTCAAGTGTTTGTCTGCCAGTTTTTAAGTGAGCTTGTTTGCATCATACTTAGCTTGTATTTTGTGATTTCATTTAGATGGCACATTTAGCATTATCCGGTGTCTCCATCTTATTACTACATTGATTTGAGTAGTGAAGAGCAAGTTAGTCATATGCCCTGAAATAGCTGGGATATGTCTGATGTGAGCTGAGAAAATAGTCAACCAGGATTTCAGTTCCTGTTCTGGATTTTGAAAGCACTGGGATCAGCAGTTTCTATAAGCCTTTAAGAGAGGAGAGGAATACGGTTTCACTGTTTAGCAAGCTGAAGTGAAATAGGCCTTTAAAAAGAGCAGACCGTAGAGAAACTTGCTTTCTCTCAAGATATTTTGTTTTATTTCTCCCCGAGTAAGTCTGAGCCTGTTTAAGTTTTGGTGAGAACCATATGAAACACCTAGTTTTGAGGACTTTCCCCAGGGGCTTGCTTACTTTTGGTACTGTTATGCCCAGAATTAAAATAATGTTGTTGACTTGTAAATAGGTGACACTTAAAAATATTGAATAGGAAATCGTAATTTACCTTCAAGGACGTAGTGGGCCTCTTCAGATACCTTTTATATAATCCAACTAACTTCTGAAAATCAGATTTTTTAAATACTGCACAATTACTTACATTTCTTATCAATATTATAATTATCAGAATTTCTGCATTTTTGTAAAATTCTTTGAAATATGAACCGGTGGAATAAACATCAACATATGTGAAACATCTGTACTCTTGTTACAGTCCTTGGTAGTTGAAGATAAGCAATAACACCAAAAATAAAATGAATTGTAAAAGGTATCTAGACTGTGGATTATCTTTAACTTTTCAGAAACATCATTTTATTTACTTGTCTAGAATATAATCTCGTGCCACTACTGATCGTGAATTCCTGTTTTTCATCTTCTATAGGAGGGAAAATTAGGAGAAACTAATATAAGAGCACTTTAGAAAAAGAAGTGCCTTAAAATTGGATGAGTAGCTTGTTTATATCTCCTGAGGTTTGTTAATCTTTGGGCCTTTACAGGTTGAGTTTCACATGGAGGTAGCGACTTAATGGGTTTATGATACAATCTATATGACTTTTTTTACCTGCGAAACAACCCAGGTCGATGTGGAAATCAAATAGGAGAAGGCATTTTTGGAAGAGGAAATGAAAGGGTCTAGTTAATCTAGGCTTCTAAGCTGGGAAGTATGGGAAAAGGAGAAAAAGTAGGAAAGAGAATTCTGAACAGAAAGGAAGAAAAAGTATTTCAAAAGATTTCCTAGGGCTTATTAACCAAACACAAAATCTTTAAAACTCACAACTTTGGCTTGTCCAAATGCTACATTGCACTTGTAAAAAATCTTATTTTCACCTTTGTCTTCTCATCTTCTTAATGTTGTTATTAGTGCTGTGTGTATTGCTTCTAGAGCAATTTTCTCAATTGCCTTTGCTCCAAGTCTATTCTAGACACAGATGTAAGGAGGAGATTTTATACCAAGGGAGATAATCCTAAGGCAGAGAAGACTCAAGGAATAAACTTTGAGAAGGGCAGCTATGAAAAGCTGTTTTGTATGAGTCAAAGAAGTATTTGGTTTGAAGTATGCACAGACAGGTTTAATGAGATCTTTTGTGTGGTTTTTCTTTTTTTTTATGTTTCCATTCAAAATTTTCAGAATAGAATTTATATCTATTCAAATAATTGAATTCCATAGCTCCATTTGAATAATTTAAAAACAATTTACTTTATGGTGCATAACCTGGATTGACTTGGTTTGGAGTTTATAAATGTTTTTTCCCTTTCAGATGGAAGGTTTGAGAACTGACACATTAAGAGTTTATAATTATAATTTCTTCTTTTAACTAAATTCTTAAACTTCTAAATTTAAATTCCTAACTTCCTCAAGTTAGCCCCTTCAGGTAATTTTTACAGATAAATTATATCTGAATTTCTTAATAGAAAATAAAAATGTTGGGCGGCACCTGTGGCTCAGTCGGTAAGGCGCCGGCCCCATATACCGAGGGTGGCGGGTTCAAACCCGGCCCCGGCCAAACTGCAACCAAAAAATAGCCGGGCGTTGTGGCGGGCGCCTGTAGTCCCAGCTACTCGGGAGGCTGAGGCAAGAGAATCGCTTAAGCCCAGGAGTTGGAGGTTGCTGTGAGCTGTGTGAGGCCACCGCACTCCACCGAGGGCCATAAAGTGAGACTGTCTCTACAAAAAAAAAAAAGAAAAGAAAAATGTTGGTTGTTTGTTTTCTTAAACATGTGATATAATACATTCTGCCTGATTTCTGGGTCGACTGTCTAATGAGGCTAAGCTAAAAATCTCAAATCTTATCCAGATAACAGGTCAAAGTATTTACTAGAGTAGTAACTTAGGACTGTTGTTATAAGTAGTAACAACAATTACAAAAATTATCTTTGAGAGGTTTGGTTAACCACTTTAAAGAAAGACTTTGTGTAACTTTGCAATGAAATTGGGCACTTTTCAGATTTCCCCACAGTGAAAACTGGGAGAATTTTGATAAAATTTTTGCCTCTGAGGAAAAGTCCAATTTTTTTTTTTTTAATATCAGAAACTTTAGAAATGTAAAGTTCCACTCAGGACGTTTTCTATAAAACTCTCGTACCTTGAAACATAGCGTTTGGTAATTTCTCTGGAGACTTAGGCCTGTGAGTCTGTGTTGTTCAGGAAACTTCAACTTTGAGGTTTAATCTATTAAAGTGAAGCTCTGGCTGACAAATATGTATTGAGTATTCATTTGGTAATTTAACTTTTGAATATCAAGAATAATTGCGTAAGCCCAAGAAGTGTTATAGCTGCAGTGTAGCCTTTATTTATAAGCACATAATATACATGAAGTGTGATGTGGGGGTTTCTGTAAAGAAAGGATTGTTGGGTAATATTAGATGGCATTTGTATGACTATTTGAAGACAGCCTTCTCTTTTTTTCTTCAGCATTCAGCTTTGTGTGCTTACTTTCTGCCAGCCCTTCACAAAGGTAGAAGTGGAGGTAAGTCACTCAGACGGTAGCCTTGGTACTTGAAATTTGGCCTTTAATTTTGAATTTCTAGTCTAGGGAGACCATTTATAAAGGTTTACCATCTTCAAAATAAGCCCTGATGCTTTGCAAATTATGTATCTAAGCTGTCAGATTTAACCCTTAAAATTATGTCAGGAAGCACCTCTGACTTCTGGAAACTTGGAACATGTAATCCCTGGCAGAATGGCGCCACCTGTTCTTATCTTTTACTCCTCATAATTCTGACCTCTGCCAAGTTCAGTAATGTGCTTTCAGATCCTGCCAAAAGGAGCTTAGGGTAACTGATAGAGACCCACATTTCCTTGAAGAGTATGTTTTGTGAAAGCTGAGCAGTACTTTGGGAGGGCTTAGGGTGGAGACACTGAAGTCAGAAGCCCTCAGGGATCACTCTGCATATGGAAAACATGAAGAAATCACATCGGGGAGGCAGCTTGGACCATCATTCAGAAGACAGAGTCTTTTGAGCTATAGTGGCAGGTGGGATGTGAGGGTAAAATTAGAACATGTGGAAAATTCCAGCCAGATTTTTTAAGGTTCTAAAGGTTGACTCCAGAGCTGTTTTTAGTTTCTAAACATGATGCAGAATAGACCCCTGAATTCAGAATCCAGTGGGTTTTAGTGATACTCCGCACCGTGGTCTATGAAGAGAGAGGGTTAGAGCAGTGAGTCCCTGTATTTTTTTAATTGCATCCATGGACTACGCAATGAAAACCTTCAGTTTGCATATGTACTGCACAGTTCTGAGTCAGGTTCAAAGTGACAGGACTATGCAATTTAATTCACAGGAATACTATCTTCCTTTATTGGATAGCTTAGTGCTTCAGCTTAGAGGTTGTCATTAATGCCAAATGATATGGAGGGAAAATTATATTTCAAAATTAGTTTAACTTAGTGAAATTTTCATGAGCTATGTATGTTGTCTGCCTATCTTAAAAATATCTCTTTGTTAATTACATTCTATACCATTCCACTTTTAAAACCAGCTCACCATCTCTCAGTGTGGCAGAAAAACACTAGTTTGGGGAATGTACTTAGATGTTTTTTATTTTTTCATTTTTATTTATTTATTTATTTATTTATTTTTATTTTGTTGAGACAGAGTTCAACCCTATGCCCTGAGCAGAGTGCAAGGGCGTCATAGCTTACTGCAACCTCAGACTTAGGCTGTGGGCATCCTGCTGCCTCAGCCTCGGAAGCTGCTGGGATTACAGGCACTCGCTGGGGTGTCCGGCTGGGTTTTTCCATTTTTTCCCATGAGTTGGGGGTCTCACTGTCGCTTAGACAAGCCTTGAACTCCTGAGCTCAAGCGATCCTCCTATCTCAGCCTTCCACAGTACTGGGATTACAGGCGTGAGCCACCGCACCTGGCTTACTTAGATTTTTTTTAAATAGTGACTAATCAGTTGAGGAAGTACCAGTGTAAACAAAGTGAATCAGGTTTTTTTTTTTTTTCTTTCTTTCTTCTTCTTTTTTTCTGAAGACTTCTCAGTGCCTTCAAAATGTTTGACCACAGAAACCCATTTTGGGGGTATCTCCTGGAGCCAGTGTTCTATAGAATATATTTCAGGAATTCCTGTATCGTAATATTCCTGGGTACTCCAAGCCCTGCTCTTTTCTTCTTTAATAGCTGCTTGGGTAGTCTAGCCCTGTTTCGTTTTTCTAAAAAGAAACCAGAAACACCCATATTTAAAACAGCCGTGCTATCTTCTCTGCAAGATAACATCCCTCTTTCTCAATTGACTCCTCTGCAGCTAAAACACGATCTAGCAACAGATGAGGAAATGCGCACAGCGCTGTTCTTTTTTGTCTAGCATACGTGTCAGCGGTTAGGCTGTGTTACACCAGGAGGTACGCAGATTCCTCTTTTTTTTTTTGCCATGACCACTATTACCACATTTCCTTTCCATGTCATGGCTTTCTTGCTTTCTCTCTCTCTCTCTTTTTAAAATTACAATATTTGCATTCTCCAGCTGTTTCTGAGACCTATTTGGATAATATCTGCTGGCAAAGAAAATAATGTATCCTTTGTTCAAGAACTTCACAAACAAAACGGCATTCCTCTGATTGAAATAGCTGAATCGGTAGAGATTTGATGAATTTAGAATTACGGCACAAAGCAGGAAGATGAGAATTTGTGGACTTGAAATTTGGCACAGGTGTTCTTATGTTAATTATACTTCTTTTAGATTTATGATACTACTTTTCACCCAGCAACTCCTCAGTGCTTTATGATATTTGAATATTTTCATTCTTCCTGCTTAGAAGTAACTGAAAATGTATTCCAGCAGCCCTTCGGGCATTGGGTATATCCACGCCCTGGCTTGAGGCTGTAAAGAGCTGAGCCCTGTCTCTGAGGCTCCAGCTTTTCCAGCACGTCTGCCAAGGCCACGCTTGAGATTGGCTGGCCCTGGTCTCAGTTCATCAGTTGCTCCAATTTCAGTCTTACTCGTTCAGAACTAATCCTTTCTTCTTGTTCTTTAAAATGGATGGAAATCTTGTCATTATTTTGAACATGTTTTTAGAACTTCTTGAATATTAGTAAACCTAATTCAAGATGTATTATTTACAAACTCTAGTCTACATAGTATCCCACTTCCCCGAAAATAAGACAGTGTCTTATTTTAAGGCTTGCTCCCAAAGAAGCGCTAGGTCTTATTTTCAGGGGACGCCTTATCTTTCCTGTAAGTAGGTCTTATTTTCGGAGGATGTCCTATTTTCGGGGAAACAGGGTATTAGTTATATGGATTTTCAGATGAGCTGTGAGTGGACTGTTAAAGTGCTCTTGTAGACACTCTTGCTCCTGAAAGTCACAGGACTTCCCATTCTGTTGACTGTCATGTCCTTTAATTCTCCAGGTTTCCCCTCAATAATGGTGATTACCAAATTCTTTAGTTATCAACATCATTCAATATATAAAATTAACATAATATTGGGGAATATTTTCTTATCTCCTTTTCCCCATCCCTCTCTGCTTCCCTAACATAGAGACATAATATTTTTAAAAGGTGCTATACTTTTGACTCTTAGATCTTAAAACCATAAATTTGAAACCTCATGTCCTCTGTTATTGGTCTTCTGGCATCCTGGGGTAGTGAAGACATGTGTGTCTGCAGAATAGTTCTACTGAAAGTTTTTCTTTAAATCATCATGAGGCATCATGGATATGCTTACAGCTGTTTCACAAGTGTGGCTGAGTAAAGATATGGCTTGGAGGACAGAGAATAAGATAACGGGTAGGAAACCGCAAAACAGAACATAAATGAAGAAGCTGCTGGTTCATCTCAGGAGACAGAATACACCCTAGGTCAGAGTGCACAGTGGTTAAGTGGGAAGCTGCTAGTTTATGAGTGGAAACATGGCCTTCACCTTGACTGTCCAGTTTCCTGCCTCATAGGCTATCTGTTAGTTTGTATTCAAAGCATGTTAACTTTGGAAGTTATCCAGTATATTATGGATACATAAAAATGATTTGTCTGTGGGCACGTAGACAGGTGATAGTCCCCACTTGTCCTTGAGGGATGCATTCTAAGACCCCCATTGACGTCTGAAACCACAGATAGTACTGAACCACGTATGGACTATGTTTTTTCTTAGGCATAGTTATATGAATGTGCTCGCTGTCTCACTCAAAATATCTTACTAGATTATATTCAATTATATAGAAGAAAGGATGGAGCAGGCTGGCATAAGATGTCATCATACTACTCAGAACAGCATACGATTTAAAACTTAGGACCATATTTAGATAGAGGGCCTCATTCTTTTGCCCTGGCTGGAGTGCAGAGGCATGATCATAGTTCATTATAGCCTCAAACTTCTGAGTTCAAGTGATACTCCTGCCTCAGTATCCCAAATAGCTGAGACTACTGGTGTGTATCAGCACACTCAGCTAATTTTTTTTAATTTTGTAGAGACAGGATTTCACTGCGTTGCCCAGGCTGGTCTCGAACTCCTGGCCTCAAGCAGTTCTCCCACCTCCGCCTCCCAAAGTGCTGGGATTACGGTGTGAGACATCATGCTTGGCTTGAATTATTTATTTCTAGAATTTTTTTTTAATATTTTCAGACCTCAGTTGACTGCTGGTCCCTAAAACTGTAGAAAGTAAAACCTCAGATAAAGGGGGGCTACCTTTTTCAGGAAAATTTCTTTACAAAGGTTATCGCAAGCTTCTTGCTCACTAAAGCATTAGGCCTGAAATATACTTGATGGCGGAAACTTCATTGCCTTAAGTAATAGAAAGTGATTTTTTTTCCACTTGAAAGAATTTCTGATTTAGAAAAGGATTAAAATTTAATATAGAGTGCTATGATCGACACCTTTACATATATATCATTTTTTAAATTTTCAAAGAAGTAATTACTTAAGGAAGGTTCCAATACCTTTATATAATTTATTTAAATATTCAAACACACTAAAATTATTTGTAGTTTTGAATATAAAGAAAAACCTTCATACAACTAAACACATACAAATACACACATATATACTTGTCCTAACAAAGCTAATTTCTTCTGGAACTTGGTAAATTCTGGAATTTGTAAGTATTTATAGAGAAATGGAGTGGCATAAAAGGGTATTAGCTAGAGATTTTGTTGTAATACAAATAATCGTATACTTGTATGTACTTGAGAAAATTAGTTAAACCTCTCTATACCTGTGTTATCACTGGCAAAATGGGGATAATAGGAGTTTCTTTTAGGACTGTGAGGATTTAGTAGGTTACTTATGTGCTGACACTTGCTACTTTCTCTATAAACATTAACTTTGACTGCCCTTCTCATTTAGATGTTTCTCTGCTTTCGGGAAGAAAGCTGCAAATGTTCACAAATATTTCTTGTTTTGCATTTTCTCTCTTTGAAGGTTTAAGAGAATCACAGAAAGAACTAGAACTGCACATTTGTTAAAATTGATGGTAGTGCTGCGACTTACCAATCTACGTCTTCATCCATGATTTAGTTAATAGAGAAAAAAGTGCTTGATGTGGTCAAGAAGCAAGGAAGAAACTAGTTTTACTGGTGCTGAGCATTTGTGTAAAGGCCTGGCTCTGGTTAATGGACAGTCTTAAATAATACAGGGTGCCCCAGAAGCCCCCCCCCCATAAAGTCACCATACTCAGGGAAAAACGGGAAATGGTGGCTAAATCTACATTTATAAAAATATTCATTACGAAATACTTACAAAATATACTTTACATATTGGCCACCTCTTTGTAAAAATTTTGATGAATATTTTGTAAATAAAGGCTACACTTACCCTAGGTATGGACAACTCTGGGAATACCCCGTATACTGAAGAATTTTGACTTTATCTTGTGTGCATTTTAAGGCCCAGAAGCAGGTGGGGACTCAGGGTCCAAAAGTGCAAACAAGGGCGGTGCCTATGGCTCAGTGGATAGGGCACTAGCCCCATATACCAAGGGGGTGGTGGGTTTGAATCCAGCCAAACTGTAAGAAAAAATAGCTGGGGGTTGTGGTGGGCGCCTGTAGTCCCAGCTACCTGGGAGGCTGAGGCAAGAGAATCACCTAAGCCCAGGAATTTGGAGGTTGCTGCGAGCTGTGACGCCATGGCACTCTACCGAGGGTGATAAACTAAGACTGTCTCTAAAAAAAAAAGGGCAAACTAGAGGTTCTAGTCTGGGAAATGTGCTGATTATTCTCATCTGGGACAGGATGGTGTGGAGTTAAGTGTGGTAAAAGTATAGAGAACTCTGTGTCTGAAATGGGGAGGGGAGCTGAGCTGTAGAGCTAATCTGGGGTGCAGTGGAAATAGATCACATAGGCTGTCTTCTTTATAAAGTTGAAAGCGAAGTGCCATTGGGCCAGGAAGAATAAGGTCAAAGTGGAATTGCAACTTGAAAAGCATGGCCCTTGTAACTTCCTTTAGCCTCTGTCTGCGGTAACAGGAGTGGGGAGGCAGAATCAGAAGAGTGACCGAGGAAGTGATTGGCACTGTGAGTGTGGCAGAATGAGACATTCTGGGTGACAGAAAGGCCTATTGACATGTGTGACTCCCAAGTCCCGGGTATAAAGGAAGGTGGATGTTGCCAGAGGGAGTGGATAAAGAGGAAGCGGGGAGGCAGTCCTGATGTGACCATCAGATTGTCACAGTAAGACCAGATTAGGGGAGAAAAAACACTAAAGGACAATGAAGGGAAATTGCCTGGAGGATTTGTCAGGGGGAGATTAGATAGGTTTGTTTCCCTGACTGAGGGGGAGCTGAGGGGAGTGTCTGGGGCTGAGGTGTCAGGTGGGTCATCAGGGTGAGTACTGAGGATGATGAGGGAAGATGAAGGCAGACAGGAAAATGTGGGTCCTCGGAAGCTACAGTGTGTGTGTCAGGGGCCGCAATAGAGAGTAGCAGTCAACTTCCCCTCTCTTTGGTTCTTTCTTTCCAAATAAAGGGCATATTCATGCTATGAGTCTTGAATGACTTTGTACTAAATGAAAATATGATCTAGAGGCCAAATTCTTTTCCTAAGAGAGGCAACTTTTTATTGGAATTTCCTCTGAATTGCTTCTCGGGAGGCATTGGGCCTCCGAGGTCCATGAATGTCAAGTCCAGGCTTTTAATGATTTTGAACTCTCAGTGAAATTTTTTTTTTCCTGAAAAATAAAATGCAGTGCCAATATGAGAATTATTAAAAATGATTTTGTGGAAAATATTGCCTAACAGAAACCAAACCCCTAGTTCCTTGGGTTATATTTGATTAAAGGTATATCAGCGATTTACGTTTCAAGGTTTTTAGTATGTGCTTTTATGGCCTACAAATTATGCGTACTATAAATCGTCATTTTGCTTTTTTTTAAATGAAGAATTATTTGGCAACATAAAACTAATTTTTATACAGTTTTGTTAGAGATTTTATGAATATTAATTGTAATTTATGGTTTTCTTCCTCGGGTTTCATACTAAGCAAATATCAGAATTTTACTAGATCAGGATGAAGGGAATTTTTAGAAATACAACTTTCCAAGGTAGTTGGTTGTTCTGGATGTATTAGTATGTGGGGACCTCTGGTGGCTTAATTTATTTTTCCATCTGAAAGACCGCATGCTAAATGGAGAGCTGCACATAGAATTCCAGTTGGGGAAATGACGTTAGGGATCATCCAAACTTTTTCACTTGGCAGAAGAGTGAACCGAGACCCATAAAGGCTCAATGACTTTTCCAGGATCATAGCAGAGGCCGGCAGCAACCCTGGCCAGGTCCTCTTACTGCAGTATGCATGGTCCCCTTAGAGGGGCAGTAAGTAAGATACATGTTTTGAAAACTAAAAGGTCCTGTAGCACATTATTTCATCATTCATATGCATTTTAGCTAAAAAGTGTCACTGCATCCATGCTGTTCCTCTGCATCCTCACTCCCTCCTTTCAAGATCTGATCATCTCTCCCAACGGTAGTAGCTCCCAAATGTTCTCCCTGCTCTCGGCGCGTCCACTCCCTTCCAATGAAGTTACCTTTTAAAAACTTAGACCCTGGGCGGCGCCTGTGGCTCAGTCAGTAAGGCGCCGGCCCCATATACCGAGGGTGACAGGTTCAAACCCGGCCCCGGCCAAACTGCAATCAAAAAATAGCCGGGCGTTGTGGCTAGCGCCTGTAGTCCCAGCTACTCGGGAGGCTGAGGCAAGAGAATCGCTTAAGCCCAGGAGTTGGAGGTTGCTGTGAGCTGTGTGATGCCACGGCACTCTACCGAGGGCCATAAAGTGAGACCCTGTCTCTACAAAAAAAAAAAAAAAAACTTAGACCTGGTCACATTAAACTTGCTTAAATTTCATCCCTGATGTACCAATGCCTATAGGCTTCTTAACACGATTTCAGATCAATTTCAAGAAAGTGGTATAACTGTGCCGCTCATATGTGACCTTGGCTATATTGTCTAACCCACCCATGCTTCATGTATCAAATGCAAATGATAGGACTTGCCTCAAGGAATTACTTAGAGCAGGAATCTCCAACCCACCACTCAGGATGGCTATGAATGTGCTCATAAAATCACAAAATCATAACCTTACTTAAAACATTATGAGCTTTTTGGTGTGTGATTTTTTTTTTTTTTGTGGAACCCAATTGTGCTGTTCTGAAGTGAGAACTTTGCGTCACATTGTCACATAAAATAAACATAGGTACACTCTCACTGTTTACACACAGGTGTGGCTTCCAGTCTGTTATCTTCCAAGTGCAAATAGTTGAATTGACAACATAGAACATATCCACACTCTGGTGACTTGGCAATGACAGCAAGTTTCAATAGTATTTCAACCTACCATTGCAACATTAGGGTTTAATGTTATTTAGAAGTCAGGTCAGCATTCTTACGTGATTACTGAGGTTCTGCCACACCTTGGTGGCATCCTCTACAATCACCCCCTACCCCTGCATCAGCAGCCCAGATGTGGAAGGGCCCAGACCTTACTTTCTATTTGCCTCTCAATTTTCATAACAAAATAAACATAGTCCCTTATCTATTCATATTTGTTAATACCAACACAGCTTCTACAACAGAACCCCAGAAAGAAAAATCATGGATGAAGGAAGATTATTCAATGGAAAGTGGACAGATAACTACTTTTTTGTCAAGGCAAATACTAAGGCCCTCTGCTTTATTTGTAGGGAATTTGTGCAAGGTTTTAAAGACTGATTTGAAAGGCGTTATATGTAAAAACGTGCTGCCAAATTCGACGCATTATGTGGTAAGGACAAAATAGTGGAACTAATAAAGTCTGAACAAAAAAAATTTTTTTTTAAGTTACAACTTAGACAGATTTCATTGTAAAAGCTAGTTTTGCAGTAGCATATTTAATAGCAAAAACACCAAAACCATTTATTGATGGTGAGTTTACTAAGCACTGTAATGGCAGATACCATTTGCTGTGAAAAAAAAGGGAATATTTCTAAAACGACGTGTCTCATCAGCCTGGAGAATTGAAGATATTGGAAAAATCTATCAAAAAAGTTTGGAGAGTAAAGCTGCGATTTATTTTTTTGAGACATAATTTTACTCTGTTACCTTCAGTAGAGTTCCACGGAGTCCTAGCTCATAGCAGCCTCAAACTCCTGGACTCAAGTGATCCTCTTGCCTCAGCCTCCCAAGTAACTGGAACTACCAGTGACCACCGCAATGTCTTAAACTCCTAAGCTCAAGCAATCCATCCACATTGGCCTCCTCCTGTGGTTCTAGGATTAGAGGCGTGAGCAGCCAAGCTGCTGATTTTTAATTTTATGCTTTGGCAATGAAGGACAGCGCTGATTATACAAATACCGCTCAGCTTGACATTTTTATTAGAGATATCAATGATGAATATACTATCACTGAAGAAATGGCTTATTTCATGCCATTAAAAGGCACAGCTAAGTCAAGAGATTTATACAAAGTGGTAAAAAATATGTTAAAGTGATTTTCTTTGTCCATCATCTCTGTATCTGGTATAATTACTAATGGAACCCCAGCAATGGTAGGTAAAAGAGAGGGACTTATAAAATTAATAGAAGATGATGCAGTTGCCACCCCAAACTCACATTTGATGAAGTATCATTGCATAGTACAGCAAGAAAATTTATGTGCAAAAGCTTTAAAAATGGATAATGTCATGCAAATTGCCATCAAGACTACGAATTTTATAAGGGCCAAGGAGTTGAATCATTGTCAATTCCAGGAATTCCTTAAAAGTATTGATGTTGACTATGGTAATATCATTTACTTTTGGAAAGTAAGATAGCTAAGTTGAGACCAAATGTGGAAAATATTTTATGATTTGTAACATGTTATTGTGTATGGTTATCAAAAACCAAAATTGTGCCAGAACTTGATGATTATAACTGGCCCCAGATTTTGCATTTTTAGGGGATTTAACCATTCCTTTAAGTGAGTTAAACAAGTGTCTTCAAGGTGAAAACCAACTTCTTACAATGTTTCAAACCACAGTAGCATTCCAAATAAAACTGAAGTCATGATAAGCTTAAATTAAGGCAAACAATTTAATGCATTTTGACATTCAGCTGAACACAGTCCTGTGGGGGGGGGGGGGGAGGAAACAATGTAGCCTTGCTTTTCAATTTAATATAAGAATTTGAAAATAGATTTCAAGATTTCCAGGATTGCGTTTGGGACTCCATATTCAGTCTACATAAATATGTCACCTGCCAATTTTCAAACGGAATGCGTAGAGCTACAATCTGACATTCATCTTAAAGAAAAATTTGATGTCTCTTTGCTGGACTTTTGTAAGTCCCATCTTCCCAGGGACAGTCATGCCCACTTCACAGTCGCGTCTTGTCACTTTTTAGCAGCTCCCACATTTGCAAGCAACTATTTTCAAGAATGAAGCACATTTAAGAGCACAATTAGAACCAGAATATCTGACGAGCACCTTGAGAACTCACTGAGAGTTGCTGTTACTTCCATGGAACCAGAGATGGATGCATTAATTTCTTAAATACAATGTAATGTCAGGTATCTCACTAGTTTTATGTTGCCCACTTTTCTTTTACTTTTATAATTAAAAATATCAAAAAACAAAGGCATTTTATTACTTAGAAATGCATATTTTCCATGTTACATATTAGTGATTGTAAACTTGCTTGATGATTTTAAAAGCCTCTCTGAACAGGCTGCTGCATATTAGGATTATAATGTGAGGGTTCTTTTGCTTATCTGTGATGGTGGATATCATGCAAATTATGCACAGACCTTTTTTTTTTTTTTTGCACATCAGGTTTTGTTAGTGTTTGTGTAGATGTAGTGTAATGTGGGGCCTAAGACAACTCTTCTTCCAGTGTGGCCCAGAGAAGCCAAAAGGCTGGACGCACCTAGAGTAGAGTGTTAATCATATGAAGCCCCTCATGTAAAGTACCAGCACACAGTAGGTGCATAAAGGATGGGAGCTTTTTTTTTTTTTTTTTGAGACAGAGTCTCAGTATGTTGCCCTCGGTAGAGTGCCATGGTGTCACAGCTGATAGCAACCTCTAACTCTTGAGCTTAAGCAGTTCTCTTGCCTCAGCCTCTCAAGTAGCTGGGACTACAGGCGCCTGCCATAACCCCCAGCTAATTTTTTTGTTGTTGTTGTTGCAGTTGTCATTGTTGTTTAGCTGGCCCGGGCTGGATTCAAACCTGCCAGCCTCGGTGTATGTGGCCAGTGCCATAACCCACTGTGCTATGGGTGCCGATCCAGGTGTAATTTGGTTCCTTATATCATAAATTTCCACCCTACTGCCTGGAGAGCTTCTTGGGAGCAGGGACTTCACTGTCATGTCTTCAGGGCTTGGTGTAGTGCCCGACTCATCACAGGGACCTAAGTAATATTTGCTGAACAGAATTTAGCCGTGCAACTTTGAGCAGGTCATTTAACCTTTGTGAACCCCAATTCCTACGACAAAAATAGAGGAAGAGTTAATAAAAGAACGCACGTAAGACACTAGCAGGGTGCTGGATGGTGCTTGGTTTATAGTTATAACTCAGTGGACAGTAGCTACTGGCAAAATCACACTTAACCTTAAAAAGCCAAGATCAAGTATTAGCTCTTCTGTAGAACTCCTTCTGCCCAGGTACCACCTCCCCCAATTGGTTGCATTTCCCTGCCCCCTAGCAAAATTAATCATTCCCTGTTCATCACTCTCATACTCCAGAAAGTATGGTTTAGTGGGGAAAATAAAGTTTTTTTAATCTGATAAACATTGTATGATTTTGAATAGGTTAATTCAGCTGTTAAGCCCCATCTTTAATTGGATACTCAGCATAGGAGATTATTTTTATGTTGGTCTATCCTACTAAGCTGTGGATCTTCTTTAGAGCAGGAATAGGGTCTTATTAATCTGTCTTGCTATATAGTCGGTGCTAAAAAAAAATAGGTAGTGACTTGAATATGACGCCAAAACCTTGTTAATGTTAGCAAACCATAGATACAAATAGAGACCGTATAAATGAGGCATCACAGAGTATCAGGTGGAGGAAAAAAAGTAAAACTAAAAAAGACAAAGCAAAAAAATGATGTTAAGCCAAAAGCTAGAAAGCTAAGGGTCTTTAAAAAGCAGAAGAAATAACAAAACATAAAATTCAATCAAATAATACAAATATAGTTGATGCTGAATGGATTGAGAAGATAAACTATTTTAAAAAAGAAAGGAAATTAAAACATTTTCATATAGAGGAGTGTGAATGGTAGAAGATGCCGCTCTGAGAGCAAGATCGTAGTGGGTACAGTTTTAGAACTTCCAGAATTCCGGACATTGGCTCATTTCACAACAACTGGGGAAGTAATGGTCATAGTCTTATTTATAGTGTTGAAGAGACAGTTCAGCAAGGTGAAATAACATGCTAGTTAACACACAAGCAGAGCCAGGGGTTGGACGGGGAACTCCTGAGTATAAGCCCATTGCTCGTTTCTTACGTCATGTACCTATGCTCTAAGAAGGTAGGGAATTTAATTTGTTGAGAATTTATAGAAATTTATTCAGCGCTTAGTATCTTAGGCCTCAGGATTGTTACAGAAAGGTATATTTTTGTCTTTCAGTTTATGCCTGTTCAAGTTCCAAGTGATGAAGAGAAAGATGATCCTGTCCTTTTTGCCAATAGGGTTCGGAATTTAATGGCAGAGTAAGCGTCTGTAATTTTCAGTAGATCACTTGAAAATTATTTGTAACTATCATTTAACATAGTTTTAAGGCTCCCTCTCCCCCCAGAGGACCTCATTTCCCAGCTTATTTTGGTAAGTAAACTAATGTGCCCAGGACACCGTCAGTAAAACAATCTATAAATAGTTTCCCCAGCTGCAGCCCCCAAATGAGGAAATATGTCTTTACCAGAGAGACAGAGGGCCCAGGCTGGCCCATCTCTGTCAGACAAAGCCTTAGCTGCCCAGGGTCGGGCGTTTCGTAGGCATTAGTGGTTATAACACTGAAAAGGAGAGATTTTGCAAGGGACAGAGATAAACAGAAAAGGGGAAAGTCATTCCTATAGAGGGATGTCTATAAATTCAGGATTTAGGAACTGTGAAACGTAAGGTAAATATTTTCCTGCACTTAAGGGAGTTTTAACTGGCCACTGTTCTGAGTGGATAAGTCACTCCATTTTGTAATGAAACAATGTATTATGCTGTACTATCACCCAGCCATGCCAGAGCCCTCCAGGTGTGTGTCCCCCTGCCTCCCGCAGCCCTTACCTCACTCACTTACTCCCGATAGTAGATTTAGAGCTAATAGACCAGAAATATTTATTCTCTTAGTAAAAATCCAGTGGGAACTCTGAATTAAGCTTCATAGCTGAAATTTAGCTTTATAGCTAGATTTTTTTTTTTTTAATTTGGAGGCAGAGTCTCACTTTGTTGACCTCAGTAGAGTGCCGTGGAGTCACAGCTCCCAGCAACCTCAAACGCTTGGGCTCAAGCAACTCTCTTGCTTCAGCCTCCCAAGTAGCTGGGACTACAGGCTAGTTTTTATATTTTTAGTAGAGATAGGATCTCACTCTTGTTCAGGCTGGTCCCAAACTCCTAACCTCAAGAGATCCATCAGAGTATAGCCTGATTTTTAATTATACATATGTGTTTTAAAATTATTCATACATGTACTCGGGAGGCTGAGGCAGGAGAATCGCCTAAGCCCAGGAGTTGGAGGTTGCTGTGAGCTGTGTGACGCCACGGCACTCTACCGAGGGCCGTAAAGTGAGACTCTGTCTCTACAAAAAAAAAAATCATTCATACATGTTTTATTCTGACATATGTGCATATTTTTAGTATTTCACTATAGACTAACTTTATTTCAAAATATAATCAATGTTTAAGAAAAAAATTGCTGCTGTTTCTAGAGGTACTTGTTTTATATAGTTTCTAGACCAGCTACAAAATTTGTTTTTATGTTGTTTTCTTTTCTTGTTTTTTTTTTTTTTTGTTTGTTTGTTTACATATACATGTGTTTATTAGGTTTCCACTTTTGCCTTCACGGAATTAAAAAGGCTTAAAATTTAATAACAATAACAATGTTTAGAAACAAAAGCCTCGTAAAGAACGAATGACGATAAATACATTCAGAAAAGAAATCAGATTTTCTTGTGTTTTTATACCAGCTTCTGTTCAAAAGGTAGCCAATAAGGTAAATATTAGAAACTGACAGAACTTATATCAGGTATTTTTGCTTCCAAAATGTGCCTGAAAACAGAGAAAGGATTCACGTAGCCAGCGTTTTTCTTAACTTGGAGGTGTGGAGTCATAAAGGCGTTGGATAAAGAAAAAGAAAGACCCCGATTAGCTTCGCAACCTTGGACAAGTTTCTTTCAAGGCTACTTCTCCACACACGTGAAATAGGAATTAAAGTCATTGCCTTACGTTGCTCATGGTTTTAATTATTATGAGAATCAAGTAGGAACTTAAACGGTAAAAGCATTTAAAACCAGCAAAGAGCAAAGGAGGTGGCAGGTAGTGGTGTACTACAGCTGAATAAAGTATTTGTCAAGCATCCTGCTAGGCCTTGGTGTTGCTTAATGTCATGCTCACAGCAACTCTATAAGGTAAATAAGAATCAGACTAATGGAAATGTGTCTTACTGGAAAGACTGGGTAGAGGACTCAGGGAGGTGGGTAGTTTGCCCAGAATCAGAGTGTAATAGATAGTGACTGTCTGGGCTGAGACTCAAATCCACATTTCCTCTTTCCAGAGCCTAAGCTCTAAACTATTCAGAGTTTATACTGTTTATTATTATAATTCCTGAGCTATCTTAAAATTTTATTTTTCATCTTATACATATATTCCAACACCAAAATATTTATTAGCCAAAAATAGCCTAGAAAAAATGTTTTAGATAAAAAAGTTTTACTCTGATTACACTCATTCAAAATTTAATGTTTCTAGCAGTGATTCAACAAAATCGAATATAGCCAAAGACATAATTTTATGATTTTCCCAGAATACTGGTGAATAAAAATTCAGTGAAGAGAGATCTTGAAGAAATTATTTTATGTACTGCACAGCCTTACCTGGTATTTTTGCAGTTTTTATTAATATATTTTTTTCCAAATCTAGTCCACAATCACTTGCTCTTTGAGCAGGAGGAGTTGTGCTCTCTTTTGAGGATGGAGGATGTTTAAGGTGTGGGAAAAATATCAGTTTATTATCAATTCATTTCAGTATTTTTAGAAGATTGCTAAGTAGCAAGAAGGTGATTTCTAGTTATAAAAGAAGAAAAAACACAGATAACTAGCAGTTCAGAGAGATTGTTCACTTCCAAGTACATGCAAATGCTATTTGTCTATTTAAACAGTACCACGGGCATTGTTTTTTGTCCTTACAGTAACCCTTGGGAGTAAATAGAGTAGTTATTCCTATATACAGATGAAAAAAGTAAGGCTTAGGTCAAATGCAGTAAGTCCACAGCTGGGAAAGATTCTGCTAGACTTGAACTTTAGTCTCCTAATTACTTTTTACGAAGGTCAAGTCAACTATTATTATCATTAAAACACAAAACAAAAATTATCAGCGATAGAGACAGAAGCATGCAGACATAAGGAGATTAGCTTGGGCCACTGTGAGTCCATGAAGAAGGAGAGAAATACAGTATGTCTCTTCCAAAAGAAAAGCAGAGCTACTACCAGTTTAAAAACTAGTAAATACTTTTTTTGTTGGCTGTTATTAACCAGGCCTAATGAAAAATCATTACTGTTTCAAAAAGAACTGAATTTCAGTCTGCTTCTTGACACATTTAGAGCTCTGGGAATACCAGTAACAGATCATACCTATGAAGACTGCAGACTGATGATTTCAGCAGGACAGCTAACATTGCCTATGGAAGCTGGGTTGGTGGAGTTTACTAAAATTAGCCGGAAATTGAAGTAAGTGTCATTTTAAAATTCCTGTACTTTCACAGAGTTGTTGAAAAGGGATTTGAAATCCTATTTGTTTATTTTCTCCTGCCTTGTTAATGCTCAGCTCAGGACCCACTTGATGTTTATTATGAAAGTCAAGGTTGTAAATTCATCTTCCCTTTTATTCTATTGTTGTTTCTTCAAGAACAGTTAACTTGGAGATATGCACTGGTTACAGGAGGAGACCAAGGAATGATAAACGTGGTTCTACACAGATCCCCTCCCTACTCACAAATGGCCCTGAGTAGTCAGCCTGCCACCTTCTTTTTCAAGGGTAGCCTCATTGGGGATATTGACATGTGGTGGTCACCACTTACCATGTGAAACATACATTGACTTGTCCAGTAGCAGTACTGCCCATCACCGAATTCTAAATGCTTACCCTATTCTATCTTTTTATTCTGAGTACCTGTTTCTTTTTTTAAAGGTGAAAACTCTCCTTTGTGCTTTCATTATCTAGTTTAAACTAGACACATTTAGAGCTCTGGGACAGTGGTGCCCAACCGTTTTGGTACCAGGGACCAGTTTCATGGAAGACAATTGTCCATGGATTGGTGGGGAGGGACATTAGCTTCTCATAAGAAACAAGCAACCTAGATCCCTTGCCTGCACAGTCTATTTCGCACTCATGTGAGAATCTACTGCCACCACTGATGTGACAGGAGTTAGAGCTCAGGCTCTAACAGGGAGTGACAGTGACAGGGAGCAGCTGTAAATACAGATGAAACCTTGCTCACCCGTCTGGTATAAAACGTGTCACCTTCCAACCCCCCTCTTATTATAGTTCATTCTGTTCTCCATCCTATTAAGAATTTGCAGGATTTATGAGTTGAGTAGACGTGGTGCTTTCTCTCGGAAGGAACTGTAGAAGCAGTTAACTATATCAAAGTTCAATATTAAAATATAACATTTTGATAACTGATATAGAAAATACTATGTATTACTTACATCTTCTAGATAACAAAAATGTTTTGCCTTTGTTTAGATGTTATGTTCATAATGTTGCCTAGATTTGAAAAGTTTAAAAAGTCACTGAAATTGGGCACAGAAGGAATACATGTTAGGTCACTTATTTAATTCTACAGGGCAAAAACAGAATGTGATGTAAGCTACGGTGTATTTCACAGTGTTTTTTATCTCCCTGATTTTTCATAACTAATATTGGAGGAAGCGCATCACGAATCTCCCTATCACAGTATTTTGTGAACTGTGAATTCATTATCAGCCTGAAAGCTCCTTGAAAACAAGAATTGTAATTTCTTTTGTAACAACTCAGTAACTACTATTGACTTAGTAGTTTAGATTAAAATATGCTTTCTTATTTTCTTATCACCAGTCTTTATTCCACCACATTGTTCTGCTTCTCGTTTACTTTTCTTTCCTTGAAATATTTGGGATAATTATCAGTTATATTAATATCTTTTTTATGCATCTTTTGTCTTTTTTTTAATTTTCTCTATACATATACATGTGTTTATTTGATTTCCATTTTTTGCCTTCACAAAATTAAAAAGGCTTAAAATTTAATAACAATAACAATGTTTAAGATAAGGACTAGAAACAAAAACCTTGTAAAGAACTAACGAAGATAAATACATTTAGGAAAGAAATCAGATGATTGCTGCAACAAAATATTGAGCAATAATAATAATGCAAAAAAAGTAACATTCACATTGTCAGATAAGAGTATGTCTATCATAGAATGCTTTGACTCTGAGGTTCAGTATGGAGTCATCAGTTAACTTCTTCTTTTATTTTTTTTTCCAAAGTCTCAAAAAATAGACAACTAATATTTGTAAATAAAAATAAAACATACTTTCAAAAAACAAATCATGCCAAATCTTATAGACAATAGAAAAAAGAAGAAATACTTTAAAATCATTCTACTTCATCTGGATACACCTGATATTAAAATTGGAAAAAATATATTATTATAAAGGGAAATTACTAACATATTTCACTTATAAATGAGGATGCAGTATCCTAAACAACATATGAACAAGTTGAATTAAAAATTAATGCTCAGGCAATGTACTTTGGTCAAAATTAAATCCAATTTATGTGAGAATTAGTCACTATTTTCTTTTCTTTTTTTTTTTCTTTTCCTTTCCCTCACCCCCTCTCTTTTCCCCTATATTAATGTCTTTTAAAAGACTAGACGGCTGTATATGTGTTCAATAGGTACTTTCAAATGCCTATTTTCATTCTTCTTTTCAAATTTAACACTTCAAATGTTTTCCCCTCCAACAAGTTAATAAAACACTGTGAATTGTGAAGGATTAATAACACATATTTATAATTCTTTGTTTAGATTAGATTGGGATGGTATTCGCAAGCATTTGGATGAGTATGCCTCTATCGCAAGTTCCTCAAAAGGAGGAAGAATTGGAATTGAAGAATTTGCCGAGTATTTAAAGTTGCCTGTTTCAGATGTCTTGAGACAACTTTTTGCACTCTTTGACAGGGTATGTCAAAATTTAATCTTTACTTTTTCACTCTGCTGGTCCCCACTGGGCATAAATCAGTATGGCAGGCATTTGAAAAACCTCTTAGGTCAGAGTTAGAAGAGTCCAGGCTGAGCCTATAGTTTAATTGTGTGATTTTATTTTTTCCCCTTAATAATAATACTAATAATTGTGTGTATATTGCAAGATTTATGATACTGTCATTTCTGACATGATATGATATGATGGGATCTGATATGATATGACATGATACAATAGTGTCCATTTATTTTAAATGCTATAGCAGAAACAAACAGTGTGTCCATATAACCACATTTGTTATATAGGATTAGAAGAGTTTATATAATTGTGAAGAATTTTAAAATTCATATCAAAACTCACACACTGAAGACATGGATGGTAAAATTCTATTATGAAGGTTTCTGGACTTCCTCAAAAGTGTATAGAGACCAAATAGATTTTATTTTCAAGTGAAATTTTATAGCAAAGATTTCAATCAAAATCTGGTCATTTGCCTTTATTTTGGGGATATAGTTTGCTGCTTATGAACATGTAAGTACATGCAATTAGATAATTGAATTGTTGAAAAGTTTCCTTAAGTGTCAAGATTTTAAATTGTCTATTTTTAATTTGTTTTTAATAGGCAAAATTGATAGTAAAATGTGTTCTTGTAGTTATAGCTATGTGAGTTCTAACAAATGCTTAGAGCAGTAGTTCTCAACCTTCCTAATGCTGTGAAGTATTTTCACTGTTACAAAGGGGTCACGACCCACAGGTTGAGAACCGCTGGCTTAGAGGCATATAACTATCACTACATTCAAGACATATAGCAGCTGCAAAATAATAAATGTTCCCTTGTAGCTATCCATGTAGTCAAGCTCTTACCCCAACCTGAACCCCTGGCAATCTCTGATCCATTCTCCATTTCTAGTTTAGCTTTTTCTAGATGCTACATAAATTGAATCCTATAATATATAGTCTTGGAGTCTGGCTTCTTTCACTTAGCATAATGCATTTGAGATTCTGCCATACTACATGTATCAATAATCTTTTCTCTTAGATTGCTGAAGAGTATTTCATTATACGGATGTACCAGAGTTATTTGATCTGTTCTTCAGTTGAGGAACTTTTTGTTTGTGTCTAGTTGGGGACTATCATTAACATAGTTACGCAATCATGTATAGGTTTTTATTTAAATATAGGTTTTCAATTCATTTCATTTTGGTAAATATTTAGGAGTATGATCGCTTTATTTTCCCTTATCTGATAATTGGCTTTTATTTTGCATTCGTTCCTCTGAGACATTTCTGTTGTATAAGAGATACTACAGATTGGTTTCAGACCACCACAATAAAGTAAATATTGCAATAGAACAAGTCACACCAATTTTTGGTTTCCCTTTGCATACATGTATAAAAGTTATGCTTACACGATTCTGTAGTCTATTCAGTGTGCAACAGCATTATGTCTAAAACACAAGGTACATACCTTAATGAAGAAAAATAGTTGATTGCTAAAAAAGGCTAACCATCTTCTGAGCCTTCAGTAAGTTGTAATCTTTTTGCTGGTGGAGGATCTTGCCTCATTGTTGATGGCTCCTGACTGATCAGGTTAATGGCTTCTGGAGGTTGGATTGGGTGTGGCAATTTCTTATAATAAGACAAAAATGAAGTTGCTGCATCAATTGACACTTCCTTTCTCGAAAGATTTCTCTGTAACATGTGATGCTGTTTTGTAGCATTTTTACCCACAATAGGCCTTCTTCCAAAATTGAAGTCAGTCCTCTCAAACCTTGCTGCTGCTTGATCATCTAAGTTTCTATGATAGTCTAAGTCCTTGTTTGTCCTTTTTTTCCCCCATTTCATTCCTTTATTAATTGGTCATTTCCACTTAGAAGTCCACTATAATCCTGCTCTTCCATAAGACACTGTTATGCTGGAATATTTGTGTTTCCCCTGGGGCACATTATTCAGAGGTGGGGCATTTGGGAGCTCAGTAAGTGACAAGAATAGAACCCTCACTAATGGTGTTAGTGTCCTATTGAAAGAGACATGAAAGAACTCTGTTACTATTTCTTTCTTTTTTTTTTTATTAAATCATAGCTGTGTACATTAATGTGATCATGGGGCACCATACACTAGTTTCATAGACCATTTGACACATTTTCATCACACCGGTTAACATAGCCTTCCTGGCATTTTCTTAGTTATTGTGTTAAGACATTTACATTCCACATTTACTAAGTTTCACATGTACCCTTGTAAGATGCACCGCAGGTGTGATCCCACCAATCCCTTTCCCTCTGCCCACCTCCCCCCACTTTCCCCCTTTCCCCTATTCTTAGGTTGTAACTGGGTTATAGCTTTCATGTGAAAGCCATAAATTAGTTTCATAGTAGGTCTGAGTACACTGGATACTTTTTCTTCCATTCTTGGGATACTTTACTAAGAAGAATATGCTCCAGCTCCATCCATGTAAACATGAAAGAGGTAAAGTCTCCATCTTTCTTTTTTTTTTTTTTAATTTTTTTTTTTTTTTGTAGAGACAGAGTCTCACTTTATCACCCTCGATAGAGTGCCGTGGCCTCACACAGCTCACAGCAACCTCCAACTCCTGGGCTTAAGCGATTCTCTTGCCTCAGCCTCCCGAGTAGCTGGGACTACAGGCGCCCGCCACAACGCCCAGCTATTTTTTGGTTTGCAGTTCAGCCGGGGCAGGGTTTGAACCCGCTACCCTCGGTATATGGGGCCAGAGCCCTACCGACTGAGCCACAGGCACCGCTTTCTTTAAGGCTGCATAATATTCCATGGTGTACATATACCCCAATTTATTAATCCATTCGTGGATCGATGGGCACTTTCTGTTACTATTTCTGTCATTAGAAGCTGCAACCCAGAGCAGGACCATCATCAGAACCTAATACCCTAGCACCCTGATCTTAGACATCTAGAATCTAAAACTGTGAGAAATAAATTGTTTTTTTTATATACATGTTTATTTGGTTTCCACTTTTTGCCTTCACAAAATTAAAAAGGCTTAAAATTTAATAACGATAACAATGTTTAAGATAAGGACTAGAAACAAAAACTTTGTAAAGAACGATTGAAGATAAATACATTCAGAAAAGACATCAGATGATTGCTGCAATGAAATATTGAGCAATAATAATAATAATGCAAAGAAAGTAACATTCACATTGTCAAATAAGAGTATGTCTAGTCAGTTAACTTCTTCTTATTATTTTTTTCCAAAGTCTCAAAAAATAGACAACTAATGTTTATTTATAAATAATTCAGATCTGGGTTTTTTTTTTTTGAAATTACCTTGTTTGTCCTTTTAACAGTGTTTCCCGCACCTTCACTAGCAGTAGATTCTATCTCAAAGAACAATTCTTTTTGCTCATCCCTGAGAAGTGACTCCTCTTCTTCAAGTTTGGTCATGATATTGCAGCCACTCAATACCATCTTTAGGCTCCACTGCCATTTCTGTTTCTCCAGCTATCTCTCTAGCTATTTCTACCACATCTGCTGTTATTTCCTCCACTGACCCCACGAACCCTTCAAAGTCATCCTCATAGGCTGTAATCAACTTCTTGCAAACTCCCGTTAATGTTGCTATGTTGACTTTCTCCCACAAATCGCAAATGTTCTTAATGGCATCTAGAATGGTAAATCCTTTCCAGAAGATTTTTAATTTACTTTTCTCAGATCCATCAGAAAAATCACTGTCTATATCAGCTATAGCCTTATGAAATGTATGTATTTCTTAAGTAATAAGCCTTAAAAGTTGAAATTACTCCTTGGTCTATGGGCTGCACAATGGATATTGTGTTAGCAGACATTAAAACAACATTAATCTCCTTATCTGTCTCTATCAGACCTCTTGGGTGACCAGTGCATTGTTATTGAGCAGTTATAATTTGAAAGGTATTTCTTTTTCTCAGGAGTAGTTCTCAACAATGGGTTTAAAATATTCAGTAAACCATGCTATGAATAGATGAGCTGTCGTGCATCTTTAGTTGTTCCATCTACAGAGCACAGATAGAGTAGATTTAGTATAATTCTTCAGGGCCCAAGATTTGGGGCATGAAATTAGCATTGGCTTCAACTTAAAGTCACCAGATGCACTAGCCCCTAACAAAAAAGTCAGCCTGCCCTTTGAAGCTTTGAAGCCAGGCCTTCACTTCTGACTAGCTGTGAAAGTCCAAGATGGAATCTTCTTCCAATAGAAGGCTGTTTTGTCTACCTCAAAGATCTGCTGTTTAGCGTAGGCACCTCCATTGATGATCTTAGCTGGGTTTTCCGGATAACTTGCTCCAGCTTCTCCATCAGCGCTTGCTGCTTCACCTTGCACTATTACAGAGACCCTGCCAGTTTCCAGCTTTTCGTATGCAGCTTCCTCACGTCTCTCAGCCTTCATAAAATTGAAGGGAGAAGGGCCTTGCTCTGGATTAGGTTTTGCTTAAGGGAATGTTGTAGTTGTATAGACTTCTACCCAGACCACTCAAACTTTCCTCATGGCAGCAATAAGACTGTTCTGTTTTCTTATAATTTGCATGTTCACTGGAGTAGCACTTTTAATTTTCTTTAAGGTTTTTTCCTTTGCATTTAGAACCTGGTTAACTGTTTCATGCAGTAGGCCTAGATTTCAGCTTGTCCAAGATTTCGACATGCCTGCATCACTAAATTTAATCATTTCCAGCTTTCAATTTAAAGTGGGCATTCTTTTCACTTGAATACTTAGGGTTATTAATCGGCCTCATTTCAATATTATTTTGTCTCAATACAGGGAAGCCGGAGGGGAGGGAAAAAGAGAGAGACTGAGTTAATCTGAGCAGTCAGAACACACATATTTATCAACTGAGTTCACCATTTTGTGTGGGTGAAATTTGTGTGACACCCCCAAACTACAATAGTAATATTGGAAATCACTGGTCACAGACCATCATAACAGGTATAACAATAATGAAAAAGTTTGGAGTATTGGGAAAATTACAAAACTGTGGCACAGAGACATGAAATGAGCCTGTACTGTTGGAAAACTAGAGCTGATTTGTAGAAGAAAAATACACAAGAACCCCGATATCTGCGAGGGGTAACAAACTGAAGCACAATTAGAGGAGGTGTGTCTGTTTATATAATTCTGAGTCGACTGTCCTTTTCTTTCAGCAGTTTAAAGACGTCCTACTTTAAACTGGCCCCCGTGGTTTTGCAGCCTTACTGGTTTGTTCTTCCAGTTCTGACTTTCCTCACCAACCCTCCTTCTATGGCATTTTGTGCAGCGGTAGTTCCTTTTTGTATTTCGTCCAAAGTTTCTAGTTGTGATTGGGAGAGAGAGGCTAACCTGGGCTTCTTCCCTTTTGGCTGGCACCAGAAGTCCCAGCTGGGAAAAGATATTTTGAAAAAAAATTATAACTTGGTGACAGAAACCAGTACAGAGCTTTTTTTTTTTCTTTCTTTTTTTTTTTCCTCGAGCATGCTAATATTTCCAGTGATTTATTCTGTGATCTCATAGATGAACTATTCTTTAACATGATGCTGTTAAGTGACCTTCTTCTATATATAGTACCTGAGCCTCTCTTCTGGGCTTACTTACACATCCAAATCATTTGTCCATGAAATGATAATGAATCACTGTATCAGTATCAGTATAAAGCATGATGCAGATTAGGGCCAAGAGAGAAGTAAATTATTGGATGTAATTGTGCAAATTGGGAAATTAGAGATACCTTTTCACTTGGATGATTACTAATCTTTCTGTGATATTTATTCATGCAAGTAATTTTAAATAAAAAATGTATATAGATATAATTGGTTACAGGAAAGAATATGGCAAGGGCTATACAAACAAGGACAGGAGATGGGGAAAAGGGGACTCACACTGAGAGAGGAACAAAGGAGGACGTTTATAGTACATTTTAGACATCTGCTCACCAGAATTCTTAATCGAATTAAAAATAATATCTATATATGGTTACCCTGTCCTTCAGGTGTCAAACTGTCATTGCTGGCAGTTACAGAATTATTCTGACACCAATTCTGTCTCTTGATGATGGATGGTACCTACTGACAGCCTCATTCTTTCTACAGCGTTGTTAAGTACAAGAAGATTTGGGAGTAGGGAAAGGCCTGGAAACCAAGGATTAAAATAACTGCCAGTTAGCCAGATTAACTCACTCGGAACTAGTGAAGACAGCTGTCCCCAGGCAGAGACTGGTGGGCCTTTGTCACTATTTGTTCAATCACACTTCTGCATGCTCACCTATCATAAGCGTGGGCTTTTTTTACTTCTATGTGTAGTGTGATTTAGGTTGGGATATACCCCATAATCTGGTCTGTAAAGTTTTTTCTTTTGATCTCCAGCATACTGGAAGGTCAAGAAAACAGTCTTGGGAATTCATGGCTTAGGCCTTTGACCTTTCTTTTCTTCTTTCCTTTTCTCTCTCTCTCTCTCTCTCATTCTGTTATTAACACACTTGCGTGCCTGTGCTTGTGAAGATTTGTTTTGTTTTGAATGCAGAATTGTGCAATTGTTGCCACACCTTGTGCACATACCCACTTCCATGCTAGGCTTGTTTTCTCAGTCTCTTTCAGTGACTGAGCTGGGCCACATTTGATAGGGAAGGCAAGGAAGTTCAGCAACTCCGTAATTTGTTCCTCTCACAGTGGCTTGTGTTGCTAAATTCAGTGCCTGAATGGGGAGGGGAGAAAGGAAGGGTAGGAAAGAAAGGGGTGGGGAGCCCCTGTCGCTCTTTCAGAATTCAGCTATAAATTCCGGCAGTGCAAAATGCTTCCACGAGTCCCTCCCATGTTCCCTTTCCACTCTCCACCCCTTCCCTTCCTTCTCTGCTTTTCTCAATTTCCTCCAAATCAAATACAGTTGTGGTTGCAGTTTGGGGGATGGGAGGAAGACCTGACTATCTCTCCATCACTCCCTTACTCCTTCTTCTCACCTACATTCTTGGCTAGTCTACAAAAACTTCATAATGATTTTTTCCTCAATTTATTCATTAAAAAAGTATGCATTTGCTTCTTCTAACATATTATTTAGATTCTCAGATATTCGATGGCTTACAGTTTGAAGGTCCAACAGAAATGTGTCACTCATGATCTAAAGTATGGCATAGTTCACTAGTTTGGGATAAGTTTCTTTTGAAAGGTCCCATCTCTTTGGTTTTTTTGTTGTTTGTTTTTTTACCAGCTTTACTTTTTTTTTTTTTATTAAATCATAGTTGTATACATTAATATGATCATAGGGCACCATACACTTGGTTCATAGACCGTTTGACACATTTTCATCACATTAGTTAACATAGCCTTCCTGGCATTTTCTTAGTTATTTTGCTAAGACATGTACACTCCACATTTACTAAGTTTCACATATACCCTTGTAAGATGCACCGCAGGTGTAATCCTATCAATCCCCCGCCCTCTACCCACCCCCTCCCTCCCCACCCTTTCCCCCTTCCCCCTATTCTTAGGTTGTAGCTGGGTTATAGCTTTCATGTGAAGGTCCTAAATTAGTTTCATAGTAGGGGTGAGTACATTGGGTACTTTTTCTTCCATTCTTGAGACACTTTACTAAGAAGAATAATTTACATGGATGGAGCTGGAACATATTCTTCTTAGCAAGGTCCCATCTCTTTGAAAAAAAAAAAAAAAACAAGCAAAAGAGCTTTTTAATCTTTGGGTTTAATTTAACTTCGTTATTTTCATGACTGTGTACTGAACTCTCCAGATCAGAGGTTAAGTGGAGATTGGTCGAATGTTCGAATGATCTGAGGGCTGAAGCAGTGCTTTAAAACAGTGGCTTCTCAATATTTTTGATATTCATAATTCAGATTAAGTACTAGTTTTTTGTTGTTTGTTGTACTGTTACACTTGTAGAGATTTTAAAACCTTTAATGAGATTAAGAAATTACACTGGCTAACTCAGAAATAACTATGTTAATAGCAGAGTCATTTTTGTAGCTATAGTAATGTCTTGTGATGCCCATTCACCATCAATTTTCATTTTATTCTCACACAGCTCTGTGTTAATTGAGCAGAGTTGTGTGCCCTGATAGCAGTCTTTTATGTGCCAGTGAATCAAAGTCCGCAAACATTTCAGCGAGGATATAGTTTTTTTTTTGCTGGCTTGCCAATACACAATGTTATCATCTCCTATTTCTTACCATCAGCAAGGCATATCTCTTCATATGCCACTTCTGATATAAAGGAATCACAATGTGTCTTTATTCTTAACTAATCTTTCTGCCTCTTGTTAATATCTTCCCACTGGTCTAATCAGTAGTATATCATTAATCTTCACAGATGAGAGGGAAAGAATGAGGGAATTGATTTCTTATTCTTAGCCATGGTCTGGCATGAGCTCACTTATTCTTTTTACCAACACCATTATGTGCAGGACAGATCATTGCCCAGAGAAATTTAGATATGTGGTTACGATTTCCATCCTGTAAAATAATGTGACAACTATTATAATTTTTTTGCATTTCTGCCTTCTAGCTAGTAGTCAGTTCTGGCATCCCTACTTACTTTGTTTAAATATTAGACAGGAAAAGTTTGTGGATACTTTAGCACTTAGGCAATCCAGCCTTTTTGGCTATTGTAAACTTCTGTAGCTCTTTTATTACTGTTCTCATTATTTGGAATGAATGTGTTTCTTTATCTTAAGTTCTTCCTGTCTACCCTGTTCCTGGTATTAGTTCAAGAGTTAAATCTTAAGTGCCAAGAATAACAATCATCCTTGCTTCCCTCTTGCAGTTAGAAAAGGTAGGGTGTATGGAGTGTGCGGGTTTTCTGCTCATGTGGAGAGTTATGACAAGGTGCTTCGATGGCTTAAATGATTGAAAATAAACAGTAAAATCTTTTATCCTTTAAATTTCCAGTTCAGATTTTATACATAATACACTATTTTATAATTGATGTGAGAAGAATTCATTTTGATTTCAATATCAGTTCATCAAGATCTGTTAGGTGAAAGCCCACTGTAATTTACAAAATATAACTTCCAGAAAAAGGCTATTCTTTTCTGGGCTGGGTGGGTGGGACTGATGAACTTTTCTATTCAGTTGTACAAGTTATCTTGTCCTGAAAATTTGGTAGTCCTGTATGTCAGAGCATTTCCCACTGCAATGCTCAGATTGTCTTAGCTCCCCCATTGAGTCCATCTGAGTATTTTCTATGTCTGGGTTTAGTTACACAAGAAATGCTCATTTAGATGAGAGACTTATATCCCTTCTTTTGGTTTCTCAAAGCAAGTATACCTGGGAGATGCATAGACAAAAAAGAAAAAAGACTGTAACAATTAAAACTCAACTTTTATAACTAGAACAAGTGAGCAATTCCTGGCCTCCTCTAAGAGCAGAAAGAAAAACAAAGCTTTGTAAAGAGCACATTGTGTCAGACCAATTTAATTTCCCTCTGTGACACAGTGACAGTCCAAGATGATAAAGGAAAAGAAATAGATTTTATCTGTATGGACTCTAGAAATGCTTTTGATTTCATTGAACATGACATTCTTATCAACAAATTAGGAAGTTCTGGTCCAGATCACCTTGTAGGTAGGTGAAAGCCCCTCTTGACAGAAAGGCTTCACTCAAAGCAGGAGTTGTGAATCCTTCTGTGTTATTCCAGACCAGGTCCAGTCCCCCTTGGAACTCTGTTTGGAAGAGGAACATACCAGACAGCTTGCAGTCAGGAATATTAATTAAAACCAGACAATATGTCAGAGGAGGGATAAGGATAAGTCAGCTTGTCTTTAAAAGTTATGGAACCACAGCCAAGATAAAGAAAGTTTAAATTAAATTAATATATAGTGTAAAAAGGCTTAAGCGCCAGAAGGAAACTTAGCTCAATCTAAGAGCGATGCTGCTATCACTGTTTACTGGTACATGAAAATCCAGACTCAGAGAACCGTAGAACTGGAAGGACGCATGGTATCAAATTGCCCATCCTCCTCAGTACGCAGAAGGCCGCCAGCTCCAGAGAGGAAGTTTCATGCCCAAGGCTGCACAGCTGGTTAAGTGTAGCACTGGAGCTAGAACTCCTAATTCAACATTCTTTTCACTACAAATTATCACTGTTGACTTTTTGCACCCTCTTCAAGTGCACCCAATTCAATGATCATGGTGTGTGTGGGGGGAATTTACAAGTTGCATAACCATCACCTTCAATCAGTTATAGAAATTTTCGTCACCCCAATGTGATTCCTGGTGTCATCAACTGTTAATTCCTGTCACTTATTTATCCCCCAACCCAGGCAACCACTAATCTACTTTCTGTCTCTGTAGATTTGCCTTTTCTGGACATTTAATATAAATGGAATCACATGGTCTCTTGTGTCTGGCTTCTTTCACTTAGCATAATGTTTTGAGGTTGATCCGTGTTGCAGCGTGTAACAGTAATTCATTCCACGTTACTGCTGAGTAGTATTCCTTATATGGCTATATCACATTGTGTTTATCCTTTCACCAGTTGGTGGACATTTAGGTTGTTTCTACTTGTGGACTATCATGAATAATGTGCTAATAACATTCACGCATTATTGTGTACTTTTTAAGTTCAATAACTCTTCTCCCGAAATTGAGGTTAAATTTTCCATCAGTCACAGCTTCTTCTCTTACTACCTTGCCCCCAACCCCGATCTGGACAGTAGAGCTCCCCCAGATAGCAACTAAGGTCTCTATTAATGTTCTAATAAATAGCCATAGGGGATTAAATCGTCCAGAGAAGAAAAAGCTTGTTAATCTAATAACAGTCTTTTATTCTATGATGGCTTATGAGAAACTGTTAGCCAAATGTCCTCCATCTTCGTAGAAAATAAATAAGCACAATTGGATTTAAACCTCAGCAAAAAAACACTTCAGATGGGCATAAGGAGGTACATTTTATATGACAGTGGATGCTATCAAGTTAATTTGCAGTATTATAAAAACAAAGCCCATGTAATTTCCTCTGAGAAAAGCTTATATGAAAGTGTCTAAATCTGCCTAAGGCCAGATGGCCCTTTATGATTCCCTTAAAGGAAAGACAGTTCTTTTGTAGTACTTCTTCTATGTGGCTAAGGAAAACATTTGTCCTTTGGTGTTCACAGAGACCATCTCACTGTGCTCATGAGATGTTGTGCTGGAGAGTTGTACACAAACCTCTGGGTGTGGCAGAAGACGGGACGTGGCTCCCATGTCCTAAACAGAGCAGTGTGCCCTATCTACTATTCTCCCCCTGATAATAGCTAGAAAACCATTATTTAATTTTAGAATTATACAGTTTCCAAAGTAATGTCACATCTAATCTCCCTTTGACTTTACCTTTGAGTTGTCAGTGGTTTCTATGACTCCATGTGAGAGAGGCTCTGTTGTGTGGCAGTTCAGAGCCTTTTGCAATCCAACTCCTTTTTGTTGATCTCCCTTTATCTCCCAACACTCCCAGCATCAAACTCATCACATTGCACTACTCACCATCTTTTGAGTACCTTATATCTTTTAGCACCTCTGTGTTTTTACTATTCTGTCCTTTTATATCCCTTAACTATTTGAAGAACTCTTACTCAGCCTGTAGTCAAGCCTAAATATTACCTCTTCTATAGGTACATGTTGTCCTTTCTTTTGCTTCAACAGAATGCATTACTCCTCTTTTCGGCACTCATACTGGTTTGATAATACAGTACAGTGCATTAGCTTCGAATAAGTAGTGTAACTGCTTCGAATTTTTCTTTCCTTAACTGGAATATTTTTGTATCTTTCAGAGGAATTCTGTGAAACCTAAATACCAAAGTATATTATATACAAAATTAATGTTAATATCAATAATAGAAATGTGACCATGAAATTCCAATTATAATTTCAGCCAGTTTTCTGTGGGTCTCCTTGATCCTTGAGCATAGAAATGTGTTGTATTCACTTTTTTATCCTAAGCACAAGTCCTAATAGTTAATAAATCAGATTGAATCATTTGAAGCAAGCAAGGGAAATACTATTATCAGCATTTTGCATATTTGAAATCAAGACCCAAAATGCTAAGTGATATAATAATTTATTTAGTCCTGAAGTCCGGACTACCTTTCCCCAAGTTCACTATTAAAACTTCTGAAGACCTTATACTCTGACTTAACCTAATAACAAAGGTAAAGTTTCTCAAAGTATTGTCTGGGACTACCTGTGACAAATTCACTTCTCAAGATGCTTATTGAAAATGTAAAATCAAATTTTACAAATGTAAGTCTTAAGGGGAAAAAAACCAGACACATAAAATCGGAAATGAAAGAGGAAACACTGCTACCAGTGTTTACAGAAATTTACAGAAATAAGGACTATAAATTAGTACTATGATCAATGGTAAGCCAACAAATTGGATAATCTAGATGAAATGATCAAATTCCTAGAAACACACAACCTACCAAGACAGAATAATGAAGAAGTAGAATACCTGAGCAGACTTATAGTTAGCAAAGAAATAATATCATAGAACAATAATCCATATGAATACTGACACAAAATTCCTCAACAAAATACTGGCAAATAGAATTCAACAGTACATTGAAAGGATTATACAACATGGTCATGTGGGATTTATTCTTGGAATGCAAGGATGGTTTGATATATGAAAATCAGTCAGTATAATACATGTCATTCCCCGAATAAAGGAGGGGAAATCACTGGTCATATTAATTGATGCAGAAAAATCATTTGGCAAAAATCAATACCTATTCATAATAAATAATAACAGTCAACAAACTAGCAATAGAAGAAAAGTACTTACTCCACTTTAATGAATACCATATATGAAAAGTCCACAGATAACATCATATTCAATGAAGAAAGACTGAAAGATTTTCCTCTAAGATCAGGAGTAAGACTAGGATACCCACCCTTAACATAGTGTTGGAAGTCCTAACCAAGAACAGTTAGAAATGAAAAAGAAGTAAAAGCCATAACAATTGAAAAGGAAAAAATAAAATTATCTCTGTTATTTTGTAGCAAACCTTACAGATTCCACCCATGCTCCCAACCCCCCAAACCCTATTAGAACAAATAAAATAGTTTAGCAATTGCAGGATATAAAGTTAACACATGAAAATCAGTTGCATTTTCTAATACACCAACAATGAAGAATCCAAAAGGGAATTAAGAAAACAATTTCATTACAATAGCATCAAAAAGAATAAAATACTTGGGAATACACTTAGTGAAAGAAGCTAAAGACTTACACACTAAAAATTACAAAGCACTGCTAAGAGAAATTAAAGAAGAAACAAATAAATGGAAAGAGCTTCATGTTTGGGATTAGAAGACTAAGTATTGTTAAGTGGTCAATATTATCCAAAGCAATCTACAGATTTAATGCAATTATTATCAAAATTCCAACAATATTTTTTTTGTGAAAATAAAAAAATCCACCCCCAAATTTATATGGGGGATGGAATTTCAAGGGATCCTGAATAGCCAAAATAATCTTGAAAAAGAAAAATTGGAGATCTCACATTTCCTGATTTAAAAACTTACTACAAATCTATAGTAATCAAAACAGTGTGGTATTGGCATAAAGATGGACATATAAAACAATGGAATAGAATAGAGAGCCCAGAAATAAACTCTCCTATATATGGTCAAATGACTTTTGACAAGGGTGCTAGGACCATTCACTGGGGAAAAGGATAGTCTTTTTAACAAATGGTACAGGGAAAACTGTATATCCACATGGAAAAGAATGAAGACCATATATAAAAATTAACTCAAAATGGATCAAAGACCTAAGCATAAGAGCTGAAACTATAATACTCTTAGATGAAAACATAGGGGGAAAGCTTCATGACACTTGATTTCTCAGTGATTCCTTGGATATGACTGCAAGAAAAGGTAACACAGGTAACAAAAAGAAAAATAGATAAATTGAACTACGTCAAAATTTAAAACTTTTGTGCATCAAAGGATACTAACAACAGAGTGGAAAGATAATCCACAGAATGAAAGAGAATATTTATAAATTATATATCTTATAAAATATTAATGTCCAGAAAATGAACTCTTATAACTCAACAGCACAAAAAAAAATAACCTGATTAAAAATTGGCCAAAGGGGCGGAAAAAATTTGGCCAAAGGAGTTGAACAGACATCTCTCCAAGCAGACATACAAATGGCAATAAAAACATGGAAAGACGTTCATTGCTAATCATTGGAAAAATGCACAATGAGATACCACTTCACACCCATTACTATGACTATTATGAAGAACAAAAAAACAGAAAATAATAAGTATTGGCTAGAATATGGAGTAATTTGAACCCATGAATACTGCTGGTGGGAATCTAAAATGGCGCAATGTGGAAAATAGTATGGCAGTCCTGAAAAGGGTAAAAATGGAATTATCTATGATTCAGCAATTTCACTTTGGGGTATATACCTGAAAGAATTGAAAGCAGGGACTCAAATAAATAACTTGTACATCTATGTTCATAGAAGCATTATTTACAATAGTCAAAAGGGGGGAGCAACCCAAGTGTCCACCAATGGATGAACAGAAAAACAAAATGTGATGTATCCATGCAATGTGGTATTATTCATCTTTAGAAAGGAAAGAAAATTTAAACACATACTATAGGATAGATGAATCTTAAAGACATTATGCTAAGTGAAATAAGCCAGTCACTAAAGGACGAGTACTGTTTTATTCCATTTATATAAGGTTTGTATTCCATTTATATAAGATAGTCAA
Organism: Nycticebus coucang; assembly: GCF_027406575.1. NCBI lineage: Eukaryota > Metazoa > Chordata > Mammalia > Primates > Lorisidae > Nycticebus > Nycticebus coucang. The sequence continues at coordinate 154,308,158 of NC_069781.1, forward strand.
ATCTTCATGATGGTAAGTGGAATGGTGGTTGCCAGGGGTTCAGGGTGGGAGAATGGGACATAATGTTTAGTGGGTACAGTGTCAGTTTTGTAAGATGATGAAGGCTCTGAAGATGGATGGTGGTAGTGGCTGCACAGCAATGCAAATATACCAAATGTCACTGACCTATACGCTTAAAAGTGGTTAGGATGGTAAATTTTATGTTATGTGTATTTTATTGCAGTTTTAAAATGTTAAAAAAATTTCAAGTAAAGCAAAGCACAAAATAACATATGCTGTATGGTTTCATATATTTAAGGTACAGAAATTAATCTATGATATTAGATGTCAGGACAGCAGTTACCCTGGGGAGAGGGGAGTAATCACGAGGAAGTGTGAAGAGGCTGCTGGGGTGCTGGTGATAGTCTGTTACTTGGCCCGGGTTCTATAACATCATTGTGTACAGTTTGTGGAGCTTTCTAAGCTATGATTTGTATATTTTTCTATATGAATGTTACACTTCAAAAAAGATTCCAAAATTGTTCATCATGGAGCCCATAGCAAACCTACAAAATCATGACCTCTGGGCGTGGGAACTGGAGACCTTGCCTTTTAAAAATCCCCCTTCCAAGTTTTTCTTCAAAATGTTGAATACTGAGAATCTTTGCAAAAGGAAGAGAATTAGGTAAATATTCTTGCAATGCCCAAGAATTCTAACAAATCTTTCTTAGAAAGGAAACTCATGATTTTCCTGAATCACTTCTCCTGTTAGAAAAATGCACGTCGTTTTTTAGATGCTGAGACAGAGATCTAAGAAATAATGACATATAAAAAGCGTAGTTTTCTATTTAAAAATATTATTCTACTGTGTCACATATACTGTAATTTATTAATATCTAGAAGAGTATAAAACAATTTCATGGAGGCCTATGTAATGCGGCAGGTGCTAGGACCTAATGGAATGCAGGCAGTTTCTGTAGGAGGTGAGACATCACATCATGGGTGTGGTGCAGTGTAAGCAGGTGCAGAAAAGCCAGTTCTCCCACACATAAGCTACTTGGATTCCATTTCATCTCTCTTCATACCATCTCCAAGATTTCGGCAGCTTTTACCCTTGCTTATTAAACTGAAAGCATGTTTCTTGCAAAGGCTTTTCTGGAAGGGGCAGATCGTGGTCTTGGAGAAGCTCTTGGAGGCCTTCTTGGAGGAGGTGGTCAGAGAAGAGGAAGAGGAGGAGGTGGAGGAGGAAATATCGGAGGGATAGTGGGAGGAATTGTGAATCTTATCAGTGAGGCTGCCGCAGCTCAGTATACTCCAGAACCACCTCCCACTCAGCAGCATTTCACCAATGTGGAGGCCTCAGAAAGTGAGGAAGTTCGGCGCTTTCGGCAGCAATTCGCACTGCTGGCCGGACCAGACATGGAAGTGGGTCCCTCTGGCCTGATGAATATTCTGAACAAAGTCCTTTCTAAGCACAAGGATCTGAAGACCGACGGCTTTAGCCTGGATACCTGCCGGAGCATCGTGTCTGTCATGGACAGTGACACGACTGGGAAGCTGGGCTTTGAAGAGTTTAAGTATCTGTGGAACAACATCAAGAAATGGCAGTGTGTTTATAAGCAGTATGACAGAGACCGTTCCGGGACTCTGGGAAGTTCTCAGCTGCGGGGAGCTCTGCAGGCAGCAGGCTTCCAGCTAAACGATCAGCTTTACCAGATGGTTGTGCGCCGCTATGCCGATGAAGATGGAGGGATGGATTTTAACAACTTCATCAGCTGCCTGGTCCGCCTGGATGCTATGTTCCGTGCCTTCAAGTCTCTAGATAGGGACGCAGATGGCCTGATTCAGGTGTCTGTCCAGGAGTGGCTGCAGCTGACCATGTATTCCTGAAGTGGGCACTAAGGTTCAACACCCTCCCTGGAGGACAGGACTTCCGAAAGCCTTGCCGTGCTGTGCTGTCCACACAAGTTGCTGATACCCCGACCCACAGCTGTCGCTTCCCAGCAAGCTCTCTCACAACCCGACGTGATTGTGTTTTATATTTTACTGCCTAATTAAAGCTCATTTTTTATGACAAATGTTCTGAGTGGTTTGTATATCAGTTTTTGGAGATACTGGATTTATATGGATATATACATATAGGTCATGGGGGCGGGGTGTAGGGCCAAGTTGTCCTAGAGTAGATTTTTAAAGGTCGTTGCTTATTTGGTGAATGAATTCCAAGGAGTAGGAACTTTATCATTGTTACTATTGTTGTTGAGAATGAATTCTTTTTAAATCCTGGAATAAATCAAGAGAACACTGAAGAGATATATTTTTCCTTTTAAACAGGTGAGGAGGGAAGTTCGAAATCTGTTTTTCTCATAATTTTACATCTGATCTTTCCAGTATGTAAAAAAGTGCTTTCCAGGAAACATATTTAACTATATAGTAACAGGTTCAGAAAGTGAAATCAAACAATTTTATGTAAGGGTAACATTTTTTTAAATCATGCAGCAACTATCTAAAATTCTAGGATTCTTTAGTTCTGTTTCTCTAATAAAAGAAGCATATAGCGATTTTGTTTTTGTTTTGATATAATTTATAAAGAGACTCACAGGCTTTGGGGGAATAAAAGAGTATACCCGTAGTTCAAAAATGTCTCTGGCTGCCTTAATGAATCAAAATGATCTCTCTTACGCGTACTTCATACAAAATCAGGCATGCCCCGCTGATGTTAGCCAGTTCTTGTCACGTCTTGCCCTGCCTTAGAGCAAGGAAAATTCTCTTGTTTTGTCTTTGGAAACTTCAGGCAGGAAATAAGCACACAAAAGAAAAAAAAAAGAAAGAAAGAAAGAAAAGCACGTACATAGTAACCAGTTAAATGGAATATTAAGTAATGGAGAGACAGACATTGCTGACTATTGTAGTGGATCTCCGCCCTGGCTGCCATTTACAATCACTGGGAGAGGTCTTTTGGAATACTAATACTGAATCCCACTCCAAGTATGTTCAATTTGGAGATGGGGCCCAAGGGTGAATATTTTTAAAGCTCCCCAGGTGATTCTAATGAGCAGCCAAGGTTGACAACCTTGACTGCTTTAAAGTAAGGCTGTCTCACGGTATTTTTCAAAGCTCTCTCAGCCAAAACTGAGGCCAAGCAGCAGAGTCAGTGCTGCCAGCATCCAGGAGAGGGAAGATAGGAATACCCAAGCACTGCCAGCCCCGAGCTGGGCGGTTGTGCCTGTCTTTGTGGCTCTTGCTTTGGCTTTCTGATTTTGGTACAGAATATTATAGTGGAGCAGCAGATCCAGAATCCTGGTGGGAGTTGTTTGCAAGTGCTGTGTCCCCTGCCTGCTCTTTAATTGGCCACAACCTCTTCTGCTCCTCTGGCTGTTAATGCCTTCTCTCTATCTCAGGCTATACTGGAGGGTCCTCCTGACTCCAAAGAGAAATTCTCCTTTCCTTTTTTGACTCATGTAGAAGAAAGTTGTGGCTATGGAAATGATGATGTCCAGAGTCTCACCATGTTGCTTAGGCTGGCCTCAAATGATCCTTCTGCCTCAGCCTCCCAATGATGTAGCCTATTTACAGCCCCCAGCTGCCTGTTGGAAATCCCTAGTGCAATATGGAGAGGCTGGCATTTGCCCCCTGTGTTCACCATCATGTAATATTTATGAAACACTACACACCTATAACTCTGAACTGAGCCAAGCACAGAGATCACATTCACTTCCTTCAAGGGGCTTGTAATTTAACTTGGTCTGCTATGCTACCTAGACCAGGTGTGCTTATATAAGAATGAGGCTTCTGCCAGCAACCACACATTAATTTTAGCCTCCCTATTTTAGAATGAGCCCAAGGAATATGTTAGACATGGGTGTAGGAGAGTAGCCAAGAAGTGGGAAAGCTGCCAGACATCTTCAAGGTCTCAGAAAATTAGGTTTATAATTTAACCTGTCCATAGGATGGTTGTGGAAAGAGTAATTTTCCTCACCTCATTGCTAATGTGTTATAAAAGTTCAGACAATCATCTCACAGAGGGGTGTATTTCCCTCGCTCCTCAAGTTGAGGAATTACTTTGATGATTGTCTTCCAGCATATGCATGGAAAACCATCCTGAAGTTACTTAAGATTTCTTTCTGTTCTCTTCTGAATTTGTATAAATAACCTCAGTCATCAGAGTGTATACTGGAAAATTAAATCCAAACTCCAGACTTTTCCAAGCAACCAAATATTTGGCATTGTGTAGAACCAATAGCCTAACAAGGGATTGAATTTCTCAATTCTCTTAATTTTGGTTTGGTTTTTGTTTGTGTGTGTGTTTGTTTTTGAGATAGGGTCTTACTCCGTTGCCTGGGCTAGAGAGTACGGTATATCATCATAGCTCACTGTAACCTCAAACTCCTGAGCTCAAGCAATGCCTTAACCTCCTGAATAGCTGGTACTAGAGCTGTGCACCACCACACCAAGCTAATTTTTCTAATTTTTTTTTGAGACAGGGCCTCACCATTTTGCTTAGGCTGGCTTCAAACCGCTGGCCTCAACTGATCCTCCTGCATCAGCCTCCCAAAGTGCGAGGCATGAGCCACTCTGCTCAGCTATAATCCACTAAATTCTACAACCTGTAAACAGGAAAAAATAACTGTGTGCTCTTTGCCTAAAAATAGCAATTTCCAAAAACATTCAAAATTTGTATGTCATCTTAAAGCTCAGTTTTTAAATATTGTGGATCAGAAGTGCGTGTATTTTTAAATGCTGATTTATTTAGCAACCTGAACCAAAAATCTTATCAGTAGTATTACAAGTTTATTTGTAGTGGGGGCCTAAATATCTGTGGAGGCACCTTTAGAGTACTGATATTTATTGTACCTATTGATCTTGAAGAACCTTCAGAATTACTTTTTAAAAACATTTATGTGTATTGTCCTTGCGAAGCTCACCCTGCTCCCTGCACCAAAATGTTGTGTGAAAGTTGCGTGGTGTGGTGCCACAGAGATTAAGACCCGCAATGAAATTGTATGGGGAATAAAAAAGGTTGTAGCTCAAAAAAAAAAATAAATTTACATGTATTAAACAATTTATACAACTTCATTAGAGAACTTGAAAAAATAAATAGATAAAACAATTTAATTCTAGAAAATTGTTATAATCATGTGGGATGTGGGTAAAAATATGCTCTTCATGTTCAGAACACCTCTTCCTAGACTCTTTTGGGTAACTACGATTTTATTATCTTTTAATAATTATACTCCTTTGGATTTATAAAGTATTTTCAGAGACTTGAAGACTTTGTTGGTTGCTACACATAAATTCTGTTTTATGTAAATATTTTAAAATTATTTTGAGGTGGCTCGGTGCCAGTAGCACAGTGGTTATGGCACCAGCCACATGCACCGAGGCTGGCAGGTTCAAGCCTGGCCCAGGCCAGCTGAACAATAATGACAACTGCAACAAGAAAATAGCCAGGCATTGTGGCAGGGGTCCCAGCTACTTGGCAGGCAGAGGCAAGACAATCGCTTAAGCCTAAGAGTTTGAGGTTGCTGTGAGTTGTAGCACAATAGCACTCTACCCAGGGAGACAGCTTGAGACTCTGTCTCAAAAAAAAAAAAAAAAAAAGAATGAATGTAGTTGTGATTTTGCCTCAGTTTCCCCTTTTTCTTTCCCTTCCCTTTGCTTACTAGCCCTTTAGAATCCTTAAAGACCCTTTCATGTCACCCATTATGGCAGGAATGAATGCTTAGTCCCACCAAAGAGGAAAATCATATATTAAGCCTCCAAAAAGGGCTCCCATCAAGCAAGGCTGAGTTCAAGAACCCACACTGGGTGCCCCGGGGCCATTCTAAATGGTGCCAGTGATAAAAATGTATATATTTATTGATGCACAGAAAATATATTTTTCTTCCTTCTGAATTGGGAATGGATGGTCCACTTTCTTGCTGTCCCATCTCAGTGAGAACTTTTCTCCATATAGGCTCAGTGCATGATGATGTTGAACTATATACCATACCTGAATTTCATGATGTATTATAATTAATAGCAATTCAACCAGCGGCCCTCCTAATTGCTTTCTCCCGTCCTTTCGCAGAACCACGATGGCAGTATCGACTTCCGAGAGTATGTGATTGGCCTGGCTGTCCTGTGCCACCCTGCCAACACGGAGGAGATCATCCAGGTGGCCTTTAAGGTACTGTCGCCCCGCTGAAAGCATCTTGGCCTGCCTCAGAAACAAGTGTTGACTCTAAGTGTATTATTTGAAAATCAGTGAATCTATTACATGAGTTTATAGATCTGCTGTGACAGGTACAGGAGAATAATGCGATTAAGCCAATTTCCACCAAGAATAGAGAAAACACGAGCATTCGTTTAAACAAAAGGCCTTTGGAAGCAGCCTAGTTAACAGCATCAAGATTGAAGAGTGGGTAATTTAGCAAATTAAATTAAAAAATTATTTCTTTTCAGTCTCCCCATTTTGAAGCCCCAGAAGGTGGTTTATAAATAAACACCACCTGTCACAAGTCATCTTAATTCACTTTCTGGAAAGTTTTGATCTATCCTTTCTTTTCTCATTCTGTACATCAGAGATATTTTAAATGGCTGTTTTCCTGATGGAATTTATTTTTTCATAGTGGTATCAGGCGAACACCCAAGTTTATATATGTCCCAAGTTTATAGATCTTCCTATGTCACATATATTTTCATAGCAGTAACAGGGACCTAAATTAGGAACAGCTGAGTAAAATTCATGTCTCTAGGCCCCACAGAGCTTGATGAAAGAAAGCTTGAATTGTGAGGTCCCAGACTTCATGAAAAATACATTTCCAAAGTGTGTTTTCAGTTCTAAGAGTAAAGGTGCTTCATCTAATTAGTATTTAAACATGATGCCCCTTTGAGTTCTATGCTTGTGTGGTTAGGTCTTAAGTGAAACAGAAACTGGATTTCCCTCCTTGTCTTACAAAGCTGTACAGCCTTTAAACTCTTTGCATCTGTGCAGCAGGAGGGCTGCTTCCTACTCTTAACTCTCCCCAACTTTCTTGGACAATATCCTACTGTAACTCCCAAAAGTTTTTCTTTTTTTTCCCTTCTACTATGTATTATCCAGAAAGACTCTCTTCCTCCCAGAATTTTTTCTCTTAGTGGCCACCAGGGATAGTCTCAGGAATTTTCATGTGTTCTATCATTGACAGAAGAGCCCTGAGTTTACTTTTTATTTCAGATTGTTTTAAACTGAGTTAACTGCTAGGCCTAAGAACCTAAGTGGTTGATGCTTAGCAGATGGTTATAAGGGCCAGACTTTTTCCAAAGTTAAAAACCTTTCGCTTTCACAGACTTATTCATCATAAAACCTAAAATTACATACATAGCTAACTTATTCCAATCTAGATATTTATGTTTCTGTTTTGGAATTGCCTGTGTAATTATAAGTTTAGTTGCATAAGTGGTCACTTTTGGTTTACCAATGAAAGACTTGATAGAAAACTTGGCCCTTAATCACAGTAATTATTGTCTTTAAAGAAGTCATGAGATTTTTTATCTTGCCTAGACCTCAGTTTGGTTGAGGAGAAGGAAGGAAGGAGGACTTAAAAGTATAATTAGCTTTTTTTTTTTTCTAGTAAGGCAAGGGTCATGCTTTACATTAATTATTTTTTAACCTTCCTTTTCAGATGTGTTTCATGTTTTGGAAATACTTTTGCATACTTTGATTTTTCATTTACTAGTGGACTTTTTTTTTTATTAAATCATAGCTGTGTACATTGATATGATCATGGGGCATCATTCACTAGCTTTACAGACCATTTACCAAGTTTCAACAATCCCCTTTCCTCTACCCACCTCCCCCCTCCCTCCCCTCCCTTTCCCCCTTCCCCCTATTCTTAGGTTGTAACTGGGTTATAGCTTTCATGTGAAAACCCTAAATTAGTTTCATAGTAGGGCTGAGTACATAGGATCCTTACCATCCTTTTATTTAGATAGCACTTGATAGTTAAATTCCAATCTTTCATCTCATCTCACTTCACAGTGAACAGTAGAGTTGGGATACTTGTCAGGACTCTTCAGCTGCAAACAATCCCATAGTCTCTGGCTGGTAGATGCCAAAATGGAGTTAGTTGAAAGAGCAGGGAGTAGGAAAACTCCGAATGATAGCTCAGAAACTGCCCTAAAGGCAGTACCCAAGGGAGGGTACTACACTTAAAATGAGCAAACTCCAACTCTGTTCATAATTCACATTCCAAAGAGGATCCAAATGGTCTTGGGCCATATGCTTGATGGAAAAACAGCCTGTTTGAATAAGAGTCCCACAGTGTTCTCTACAGTGGGAGAGGTCGTTCCCCCAAAGGAAACTGGGGGAACTCTCTTCCTCCCAGAGTTTTTTCTCTTAATGGCCACCCGGGATAGTCTCAGGAACTGCCAGAGCCCAGAGCATGGGCTTTATCTTAGATCGGGGAACTTCCTACCAGGAAGTGATGAGCAGAGGAGGGAAATGGAGGGGTTTAATGAGAGGAGTGCCCTGGGATAGTTGTGGCAAAGAACAAATGTAGAGGAAGTAAAAGTCTCCAGTGTGGACCATGTGAAGGGAACTGACACAGAAACAGGAGCCACCAAAGCACCAAATCTGGCAAGAACTGAGACTGTCAAGATGAGTTGATGGCAATAATTTGGGAATAGAAGATGTTTGGAAAACGTTTAGAGTTTGTGAGGAGAGACCTGTGACTGAGTCCTGGAAGTTACTGTTTAAATTCCAAGATGCATAAAGAGCCCAAGATCTAAAGCTTCTGGAAACGGACGCTAATTGACTTTTCACTTTCCGTCTATCTCTTCCCCTAATGAGGGGCTGAGTGGTAGGAAATAGACTAGAAGCCAGTGCTTTCTCAGTGAAGGCAACTTATCCCAACTTCAAGTTACATTTTAGTTTTACTCCCTTCTCGTGGACACTTAAAACACTATTCACTACACGTGTTATACTTCACATGATTATCACACCTTGTCTAATGCCCATTCTTCCGTTTGTCATCTTGTATTTGGTCAGTAGAGACCTCAGCAGCAGGAACGATAGGTATTACCTGCCTGGATTTGGATGCCAGATCTGCCACTTACAAGTTGTGCCACTGTGGGGAGTTCCCTAACTCCCTGGGGCTCAGCTTTCTCATCTGTGAGATGGCGCTATTGTGAGGGTTAAGTGAGTTAACGCGTGTAACATGATTTGAACCCTTTTGATTAGTGCCTATAAAGAGTAAGTGCTCATATTATTAAAAATTCTTAAGACCCAGAGAGGCTTTTGATCATGTGATACTCATTATCTGTCACTTATTCCTATTTTGCTACTTGACTTTTTTTTTTTTTTAATTGTTGTGGATTCATTGAGGGTACACAGAACCTGGTTGCACTGATTGCTTTTGTTGGATAAGGACCCTCTTAGATTTGTGTCCTGCCCCCAAAAGGTGAACCAAACTCCTTGATCCCCCCACCGCCCTCCCTCCTTCCCTTTCCCAGCTCTCCCCATCCCCCATCATGTACTAGGACATTAATTATCCTCATATCAGAATTGAGTACATAGGATTCTTATTTCTCCATTCTTGTGATGCTTTACCAAGAATAATGTGTTCCACGTCCATCCAGGTTAATACGAAGGATGTAAAGTCTCCATTTTTTTTAGTGGCTGAATAGTATTCCATGGTATACATATACCACAGCTTGTTAATCCATTCCTGGGTTGGTGGCATTTAGGCTGTTTCCACATTTTGGCGATTGTAAATTGAGCTGCAATAAACAGTCTAGCTCAAGTGTCCTTGTGGTAAAAGGATTTTTTTTCTTCTGGGTAGATGCCCAGCAACAGGATTGCAGGATCAAATGGGAGGTCTAACTTGAGTTATTTGAGGGTTCTCCACACTGCCTTCCAAAAAAGTTGTATTAGTTTGAAGTCCCACAGCAGTGTAGAAGTGTTCCCTTCTCTCCACATCTACACCAGCTTCTGCAATTTTGAGAGTTCGTGATGAGGGCCATTCTCACTGGGATAAGGTGATAGCTCAGGGTGGTTTTGATTTGATTCATCCCAGGGAGGCAAGGCTGGTTTAACATATGCAAATCTATAAACATAATTCGCCATATCAACAGGAGCAAAAATAAAGACCATATGAACCTCTCAATAGATGCAGAAAAAGCATTTGATAAAATTCAACATCCTTTCCTTTTTTCTTTTTTTTTTTTCTTTTGCAATTTTTTTTGGCCGAGACTGGGCTTGAACCCACCACCTCCGGCACATGGGGCCGGCACCCTACCCCTTTGAGCCATAGGCACTGCCCTTCAACATCCTTTCCTAATTAGAATGCTGAAGAATATAGGCATTGGCAGCACATTCCTTAAACTGATCAAAGCCATCTATGACAAACCCACAACTCATATTATACTGAATGGAGCAAAACTGAAAGCTTTTCCACTCAGGAGTGGAACAAGACAAGAGTGTCCTCTATCGCCACTACTATTCAACACAGTGCTGCAAGTTCTAGCCAAGGCATTCAAATGGGGGCAGAGGAAGTGAAACTCTCCCTCTTTGCCAGTGATATGATCTTATACTTAGAGAACCCCAAAAACTCAACCACAAGACTCCTGGAAGTGATCAAAAAATACAGTAACATCTTAGGATATAAAATCAATGTCCCAGAGATCACTAGCCTTTGTCTATGTCAATAACAGCTAAGATGAGAAGGAAATCAAGGACATAATACCCTTTTCAGTAACTCCAAAGAAAATAAAATACCCAGGAATACAACTCACAAAAGAGGTGAAGGACCTTTTTTTTTTTTTTTTGAGATAGTCTCACTTTGTTGCCCTTGGTAAAGTGCTGTGACCTCATAGCTCACAGTAACCTTAAACTCTTAGGCCCAAGTGATCCTCTTGCCTCAGCCTCCCAAGTAGTTGGGACTACAGGCACCCACCACAACAACCGGCTATTTTTAGAGACAGGGTCTTGCTCTGTCTCAGGCTGGTCAGGAACTCCTCGGCCTCCCAGAGTGGTAGGATTACAGATGTGAGCCACTGCGCCCAGCCTGCTACTTGACTTTTGATCTTTCCCACTCCTGTAACATATCCAGTCTCTCCCCTCCTAAAGACAACCTCCTTTTGTGCTCAGCTGCTACCCTGTTTATCTCTTTCCTTTTATTCCATCATTTCTTAAAAGAAGAGTTCATGCCTCTAGCTCTCACTTTTGTTTAGCCCTTGATTCTCATTACCATCTGGCTTCTAGTTCCCTGAAACCATGTTTACTAAAGCCATCAGGATCTCCTAATTACTAAATCCAGTAAATCTTTTGGCTTTTTGCATGGCTTTTCTATGGCTTTTTACTCTGTCAGCCATTACACTGTCATAATCTCTTCCTCATTCTTGAAAACCCTTCCTTAACTTCAAGATGCTTGCTTTTCTCTCCTGTCCTCCTATCCAACTTCTTCTTCTAAGTCTTTTCTGTTAGTCCCTCTTCGGGCAGTGCCTGTGGGTCACTGAGTAGGGTGCCAGCCCCATATACCAAGGGTGGTGGGTTCAAACCCGGCCCCAGCCAAACTGCAACAAAAAATAGCTGGGTGTTGTGGTGGGTGCCTGTAGTCCCAGCTACTGGGGAGGCTGACGCAAGAGAATCACCTAAGCCCAGGAGGTGGAGGTTGCTGTGAGTTGTAATGCCACAACACTCTACCAAGGGTGATAAAGTGAGACTCTATCTCTACGAAAAAAAAAAAAAAACACTGTTAGTGCCTCTTCCCTCCTCACCCCTCAACTGCTGCTTCTCCCAGGGCTCTGCTTTGCTTCATTCATTCTCTCCAGGTAAACCCAAACACACAACGTAGTTTCAGTTCTTACCTGAGTTCCTATCTCAAGCCTCATCAGTCTCCTAAACTGATGTGCTGAATCTCTTCCTTAGTCCTGGCACCTCTAACTCACACGTATCCTTTCCAGGTCCAACTCTTGATCTCCTTTGGCACTCACTCTTTTGACTGTTTGCCCACCCTTGGTTCATGTAATCAGCTTTTGCCCATTTGCCCAAGCTGGAAAACGTCAGCCATCTTTATTTCTTCACCTCAGACCTCTTGCTGATATGCAAGTCGTGTCATTAATGAATTCTGTCCCTTGCTATCCTTCCCATTTCTCTACCCCAGACTCTTACTTGGTTTTCCTGCCTTTGGTCTTACCAACGCCCTGCCCCCAGTTTAGCCTCTGCACCCTGCCTCAAAGGTTCTCACAGTTCACATAAGTCAGCACCACCCAACCTACAGGAGAATCCTGCAGGATTAGGTGAGGAATTCTGATTCCTGCTTGTCCCTGTCTTACAACTGGAGCACCAGGCGATTGCCTGCCAATCCTTATATATTCTGGTAACGTCTCTTCATCTTCTAAGACCTAAGTCAAATATCAACTGCTATAAAGCCTTCTCTGACGTCTCTGGGTAGGTTTCCTTGGGCTCCCCACAGGACTTCCATATCTACTCACGGTTGATGCAGCCCCTGCTTCCGTTCTGCCTCTTTCACCACCAGACTGTGGTGTGGTGAGCGTAAGCAGAGACCCTACTCTCGTCATACACATATTCCTAACCCCGGCCACAATGAATGTTTCAATTATTAAAGAGTTCATTTTCTAAGATGATTTCACACCACCATTTGTTCTGAAGGAGCTAATTCATATATTTTATTTTCTTTTTCTTTCAGCTCTTTGATGTTGATGAGGATGGCTACATAACTGAGGAAGAATTTTCCACCATTCTCCAGGCTTCCCTTGGAGTGCCTGACCTTGATGTTTCTGGTCTCTTCAAGGAAATAGCCCAAGGGGACTCTGTTTCCTATGGTGAGTAGGCGATTTGGCCTCCTGATTCAGTTTGCAAGGAGGGCATCCAGACTATGTGTTGACACACAGGAGTGTTGTGACCCTTAACTATTTATGTTAATAATAGAAATAATACTAATAATGTTGATGACAATAATAATAGTAGTATCTAATTATCGAGGACTTATATGCTAGACAGTCTTCTATCTTTTGCATATATTAACCTACTTAATTCTTATAGCATTACTTTTGGGGGGAGTGTAGAGAAAAGGGTCTCACCATGTTGCCCAGGTTGGTTTTAAACTTTAGGTCTCAAGCAGTCCTCCCACCTGGGCCTCCCAAAGTGCTGGGATCACAGGTGCAAGCCACCACAGATGGCCTAATCAGTTTTTTTGTTTGTTTGTTTTTTGGTTTTTTTTGAGACATAATCTCCTTATATTGCCCTCGGTAGAGTGCTATGGCATCATAGCTCACAGCAACCTCAAACTCTTGGGCTTAAGCAATTCTCTTGCCTCAGCCTCCCAAGTAGCTGGGACTATAGGCGCCTGCCCACAATGTCTGGCTATTTTTTTGTTGTTGTTGTTGTCATTGTTGTTTGGCAGGCCCAGGCCAGGTTGGAACCCTCTAGTCCCAATGTATGTGGCTGGCACCCTGGCCACCGAGTTACAGGTGCCGAGCCATAATCAGTATTCTCAATTATTCTTACTTTACTGAGGTACAAAGAATTCAAGTAACTTACCTAAGAGCATCCAGCTAAAAAGCCTCAGAGCCAGGATTCAAAAATCAAGACAGTCTGGCTTTACAGCCTGCACCCTTGACTCTGTCCCTTGGTGCTTCTCATACCTGCGGCCCCTCCTCAAGGGCCTTTTCCTTTGCATGTCCAGGCAAACCTGAGCAGGTTAGCTGAGCTGTATTGTAAATACAGTAGAGAAACATGGACTGGATAACAATGATAATTATAGTCACTAAGCCATTTACTGATGTTTACAGTTAGCAGTTTACGTAAGCTTTCATATTCACGGGGTCACATCATCTTGATAGCAACCCCTGTGAGTCAGGGACTGTCGTGGAGGAAAACCTTGTGGCAAAGAGGCAGGTCTGTCCATCAGTGACTATCTTTCCTCCTGATGGCTCAAGTCTACGCATCAAAACAAGCTCCACGGGGGGAAAGGATGTTCTATCTTTTTGCATGTATTTCACAGGGCAGTCTTTGAGAAACACACCTCCATGGAAAGGTTTAGATGGTTGTTTCCCTGCCTTAGGTGGCTGTGGTCAAAGATATCAGGCTGGCTTATCTTTCCGACTCTTTCCTCTCAAGCTGGAGGGGGATTCCTCTTTAATTACTTTTTCCTTACAGTGTTCAGAGAGTTTCCGCTTGTTAACTTTCACAGGATGGGGAAAGAAGATCAGATCCTTCTATTACTCTCTGTTTTTAATTACTGTCATTTTGGCTGCCCTGTGTTTTATTTTAGGTAATTAAATGCCTGGGGCACTTAATCTACTTGAGTTCATTAAAAAATAGAAAGGATAAAGTGGGAAAGTATATACTGTGGACTGAGATGAAACTTACCAATCATAAACCCATGTGCCCTGGTTCTTCTCTGACCATTTGCCTTCTATAAGTAAGACTGTTACTCTGAATTAACAGATTTCAAAAAACTATTTGGAATAACTATTTCCATGGAAGCTAATACTAAAAATGACTTGTAGGTAACTATAATTTTACCTGTCAATCTAAATAACTTTTTTTTTTTTGAGACAGAGTCTCAAACTGTTGCCCTGGGTAGAGTGCTGTGGCATCATAGCTCACAACAACCTCCACCTCGGGCTCAAGCAATCCTCTTGCCTCAGTTTTTCTATTTTTAGTAGAGACGGTCTCATTTTTTGCTCAGGCTGGTCTTGAACTCATGAGCTCAAGCAGCCCATCCACCTCAGCCTCCCAGAGTGAAAGCCACCACTCCTGGCCTAATCTAAATAACTTTTCAAGGAAATGTTTGGTTTTTAGAGTTTAACCTTTTCTTTTCAGAATACATTGAATCTCTCCCCTTCCCCAATATTACGCAAGTCTCCTTCTCTTACAGGAATGTTTGGGGTATTTAAGTACAATTCTATTTAAAAAATAGGTATTGACCTGTGTCTTGAATGTGACCATTTAAATTATTTAAATGTGATCCTTTAAATTGTTTTTATTCTTGACTTCCCATCAGCCAAATTAGTGCTCAAATTCCACTTAGAGCCAATCATAGCAATTCTAGAAATGAGTTACTCTTCAATGCCACTGACATTCCAACAGAGGATCTTGATCTTTTGAAAAGAGCATAGATCTTGAAATTAAAGTTCTTGATTTCAGATGAGCTGTCATGCTTACTTACCTTAGAAGTCACTTACGTCCTCTGTATCTTCATTATTGAAATGGACTCATGCAAATAAACCTTTATTTTGGATGTTAAGAAAGAACAATTAATTAACATTGCCTGATTTGGAAATATAAAGTGATCTATTAATGCAAAATAGTATTGTAGTTGCAAAGAGTGGTTTGGGCTCATTCTGTTGACTTCCTCATCCTTAAGACCTATTTTTATCTTCCAGAGTTGTTAGGTAGTCTAATGTGTCATGAAACAGACTACTGGTCTTTTGACAGAGGACTTTTTTTTAACAGAGGACTTTTTAAAAATGAATGGGTAGGAATAGGATATCAAGTTAAAATCCTTTTGATATAAAGCCAAAAAGGAAGCTGATTCGAAGACCAGGTTTCCCTTCATTCTAATAAGCTCAATGATATTTTACCCTAAAAGAAGAGAATAAAGAAGTTTCCAAGTTGTGGGTCAGTATCGTATTTCAGAAACTCTAGGTTATTGGACTGTTGAGATTCAAATCCTGATAGTAACTTAGCAAGCCTTCATACACATATCCCTGAAATATACCTCTATCTCAGTTCCTAAATCTTAAACACTTGAGATAAAAAGAAGTCCTCTACTCAGATGTCTTATAACATTTTATACAGTGTACACTTTCCTAGCCATTACTGATCGTAAGTCAGGGCTCAGCTTTTCAAGACTGCATTTTTCTATAATAGTTGAAGGCTAAGCCAGTAACAGAAAGTCCTGGGTAATAGAATTTTTTTTAACATTTTTATTAGCAAAAATAACACAAATACAGAAAACTGACTAAAGCATGAATCCAGAGCGTGATGAAGTCTTATCAAGTGAACACTGGTGTGACTACCAAGGAGCAGAGCTTTTCCAGACCCCAGAAACCCCAGGATGCCCCTTCCCAGCCACAACCCTTTCCTCTCTCTTAAAGGAGGAGACTCTATCCTGACTTACTCAGCATTTTACCACAAATGTATGTCTCTTTCTATGTTATATTTTAGTTTTATCAAGTTTCTGAATTTTATATAAATAGGTTCAGACAATATGTGCTCTGCATCTGGCTTTTTTCATTCAACCTCATGGCCTTAAGATTCACATTGTTACTACATGGCTGTTCATTTTCCTTACTATGTAGTATAAAGTTTCATGAATATGCCACATTTTATGTATCTGTTTCTACTGTTGATAGACATTTGAATTGTTTTCATTTTTAACCTGTTTTGTGTAATGTTGCTGTGAACATTCTCATGCTTGTCTCTCAGAACAGTATGCACAGATTTCTCTAGGTTGTGTATTTCAGAATCGAATTAATGGGTCGTAAGGAAGCCATATCTCAACTATGGAATAGCTACCTTCTAAGGTGGTTGTCAAATTTATATTCCCATCAGCAAAGTTTACGAGTAGTAGGATTTTGAAATAATTCTATTATTAGGGTCATTTGTTAATCTGCATCATGTCAAAAGAAGATTCACCCCACTTGATTGGATTTTTTTTCTCCCTTTCCAGAGGAATTTAAACTATTTGCTCTAAAGCATCCAGAATATGCGAAGATATTTACAACGTACTTAGACCTTCAGACCTGCCATGTGTTTTCACTACCAAAAGAAGTCCAGACGGCTCCTTCCATTGCAAGTAATAAAGTCAGTCCTGAAAAGCATGAAGAGAGCACCTCAGCCAAAAAGGATGACTGAAAGCTGCGTTCCCCACAGCGAGAAGGCAGTGGCTTCCACTTGAACTTGTAAAGGCATTTATTGAGAGTATTTTTAATGTGTTTATTAACTAATGATGTTTAAAATGGAAAGCTTTTTTTATAAAAATGATTTTCTGAACTAAAAATGCTTTTATTAACCTGCATAAATCAAGCAATTTCCTTTTCTTTTGTGTTATATTGTGCTTTACTGATCGGTTTACTGGCAATGGGTATGCTTTTATGGATTTCCCAGTTTTATTTGCATATCCAAATGAATCCAGTGGTCTTACTATTTACTGGTGAGCATTGTTCAATGTTGTAAAGAGTTTAAAATGTATAAATACTTTTGATCAACATTGTAAAGAGTTTAAAAAGTATAAAGCTACTTTTCTTAAAAAAACAGTAAGAATCTGTTATAGTCAATCCCTTTCCATTCTGGAAATGAGAAGGAAGAATCTGAGAAGCATTGCAGAATTTTATACCTTTGACTTCACAGATTTATTTTTCCATTTAAATTTCAGCTTCTTAGATCACTGAATGTAAGAGGAGAAAACTCCATTAATTATCTTAAAAATTCATGTACTCTTTAACATGTATCTCTGTTGCAAATTTTCTTGGCCATCTGCTAAAGAAATCCTATCTTTCATGTAGTTTACATGAACTACAGGTTTAGAACTTTGTTTTAAAGACAACTGCCATGGCCAAAGGCTAAGTGGGAATTGCCTTATTGAAGGTAACATTGATTGCCTAATGAGAAAATGAATTGTTTGCCACAGAGTTGAATTTAATTTGAGTTGGATGGTTCAGAATATAGCACTGGCTCAATGAAGGAGTCAGACTTGTTCTATTTATATAATATTAGAATTAATATGTGTTACCTTCCAAGAGGGAATTTTATTTTGTTAACTGTCCTCTTAAATTTTAGAGCTTGTGTGAAATAGCTTCATGGAAAACACAAAAGGTTCTGAAGTATCAGCAAAAGTTAGGGAATCCAAAAACCTATTTTATGAATGCAAGACCACAATTTAAGCCCCAGGCAGGAATCCAACTGTAACATTTTTCCTTTAGGCTAAGCCATAATTTCCCCGAAGTGCCAATTTTTATTAGGTCTCATGCATGCAAATTGTTAATATCATTTATGTTTGAGACTCTGAACAAAGAACCAATTTATTAATGTACAAAAATAGTTGCTGTATATTCTAAATTTAGTCTTTGGAATAAAACTCTTTGTTTTGGCTATGTTTCTGAATGTATTGGTGATTCACCCCCAAGCTAGTATTTTAAAGTCATTTTTGAAGTTGAGAAGTCTCATGAGAGATTTTGAAGTATATATTTAATTAAGTGTCATGATTTCAAACTAATTTTATATATTAAGCAGTTAGTGTTCTAATTTAATGAGTAAATATGTATTTGGATAATTGAATACCAGAAAATTTCATCTTTAAGTATATGGAACTATTTGCTTTTTATTTGTTTTAAAGCCATTTAAACAGGTCATTAAATGAACTGAAACAATTGCTTAGATAATTAGGATGGTACATTATAATAGTGTCTGTTGTATGCAGTGAATGTACATAACACTCGGGTATCATGATTGCTTTTTGTCACTGAAAAGCCACATATTAATCCTATTAAACATGAAAGTATAAGATTGTAAATTAAAGGCTTTCTATGGGACCCTTGAAAATGATCCCATGGTTTTCCTGTTTTAAAATGATATTTTATGCTCTTTAATTCCACTTATGTGAATGTAATATTTCTATTTTATGATTATGTTACTGAATACACAAACTTACCACCTATATTTCTTGGCACTTAAAACATTCTGGTTGTGCTATTTTGTTTCACATGTAATATCATGGTTTGAGTATCATGGTTTAAGCATATTTGCATATGGATGAATATGATTAATTTTTATATATTGGTTTAAGTATGTTTGCATATGGATGAATATGATTTTTTTTTTGCATTTAAACTTTTTGAAATACCAAACATGATTTTACTCTAATGAAAAACTCAAATTTTGCCCAAAGCAGCAACAGTTATTCTTAAAGAGGTTGTCTTTTGCCTGGTTGAGTTGTGTATAATAACACAAGTCATGATCTTCAGTATTACTACAGACCGAGCCTCTACTTACATGCCCTGCTAACAATTATTTCTTTCAAAGAGGCTTATCTCTTAAGATTTAAAGTAAGAAATTAAATATTGTTAAATCAGTTAAATGCTCTGTGGTTATATATAATAATTTGAAATGAAATTATTCTTTGAAGTGAGAAATAACTAGATCCTAAAACCTCTATCCATCAAAACCATTCTGTTGAAGGATACTGACATCCTGAATGCCTAATAAACCAAGTTGCTTGCATGGTGCATGTTTAATCCTCCTCTGCCACTGCTTTTAGAGCCTTGGAAGGCTGAATGAGAGAGTTATTAAAGCAGTGCTAAAATGCTAATGGGTAGTTAAAGGAGACTGCCTCCCTTGTAAAAGACATAGGGCTGCTCTCTGCGTGAGGCACAGCACTCAAGCCTTCTGATTCCCAGACACAAGAATTTTCCCCTTCAGACCATTACCAAATGCAAGGTGGTTAATTAAAGGCAATTAATTGACACTCAAATAGAGGAGCATTGACTATATTGGAACAGATGGGCTTTCTACTACAAAAGTCCTTGGGCATTTGTTTTTTATATAGCAATCAGTAAAGTGGATAGAAAAATACAAGTAGGAAACCATACCCTAGGAAAGCAGACATATTTATGTTTTTTTCCTTAAATCATTGTATCAGAGTTATAAATAAGTCTTATGTTGTGGCTTGATAGAGGTGAAGGCCCTCACAAAGTTCTTGATGTATTAATATTTTCAGTGTACATATCGCAACTTTGATAAATAGGGTAATAACCTGAAGAGCTTTTAACTTTTTTACCCCATTTGATGTAGCTCCTGTTTCTGAGTAATCATTGTCTCCCAACAAACCTCCCTGGTGTCTGTACAGAGACCAGCACGTGTTCTAACAAATCATCTCCTTTGCATTTTGACACCCAGATTGCCATTTTTTATAACATGTTAACTTCATTATTTTCTTCTCATTACTACAAAAGAATCTGCACATTAGAAAAAAATTAAAAGTAGAGAAAAACATAAATGGGGAAAAAAATCACATTTACTTCCACCACCTAAATCAACTATTATTAATTTTTGATATATTTTACTACACTCTTTTTTTTCTGGGTATTCATATGTTCTCAAAATAACTATTGGTTGTTTTATAGCCTACTATTTCACTGGTAGCAGAACATTTTCAAGTGTCATTAAAATTCTCTATAAGTGCAATTTTTTAAAAGTGTACCTAGTATTCCTTTGTAAAACTGTAATATATTGCTTTGTGTAATCATTCTTCCAATATTCAACACCTGAGTTTGATTTTGGGGAGTTCTTTTATTTCTTTGGCCGGGGCTGGGTTTTGAACCCGCCACCTCTGGCATATGGGGCTGGTGCCTTACTCCTTTGAGCCACAGGCGCCGCCCTGATTTTTGTTTTGAAACTATTAAAAACATCCAACTCAGTTCTCCACAGTAGTTCATAATTAGGAATAGTTTTCTAAAATACTTATACTTTTGAATTTATAATTATAATCATTAAAATTTAAATTTATTACAGAAAAAATTGATATTATCCTAGATTACATAGTTTGATAGTTTTAATTTTGTGTAGTGATTAACACGTTCATGTCTCTTAAAGGTACATTTCATCTTCTGAAAATATCTATTTTTCCCCTGTACTTGTGAAAGTAACAGACTTATACTATAATAAGTAATAACAGTGATAATAATAGCTACAATTTGGAGTACTTACTGTGTGTCAGGCATTGTGTTAAGTGATTTACTGTAAATCACAGTGATTCACATGAGTGAATTTACAGTGATTTACTGTTCACTCATGTGAACAGTCAATGAGGCATAGATATTTTTGTCCCTGGTTTAATTGAAGAAAGTTTAGAACTATCTTTAAGTCACTCGTTAAATGACAGAGCTTAGAATTAAACCAAATTTTGTCTGATTCCAAAGGCCATAATTTGAATCACTTATATAAAGCCACACAGCTGTCTGACTTACAGAATTTAAGGATTTAGCCTCTGCCATATACAGTAGAACATCCGTAGTTGACCACCTCCCTACATTGACCACCTCATACGTTGACTTAATTTTGATAGAGTGGACATGCACCACGTATCAGTACTGTGGTCCTAGTTCCTTATGGTGACCATCTCCTGTGTGTTGCCCAAATTGTCCCTTGGGTGGTCAATTTATAAAAGTTCTACTATAGTTTCCTACTGGTGGTTTCTAGATATAAAAGTTTGACTTAGTTCTTGAATGGAATGGAGGCAGAGGTGGTTCAGAATGATTCCGAGCTGTGATTGAGATGAAAAAAAAGATCAGTAACCACCGTCTAACAAGGGTAACACTCCCGACTCCCCTCCTGGTGACCCCAGATAATCAGTCGCTGACGATGGAGACTCCTTCCTATATGGATAATACAGGAAATCAAGGGCAAACTGAGTTCAAGATATTAAAATAATTGTTTTCCTTTGTGGGTTGGGGTAGAGCATGAATTCTCTACTTCCTGATTGCTTGTTCTGCTGTAATAGCTGTTTCAGTCACATCTCTACTCTCACAATAAGCATATAATCAATAAGCAGAATTTGAAGAACTAAGGACTAACTCAACATTGTGATACCTAGAGCTTCATTCTAGCTGTTCTCCCTGCCTGTGCTTTTTCTGTCCTATTCATTCTCATGGCTCACAGAAAGCACAGTTGACCATTTGAAAACATAAGCGAGGTATCACTTCTCCAGTTAAATGTTTTCCAAGGCTATTCATTGGATAAAATCCAAAATATGTGACATGGCCAATAAAGCCTTCTCTGGCCCAGCTCCTACCTGTAGGACAGATCTCAACTGTCTCCTTCCTCACTAAACTCCCACCACCAAAGTGTTCTTTTCCTCAAACTGGCTAAAGCCTCATTCCAGCCTCAGAGTTTCTGTATTGCTGTTCCCTTGGTAGCATCCTGTTTCCCCAAGATGTTTACCTGGCTTTCTCTTCTTCATTCAGTCTTGTTAAAAAATAGCTTCACTGACATACAATGAACATACAATTGACCCATGTAGAGCATATACAATTCAATATTTTAAGAACATTCCAGGGTTATGCAATCATCACCACAATCTAATTTTAGAATGTTTTCATATCAGATTTTAAATCAAATGTCACAACAGCAAATACGAATTCACATCGCTAATCAGTAAAACGTAAGTGTAGAATTCTCAATCCTGTTACTTTTTTTATGGCATTTCAACTCAGATGAAATTATTTGCTTATTTAACACTTTCATTGTCTCTTATTCCCAGCACTTAAAAGGTTGACTGACACACTGTAAACACTCAACACTTGATTAATGTGAATGATTAATGACGTCGTCTTTTGCTTATTGTGCCTTGTATAGCGTAAGCAGAGAGATAATCTTTTCAACATACTTGAAGACCTGAATTTAATGATCCCTAAAATTTATATATAAATGAAGGCACGGAAAGGTTTCAGCATTCGCTCAGAGTTATGTAAGTGGTGAGTACCAAGGCTGGAATTCAAACCCAAGGCTATCTGACTCTAAAGGAGGGGATTTTGATTAGGCCAACGTAACTTGAACCCACAAAATTCCCCAAGAATTATTGGACAGGCTTTAAGTTCCAGAAACATGGGAACTAGATAATCTTGAGAACCCTCTAACCACAAAACCCTTGGAATGTTGAATAGAATATCATGAACATACTAATTTAAAAAGCAGAGAGGAGCATTCAAGGTGCTGACGGAAGTCTTCAACAGCCAAAGTGGAAAGGGAGCTGAAAACCAGAACCGCACGGAGGCATGGAAGTAACCACTGCCCACAGACCTTGTCAATCTCAGTAACACAGAGGCTTAGTATTTTTTAGTGATGGGAGAAGAAAGAAATTTTTTTTGTTGTTTTTTAAGAAGGTGGGGATTTGGAGTTGAGATCCTGGCGTCATAGCTTACAGCAACTTCAAACTCTTGGACTCAAGCGATTCTCCTGCCTCAGCCTCCCAAGTAGCTGGGGCTACAGGCACCTGCCACAACAATTTTTAGAGACAAGGTCTTGTTCTGGCTCAGGCTGGTCTCAAACCCGTGAGCTCAGGCAATCCACCCACATTAGCCTCCCAAGTGCTTGGATTATAGGGGTGAGCCACCACTCCCAGCCCTAAAATGCATCTCTTGAAAAAAAATCATTTTATCATAAACACATTTGCTCTAGATTGTTTATTGCAGCTCAATTTACAATCACCAAGATGTGGAAACAACCCAAGGCCCATCAACCCAGGAATGGCTCAATAAACTGTGGCATATGTATACCGTGGAATATTATTCAGCCATAAAAAGATGAGGACTTTACATCACTTGTATTAACTTGGATGGAGATGAAGAACATTCTCCTGAGTATAGAATTCTCCTTCACAAGAATGTAAAAGCAAGTATCCAATGTACTCAATGCTAACACAAATCCAGTAGATGAACTAATACACACCCACACGAGAAAAAAACATTCAATTCAAGTTCGGGGGAGGGGAGGAGAGAGGAAAGGAGGGCAAGGGATTGGTGCGCTCCCAACTAATAGGCACAGTGTAAGGGCACATCTTCTGGGCGCAGGACACAACTAAACAGTGACCTTGCCTGTTGCTTGACATCTGAACATAGTTGTTTTATATATTTAGTTCATTTAAATAGCTTTTTTTCTTTTTGTGACAGGAGGGTTTGTTCAATCCTAGCTATTCCATCATCAGTAGGAGCAGAAGTGCCCTGATCTTCCCCTTTCCCAGCTCCTGGCCTCACAGATGTTTGCAGTTTGAAATGTAAACTATTGATATGATCCATGAACCCGCCCTCCCCCCAGCTGAGAATTAAGAAGAAATTCCCTAGGATATCTGCTAGAAACAAGTGCAAATCTCTGGAGGGATGAGTCTCCAACCTAACTTGTACTGGGCTACCAAATAAAACCCAGCCAAACCGAAGAAGCTCTACAATTACAAAATATGCAAGGAATAAGGCGAGAGTCAGCATAAACAAACACCAGGAAAAGATCCCAGAATCGCTGGATTGCAGAGCTGTTGAATATAAAATTTAAAACAAGACTTTAAAGGCTTCTCAGGAAATACAAGATGAAAATATGAGAAATGAACATTACGTACCAAAACTGATAAAGATCAGTTAGAAAAAGCTCCTACAAATAGAATTTCTAGACAATGCAAAAATATGTTACACTACATAGATGAATTACAGGGTAAATGTTGACACAGTTTAAGGAATTAGCAAACTGATAATAGATTTGAAGAAAGGAGTCTATGAGAGGCAAAGAGAAAGAAAGACAAAGGTGGAAACGAAGATTGAAATAAAATAGAATGAAAATAATTGACACACGTTGAATTGGAATTGGAGGAGAGAGTAGTGAGAGTGAGGGAAAGGCGTTCTCAGAAGAATGAATAAGTAATAATACTCTAGAGTTGACAGACAGGACGCTCTTGGAGTCAGAATTACAATGAGTCTCAAGGGAAAATTTACAAAATGAAATCTGCATCTCAATTCAACACAGTAGACTGCAGACACAAAAAGAGAAAAGACCTTTAAGGCAGCCAGAAGTAAACATGCTCCTTAGCAAGGAACAGACTTGTCAGTAGCACTGACAGGTTTGTCAACAGCAACCACAGCAGCCAAGGATGGTAGAATAATGTCTTCAAAGTGCCGAGAGAAAATATCTGTCGACCTAGAAATAAATACACTACTAAGCCAGTTTGTAAGGAGTGAGAAGAAAGCTATTTTCAAACAGACAAAAATGAATTTTCACAAACAATTTATTCAAGAAACGTTCAGGAAAAAGGACCAAAATTCAAGGAAGAATGGTAAATAAATGAAATGATTAGCAAGTAGATCAATATTTTTTAATGGAACTTGGTTATTTATGTTTAGGTATTGTTATTATCAATTTTTAAAATGAAGATTAATACAGAATAAGATGAAATATTACTACTAATAATAAAATAAATGGAACTTGGAATAAAATAAATGGAATAAAAGAGGAGAAATAGGAAGAAGAGGAGAAGACTGTGTCTGGATATTAGTAGCTAAAATACTACACAAATACAACAGAAAAGAGAAGAAGCGTGTAAGAAGGGTACGAGCAGGGTTAAAACTTCAATCAGCAATTGAAACAGCTTCAAAAATACACTACTGGGACCTGATCAAACTAAAAAGCTTCTGCACAGCCAAGAACACAGTAAGTAAAGCAAGCAGACAGCCCTCAGAATGGGAGAAGATATTGCAGGTTATGTCTCCGACAAGGGTTTAATAACCAGAATCCACAGAGAACTCAAACGTATAAGCGAGAAAAGAACAAGTGATCCCATCGCAGGCTGGGCAAGGAACTTGAAGAGAAACTTCTCTGAAGAGGACAGGCACACGGCCTACAGAAATATGAAAAAATGCTCATCATCCTTAATCATCAGAGAAATGCAAATCAAAACTACTTTGAGATATCGTTTAACTCCAGTAAGATTAGCACATATCACAAAATCCCAAGACCAGAGATGTTGGTGTGGATGTGGAGAAAAGGGAACACTTCTATACTGCTGGTGGGAATGCAAATTAATACATTCCTTTTGGAAAGATGTTTGGAGAACACTTAGAGATCTAAAAATAGATCTGCCATTCAATCCTATAATTCCTCTACTAGGTATATACCCAGAAGACCAAAAATCACATCATAACAAAGATATTTGTACCAGAATGTTTACTGCAGCCCAATTCATAATTGCTAAGTCATGGAAAAAGCCCAGGTGCCCATCGATCCACAAATGGATTAATAAATTGTGGTATATGTACACCATGGAATATTATGCAGCCTTAAGGAAAGATGGAGACTTTACCTCTTTCATGTTTACGTGGATGGAGCTGGAACATATTCTTCTTAGTAAAGTATCTCAAGAATGGAAGAAAAAGTATCCAATGTACTCAGCCCTACTATGAAACTAATTTATGGCTTTCACATGAAAGCTATAACCCAGTTATAACCTAAGAATAGGGGGAAGGGGGAAAGGGAGGGGAGGAAGAGGGAAGGTGGGCGGAGGGAGGGTGATTGGTGGGATTACACCTGCGGTGCATCTTACAGGGGTACATGTGGAACTTAGTAAATGTAGAGCGTAAATGTCTTAACACAATAACTAAGAAAATGCCAGGAAGGCTATGTTAACCAGTGTGATGAAAATGTGTCAAACGGTCTATAAAACCAGTGTATGGTGCCCATGATCGCATTAATGTACACAGCTGTGATTTAATAAAAATAAATAAATAAATAAATAAAAATTCCAAAAAAAAAAAAAAAAAAAAAAAACCTTCCATCAGGAGAAGGGTTCAGATACAGATTTCTTATATTTTATTAATTACCTGTGTTAAAAGCATTAAAAGAATAGAAATAGGTACAATATAAAATTCCAACTTCATAGGAATTTTAATGAAAAGTTTTATCAATAATCAAGCACTAAAGCATAAAAGAGACAAATTACACATGTTTGATATAGGGCACTTGCCATGTCAGATATAAATGACCATATACCGTAGTAATTATAATAGTAAAATAGAGTGAAATCATGCCAGGGTAGAGAAGTAGACCAATGGAATGGTAGCTAGCCCTGAAAACAATCTCTGCTTTTCTCTTCTTAGATTCTTCATTCACTTCAATTCATTTAACAAACACAGATTTATTCAGCACATAGTGAACGTCGGGCCCCAACGCAGAAGCCAGGGATACAATGGTGAACATGATGTATAGTTCCTATTTTTTTAAAGTAATAATTATACGTGAGATGAGGCTACAAAAAAAGGAAATTAAGAGCCTCAAAGGGGTAGGGCGTCGGCCCCATATGCCAGAGGTGGTGGGTTCAAACCCAGCCATGGCCAAAAACTGCAAAAAAAAAAAAAAAGAACCTAGTTCATAATATCTCTGTATTATCCTTTTCATATCTGTTCAGGCTTGGCGATAGCTTCTCCTATTCCTAATATTGATAAATTGTATTTTCTCATTCTTTATCAGTCTCGCGATATTTTTTAGTAACAGATTTTTTTTTTTTTTTGGCCGGGGCTAGGTTTGAACCTGCCACCTCCGGCATATGGGACCGGGGCCCTACTCCTTGAGCCACAGGTGCTGCCCAATTTTTTTTTTTTATTAACAGGTAAAACTAATAGATTTGTTTTACTGTTTAAACAAATTGAATCTTAACTTTGTTAATGATAACCATTTCTTGTGTGCTTTTCAATATATTTGTGCTTTTAGCTTTATTATTACCTTTCTTCTAGTTTTGGTTTTCATTTGCTCACTTTTTTTCTAGCTTTTTAATGTGGATACTTAAATCCTTGATTTTGTCTTTCTTCATTTCTGTTGAAAGAAAAATTTCAACAAATGGAGTTCAAAGATATCACTGGTTTTTATTAGTGACTCGTGAATCCGGCAAAGCACATCTATAAAAAATTCGGAAAGTGCTCTGTGCGGTCTGGCAGAACAATCAGTTTTTATAAGGTAGCTTGAGCAGGAAGAAGGAAACAGAAAAATCTCAAAAGCAGACTGGTTACCATCAGATTATTTCCTTGCAGAGGCTGAAGCAGAGGGGACTTCATTATCATGCCAGCCTAGGCTGTCTGGGCCCTTTCTAATGGTTGCTGTGAAAAACTGTCTTTAGGAAAAATTTATCTGTTTGGGGATTTTGCCACTTTTTTAAAGTTTCAGTTTGATTATATGGCACCCTGAATGCGTGACTATTTTGGTTTAGTCTTTTGGAGTCTAGTACAGGAGCTTGGTACAAAACAATAGTCTCTCATAAATTTATTTAACATTTCCTAAATAGGCAATTAAACTTGTAAATTTCTCTGTACAGTCTAATTTAAGCACTTTTCACAAATTTTATATTTTCATTGTCATTCAGTTCCAAATATTTTCTAGTACCTCTTATAATTCTCTTTTAGACTCATTTAGAAGTCCATTACTTAATTGGAAAATAGCTGGGGCTTTTCTAGAATTCTTATTTTTAAAATAATACCTAATTTAATTCCATGTGATCACAGAACATAACACATAATATATCAATCTTTAAAATTTGTTTATATTTTTGTGGTCCAGTAAATGGTTTATCTTGGTGAATGCTCTCTTTTGTACTGGTGTTTTCCAAATCTTCTGAATCATTACTGACTTTTTTTCTAGAAATCTCTGAGAGAGAGTTATTAAAAGAATGATTATGGATTTATCTTTTTTCCTTTTAAATTTATTTATACTCCATGTACTTTGTAATGTTATTATTAGGTGAATATGCATTTATAATTGCTATGCATTTCTGATGAACCCTTTTATCATTGAGCAATGTCCTTCATTGTTTCTGGTGATACTTCCTTAAAATCTATGTCTTCTGATATTAATATAGCTAGTTTGGGTTTCCAGTGCTTATTGTTTTCATACTATGTATTTTTCCATTTTTACTTTCAATCTGTTGATGTCTTTGTATTTAAAGAATGTCTCTTATAGAT
The DNA here is from genome assembly GCF_027406575.1 of Nycticebus coucang. Lineage (NCBI taxonomy): Eukaryota > Metazoa > Chordata > Mammalia > Primates > Lorisidae > Nycticebus > Nycticebus coucang. The sequence goes on from NC_069781.1 coordinate 154,336,607, forward strand.
ATCACATAATTGTGTCTTGTTTTCTTATCCAGCCTGACATTCTCTGCCTTTTGAGTTTTTGGTCCAATTATATTTATTATAATTATGGATGTGATTGACTTTAGGCATACTATTTTGCCATCTTTTCTTTGCTATGTCTTCTGTTTTCTCTTAGATTAAATGAAAAAAAAAATTTTTTTTTTTTAGAGACAGAATTTTACTTTATTGCCCACACTAGAGTGCCCTGGCATCACACAGCTCACAGCAACCTCCAACTCCTGGGCTTAGGCAATTCCCTTGCCTCAGCCTCCTGAGTAGCTGGGACTACAGGCGCCCACCACAATGCCCACTATTTTTTTGTTGTTGTTGCAGTTTGGCCGGGGCTGGCTTTGAATCTGCCATCCTCAGGGGCCAGTGCCCTGCCCACTGAGCCACAAGTGCCACCTAATTTTTTTTTTTAAGATTCCATTGTAATGCATCTACTAGATTTTGTTCTATACCTTTTTACATTATTTTTGGAGATTGCTGTAGAGCTTACATTATACATCTTATCAAAATCTATTTACTATTGCAATACTTCATATAAAACAAAAACTTTCAACATTATGGCTCCACTTACACCTTCCATTCTTTTTGCACCGTTATCACATACATTATATCTATATTTTTATTTGCACAGCAACTTTTTCTATAATTTTGGTTTAATGAATCATATGTTATTTACTTGCTGTTCAGTTTAAAACCCATAACTGCCTTGGAATCAATGTGGGTATTTTCCTTTTAGTCCATGATTGGTAGGGTCAATTTTATATTTGGATATTGGTCTGGCATCCCATTTGCACGTTGGTATCCACTCTCCTTTGTCCTTTAGATTTCTAAACCTGGGCTTCCTCAACACTGTGTTGTTAATAAAGAGATCGGTTTCTGCTTCAATAAAATAAAATAAAAGTCATATGTTTTTAAATAAATGTAGAGGAAAAAAATAAATGCAGATTTTTATATTTATTCAAATACATGCTATTGCCTCTGCTCTTTACTTCTTTCTATATGTTTAGTCACCATCTGGTGTCACTTCCCTTCAGCCTGAAGAATATCCTTTATCAATTCTTATAATGCAATTCTGCTTGTGAAAAATTCTGTGTTGATCTGAAAATGTCTTTATTTGACCATCAGCTTTGAAACATACTTTCATTGAATATAAAACTCTAGACTGACAGAGACTTTTGGACTACTTGAAATGTATCATAGCTATTGTCTTCTGGCCTCTAGTGTTTTGCTTCAACAAGAAGTTGGCTGTCATTTGTATTACTGTTGCCCTATATGTGATCTGCCATTATATTCAGACTGCTTTTAGTCCCCGGAGGTTGACTTGTTTAGACAATATGTTTCTTGTTTTCCTATGTCCTATTGGGTTCAGCCAATGTGGAGCTCTGGCAGGAGATCAGAGGGAGGAAGAGCATGAAGTCAGAGTATTTATTTACCACTGCAGCTTTCTCCATATAGTGTTTTTCTTAGGCTGGCTGCATCCCTTTGTTGAAGACCGCAGCTCATTTCAAGGAAGCTCTACATGATCCTCTTACCAAGATTCTGGTAAATAGTAGTTTCTCCACTTTACCCCTTCAGGCCTAAGGGTAGTAATGGCCCCCACACATCTTCCCAGTTTCCCTATGTTAGCACACAGCTTTATAAACTAGACCCTTTGTGAAGTCCTCCCCAAACTACCCTAATTTGACTGTACCATATCTTTCTTTCAAGGAGGCTTACAGTTCAGGTAATTTAGAATTTGAAGTAAGCTCTGAGGGCTCCAGAAACCCTGAGTTAGTTTATTATGTCTGGCCTCATGAGAGAGGCCTGGAATGTTTTCCTAAAAGAAACAAAATTCAAACTGAGTCCAGAAGCTTTCCCTAGCTATGGAAAAAGCAAGGGAAAGGCCCAAGGAGGCTTGGTGCTCTAAGTACTGCCCTCAGTGCAGACTGACGTGGGGTGAGTGTGAGCCTGAGAGCTGAGAGGATGTGGGAGCTGAGCAGAAAGAGGTCAAGGGCCTGATCGTGTAGGGCCTCTTGACCCATGGCAAGGAGTCGTAGCTTGAAACCCGAAGAGAGTGATACTTAATGCTTGGTTTCGAAATATATCGTAATTGATAACATCTCCAGAAAGCCTGGGAAGTTGTGTAACTTAACAGTAGAGAAATCATACAAATCCTGTCTTCTTAGAAACATCCTAAGGATTTATTAATGACTGTTTAACACCGCAGCAATAAGATGCTCTAAAGTAATTAATGCCCCAGGAGATCACACGGCCCCTGTGTCTTTTTACCCTCTTCTCTGACCCTGGTTTAATAGATACTCCAATGGAGGACAGCCACTGCCCTTTCCTTCTATGACTTGTGGTGATATCTCTTTCCCAGGTCCTTGATATATGCTTCATCCATTGGTGTTTACGATGCAAAATTCTTTCTACATCACCATGAGATGATAAAGACTTGAACTAACACTTGAATTATCTTCCCAATTTTTCTTCCATTTAATATAAAACCAATACCGACATCCAGTTGTTTTGGCAGCTAGGTGGCTTTACACACAGTCCTAGCATCTCAGGGTGAGAGGGAACGATGCCCTCCTCCTTCTCTGACCCCACCTAGCAGAGAGATCCTGGGGCCCGACACACCAATAAAATGTAGTCCTAAGAATATCAAGTTTGGGCCCGTCATGTTATCAGATCATCAAGTGAGTAAGACGAGGCAGAAGGTAAGGGGACCAGGGGCAGAGTTGGGAGGAGCAGACTCCACTCTGCTCTTTTCTTTTTCCTTTTTCTGCTAATAAAGTTTTCCCAATCCCTGGCCTGACCTGGAGAGGAGGTCAGGCCAGGGATTGGGAAAACTTTATTAGCAGAAAAAGGAAAAAGAAAAGAGCAGAGTGGAGTCTGACTTGGAGCCAGCTCAGCTTTCACACAGTTTCGAGGAACTTTCATTGTCCCTTATCAGTTGAGTTGACTGTGGGAGTGGGGGTTCCCAGAGGCAGTCATCCCTTCTGCAGAGAAGCTAATTTTTGCACTCAGAGCAAATCTAGGAGTTACTCCTTTAATTGGCTGCCAGCTGAGGCCAGAATAAAAGTTACTATTCTGTTGTTTCCCCGGAACACCGGGATGGGCAGGGGGTTTGCTGTGATCATGCAGTCTGGTTTCTGGCCTGTTCCTTCCCACCAGCTGTCTCCAAAAATGGCTCCACTCCTGTCAGGGCCATCAGCATTTCTTTCCCACAGAAGGAGACCATCCCTTACCCTTCTCTGTAGCCAAAAGTATAAGCCTTTTGGGTTAATTAGAATGTTGGACTGGAAAGCTCTGTGTTTCTTCTGCCCCGGCATTGTGCTTTCTAGATTTATTTCCCCAGTAGGCAGTTCAGAAATTGTTGCTCCCATTTTTGTCACCTAGAAAGATAGAGCATGTGTGACTGATAAAGAAGATTCAAAAGGATGAACAGACTAATCATTTGCAGAGCTGGAATCGGCGGAGAACCCCTTCCAAGGTGGTACTTAAATCAGCATTGATCATTTTTAATTCATTTCTGTAGAGTAGACGCTTCCCTTAAATTTAGTTTGTACACATACACATACAGTTTTCTTCATTTGTAATATACATTTGCAAGTTTTTTCCATTTCTTTCTTTCCTTTTTTTTTTTTTTTTTTGCAATTTTTGGCCAAAGCTGGGTTTGAACCCACCACCTCCAGTATATGGGGCCGGTGCCCTACTCCTTTGAGCCAGAGGCATGTTTTGATTACTTGGCCCCAATCACCTGCTTGTCAGTGGTTCAAGCTAAGCTAGAAGGCACCTCAAAGTAAACTGCGATAACTGAAGCTAAATCTCTGTGCTTGGCAGAACTGTTAGGGAAAAACTAAAGCCATTTCTTGTGAAAGGGAGGCACCGGCCTGTGAGCAGGTTGATGGGGCCTGCAGAAATCACTTTTCACTCTATTTGGGGTTACTCTCAGATTCATAGGCTGCAGGAAAACAAATGATTTGTCGAAGCTGAAAGGAAATGGACAGGGAAAAGTTTAGAAGGATAAAATGGATTTCTCTTACAACCAATTGTCTTTGAAAACAGATGTTTTCCCAGAAAATAGACACAATGGCAATAAAATGCAGCATAGGTTCATTCATCCCTCACCCATCCCCCTACATGGGTTTTGTCTTCACAGATACCATTTCGTTTTCATCCAAATTCTGCCACATCTTTTTCACCTCCCCTTCCCACCCTCGCCGTGATATTTCTGGGCAAACTAAGCCAAATATTTTCAACCCAAAAGTGTCTTGGTTAGAAAAATAAAAACACACAAATTCTTGAGAGAGAAATTCTGTCACTTTCGCAGTGGCAGTTTGTTTGGCTCTTTGTTTAATGACACGTAAGCAGAAGCCCAACCTGTGGGTAATTTAACACTGCCAAGTGCAACCTCTGTCCCCGTCACCCTGAAATGCCTGCGTCACAGACATTGCTAACAAGTGTGGCAAGCGGAGGGCAGTTGTGGAAACAATTTAAACATAATCCGCAAGTGGGTCAGAAGAGAAGGAACCAGACTGTTGCTCCCGTGACATGTTCTGTGGCTCCCTGATCGTCAGAGGACATTTTTGGAGAATGATTTTGTTTTCTAGCTTGGGCTCATGGAAGGGCTTTGTTGTGGGACCCTGGCAGTGTCTGGGAGAAGGAGTGGCCCTATTTTACAAAAAAGGGAAGCTGAAGCCCTGTGAGGAGGCTGAGCCACTGCTCGGTGCCAACTCTGGGAGCACAACTGACCTGAGATTCCAAGTCCCCTAATTCTTAAGTCAGCTCTGTTTCCTGCACACCATTACTAAGCCCATGTCTGTCTCTCCAAGGCTCAATTTCTACATCACTGAGAGGAAATATTAACGATCCTCAGAGCTGGGCAGTGCCTGTCGCTCAACAGAGTAAGACGCCGGCCCCATATGCCGAAGGTGGTGGGTTCAAACCCAGCCCCGGCCAAAATCAAAAACTGCAAAAACAAAACAATCCTCAGAGCTTTGCCCACCACACGGAGCCTCAGAGACATCAGAGGAGATGAGATGGGAGAGAACCCTGGATGCTGATGCAGCCACACGTGAGGGTGCAGGAGGTAACATGACCTGGAAGGGAGTCCCCGCGGATGCCACATCAAAGGCCTGCACTTCCTGAGCCATTGTTTGTGTGATTATGGATGAGTTCCCGCGGAGGTCGCCCAGGCCCTGGTCTGACAGCTGTGACGCATGGCGCTCCAGAGTGGGGATGGAGTGTTCTGGCAGTGGCAAGAGGAAAAGCCTTGTTTATTCCCAGAGAACTTGGTCACCAGGCGCGGGGCCAAGACAGCTGGGCACCTTTTGGGGGTGGGGAGGTGGCACCCAGAAGAGGCTGCAGAGGACAGCAGCTCAGGAAGGATTCCCGCTCAGTCCTTTCCTGTCCCACATCACCACTGTGCCTTAACTCATTGTTCTCAAAGTGGGCCTGTGATGCAGAAAGTTTGTATTTACCTGGGTGGATTTGGAGGGCATTCTAAGTAAAGTATCTCAAGAATGGACAAGCAAGCAACCCATGGACTCAGGACTGCTCTGAAAATAGTAGACCAACAACTACAGGCCTGCATGAGAGAAAAATGCAATTAAATTCAAGAATGGGGGAAGGGGCTCCATCAGCTCCCACCTGTCGGGTACGATGTAGGGGTAAATGGCACACTGCCTGGGTGAAGGACTCAGCTACATCTCAATCTTTGTACTTGACCTTACAACTGCAAATACTGTAACCTGATCGTATGTACCCTCATATTAACCCATAACAAAAACAAACCAACAGAAAGAGCATGTGATGCTAGAGGCAGAGATTGAGGCCGTAGGACTGTGGGCCAAGGCACACCAAGGGTTGCCATGAAACACAGCAGCTGGAAGAGGCAGGGAAGGAAGGATTTCTCTACAGGTTCAGAGCAGTGTGGCTCTGCTGATACCTTGATTTCGGATTTCTAGCCTCCAGAACTATAAAAGAATAAACTTGTTATACAACAGCTACAGGAAACCACTAACAATAGTTTTGTAACTTTCTGTTTCCAGAGACAGAGCTGAACAAGTGTCGGCAGCAGCCTCCAGATCCGCAGCCTCCCCTGGGGAAGCACGTGCAACCCTTGTTGGGGGCAGCAGGCCGTGTGCAGGCCGGACCAGGGATCACTGGACACTTCCCCGCCCCCTCCTGACTTCTGAGCACCAGGATGCCAGGTGGGGCGTGTGCTGAACAAGACCACAAAGTTTTCGCCCTGGGTGAGAGCAGGGAGAAGCCTGAAGCACAAGTCCTGGTGGTGCACGAATCAGCATCTTAATCATCCTGGTTGAAACCTTGGTCATGAGCAGTCAGCTTTGCTCGGTAGTCTGAGTTCTTGCCCGCTGTGGGGTACTTGCTGGCTACTCCCTGTCTTGGGTATAGTCTAAGATCCTCAGCCCGGCCCTAGAGGCTCCCTCAGGTCAGGGCCCTGCCTGTCTCTCCGGGAGCTTCTCTCACTCACCTCCCAGCTTCACTGCAGCCACGCTGGTCCTTCTAAGTTGCCCACTGTGCACAGGCTGGTCCTTCTGCCTGAAAAGGCCTTTCTCTTCCTCTTTGCTTGGGGAGTCCCACCTCCCCAGATCTCAGTCCCAACTGCTGTGGCCCCACAGATGGGTGTTTCAGCTGCACCCAGGAATTCTCATCCCAGGCATCATTCCACATGCTGTTAATTAATGATGCACCCCCTGCTGGCCTCTAAGCTGCTATGAGTCAAAACCCAGTCTGACTCAAGGAGAGAAGCCAACTCCAGCCTCAGCCCACAGAGACTGATGCCATCCCCCAAATGTGAAGGTCATGATTTCGTGATATACCTGCCTGCCACCTCCAGCAGCATAAAGAAACTACTAGACATTCTGAGTTTGTCCCTAGGCCCTGGTCCATGTGTCATTTATAAAATTGGAGAAACTGCCTGTTGCTAAGGACTCCTAGGGTTTAGTCTGGCTATCCTGGGGGAGCTTTGTCACTTGGGGTCACTTGGGGCTACTCAGGGACTCTCAGTATGTGCCAAGCTGGCTTCATGGCCTCCAAACACCAGGCTCATCAGATGGACAATGACCCAGAGAGGTGTCACACTGGGCTGTCTCACTTTTTGTCCTTTGCCTTACTACTTCACCTTTGGATAATCTCAAAGGACATCATGAATGCGAACATGTATTGAAACTCTAAAGACCATTTTTTGGAGATATGGTCTCATTCTGTCACCCAGGCTAATGAGCTGTGGTGTCATCAGAGCTCACAGCAACCTCACACTCCTGGGCTCAAGCGATCCTTCTGTCTCAGCCTCATGGGGAGCTAGTACCACAGGTGCCCACCACCACATCCAGCTCCTTTTTGTGTGTTTTTGTAGAGATGGGATCTCGATCACGCTCAAGCCAGTCTCAAACTCCTGATCTCAAACCATCTTCCTGCCTCGGCCTCCTAGAGTGCTAGGATTACACGCCTAGCTTGACACTCTGAAGTCCATTAAGGGTGACAATAACAATTATTTTATGAGATTATACCGTCTTCTGTTTTACATGTATGGATCTGAAATCACTGAGTACAGGGGCTTTGTTTTTTCTTCTTTCCCATGTAAAAGATGAAACAGCCCAAAAGATGCCGAAGGTAAATAAATAAATAAATAAATACTAATGGACCCCGGGGAATAGAAGAATGATGACCATGTGGGATGGATGTTTGTTTATCAGACAAGGGGCAGAGGCAGGGTGGCGCTTGGGTGGGGATGGGGTTTTAGGCAGAGGGAATGGTAGATGCCAAGACCAGAAGGGCTGAAGGAGCTTGACCTGGTCAAGAAACGGATGACAACACTCACATAGTACATGTGAGTTCAATGGGTGGCCAGCAGAGGCTAAGGGGATGGGGATGCATGGAAAACCCTGGGTGCTCATGGAGAGGCAAAGTGATATCTTTTTCCCAGATAGCACTGGGGCAATGCTGGTGCAAAGAGAGGAGGGTCGAGGGTAGGGATTGCAAACTCTCAAACATCTTGGAGGCCAATTGGAAAGGTAAGGCACACAGGAAGTCAGAGTCACGTCAACCAGAAGAGTTTGTATCCTCTCCAAAACTCAAGCATGCCAGACAGCTCATGATGCTTTTGGAGAAACCAGAAACTCAGAGGTTTTATGTGAAACCACCTGATTTGCAAAGCACCAGGTAGACCAAATAAAACACTACTGGGGTCTTGCTGTCCCGTGAGGTGCTGGACAGTGCTCCCATTAACAGAGGTAATTCCTTCCACAATCCACCCTGAACATCTGGCTGTGCGGTGCCACAGCTGTTTGAGTGACCTTCGGGGTCCTTCCTGAGTGATCACAAGTGGTTATGGTCTATCCCTGGTGAAAGAGAAGGGGTAGGTCTGTCAAGGGTGGTGAAGTGGTGCCAATGTGTGTGTTTCACACGGATGCAATCAATATAAACCAGATAGAATGGAACCAGAAAAAGCCAATGAGTGAGGCAGGGATGAAATGTGTCCCTGTGGCCTCTTAAGCAATTAGCTTTGATGCCCCTGACAGCTGCTGAATTCCAAAGGCAGTTTCAGGAGCTTTGACTTGAAAGCAGTCTCTAAAGACCTGCTTACAGGAGAGGGGTCCAGTGAAGAGAAAACCCAGGGCAAGTAGTCGTGGTGATGGGAGTGAGAAGAGGGAGTTGTCATTCCCATCCTCAACTGTCTGCCTGGGTATTATATGTAAGTGTGAGCATCGGCTTCTTTTGTGTGAATCCAAGCACTAAACCCAGGGCTAGCAGGTGGAGGCTCTAGTGAGGCAGATCTTGACCTGAAGAACTTCCTGACAGTCAGAGATGCCTGGAGGGGAAATCAGTTGCTTGTGGATGCAGCAAGCACTCGATCAGGAGAAGCATCTAAGCACATGTGAATGGCTGCTGTTTGGGGGTGATATGGTAGGAGAATTGTTGTTTTTGGATAAATTCTGAAGTCCTTTCCAACCTAGAAATTTTGTAACTTATCTTATTAGCCATAGTTATGATCTCCAACCCCTCTTTGTGTGAGGTCTTTTTTTCTTTTTTAAGAAAAGGTGCAGAAACTTCAGAATTCTCTTTCTTCTCTGGAAATGGGACTCAAGAGCTCTCTTCACAGGAAAGAGCAGAAGGTATTCCAGAAGCACAGAACCTTAGAGGCACAGGTAACAGGGAGCCACTGACGGTGGCTTAATTTGTGGCTTCCCAGGAAGAGTTAAAATATAAGGCAGGCTTCTGAGCAAAAGGAAGGGGAGTGGGCAGATAGGCGGACATGGGAGCCTGGAAGTAATAAACCAAATGGCTGAGTCACTGAACTAATTTCAAAGTCTGAAGGTAACAGGAAAAAATTAAAAAAGAAAATCTGACAATTGGAAAGTAATGAAGGCTTTGCAAAGACCCCAGGTGGCCAAAACAACAGGAGAAGTCGGGAAAATGTAATTACACGCTGATAAGAGAGTCCTGTGTGGCAGCCAGACCACCCTGCCCCTGGCTCTTCCCTCTTACTTGATTCCTGCCTGGCCAGTAGCAGCTTCCTCCCCCACCTCCGACTCCAGTATACAATTAGAGAGGCAAGGGCTTCACCATGAGCCCAAAGTGGTTTCTTATATTGTCCCCTGCTATGGTGTCTGAAAGTCAATCGTTTCCATCACCCACTCTTGGTAAGAGCAAAAAAAGAGAACAGAAGTGAATGCTGGGGAGCATCTCACCCCTTACACAGAAGGGAGAACCCAGCCCAAGGGGCAGGTCCTGTGCAGAGTGCTACAGGGAAGACCGAGGCATACAACAGTCTGTTCATTTTATTTCTCCTGAATTAAAAGAAAAAGCTTATTGTGCAGGCAGGCACGGTGGCCTGTAATTCTAGCACTCAGGGAGGCCGAGGAGGGAGGATCAGTTGAGCTTGGGAGTTCAACACCAGCCTAAGCAAGAATGAGACCCAGACTCTGAAAAAAAAAAACTAGCCGGGTGTTGTGGCAGGCGCCGGTAGTCCCAGCCACTCAGGAGGCTGAGACAAGAGGATTGCTCGAATTCAAGAGTCTAAGGTGGCTATGAGCTGTGATGCCATGACACTCTATCCGAGGTGATGGAGTGAGACTCTGTCTCAAAAAAACAAACACAAAAAAGGTTCCTACTGAGAAATCACTTTCTTACACTGTGCCTCTGTTCTCAGGAGCATTCTCTGAACATGCAGGTGGACAGGCTGTCAAACTCAGTAACTGGCATCTGAGGACTAGAGACTTTCTCTGTTCCATGTACCAAGAGTCACTTTTGTGCTGATGGGGTGAGGTTTCAGATGTGCTTAAGAACAATCAAAAGCTGTGCTGTGCCCTGCTCACAGACTGATTGAAAGAGTCAGTCATTTAGGGGCCCACAACCTTCCCAGCTGACCAGTCCTTTGCATCTGACTATGAAAGGCAGAGAGAGGCCCCAGGATATGGACAGGATAGCCAGTTTTCTGAGCCAGGCAATCGGATCTGTAAAGATCTAGAAAGAGCACCTGCATTTAGACTGTAGGTATTTCTTTATATGTTTTCAGAGTCAGAAAATATCCCCCTAGGTCCTTGTGGGGCAGACTTTAGGATGTCAGTAAACCACCTTTGTTTTCCCTCCCATTTTTCGCTCCCTGAGCCTCACCCCTTTCTCCTCACACTCGCCTCTCCTGGGTGGTTCCAAAGCCTCCTGACCAGCCCGGCATCACCCTTGCCCACCACTCTTCCCCCAACAGCTCTGCCTGGAAGCTGGGACAGACCCTGTAAAATGCAAAGTGATCATGCCGCTGGGCTACAGAGTCCAGGGGCTTTTCCACCGTGTTGAGAATAAAAGCCATCCTCTCAGAGTGGCCAAAAGGCCACTGGCCACCCCTCTCTTCATTCGCTCTGAGGCCCCCTTGCTCACAACTTGGTGGCACTGCCCTTCTCGTTGCTCTGACGCCTGCCGTGCACACCCGCACTTTAGCAAGTGGCGCGGCCCCTTCCTGAGTAAGGCAGGCTCCTACAGGGCAGAGTCCTGCCCACCCGGACTCAGCCCGCTCAGCCTCTGGGAGGGCATCCCTGAGCTCCGGGCCAAGGGACCTGCCAAGGCAATCCGAGCCCAACCTGCCCCTCGGGTACCTTCTCCAGAGCACTCGTCAATATCTATCCGTATATCCATGTTTCCTTTATTGCTTGTTTGTTTCTAGACTTTTTCTCCCTGCTTGAGTTTAAGCAGGGGCCTGGTCAGCCTTGTTCACCACTGTAATCCTGTCTCACAGGATTCTTCCTGACCCTTAGCACTGACTCAGGAAATACCTGTGGGAAGAACGGAAGGGAGGGTAGGAGGGAGGGAGGAGGGGAGGGAGGGAGGATGGGAGGGAAGGAGGGAGGGAGAAAGGAAGGAAGGAGGGAGGAAGGAGAAGGAAGTTTCTTGGCTCTACCTATCCTAGTTGGTTTTTAGCCAGAAGAGGGTGACACTTAAAACAAGAGACTTAACTATGGACTTTAAGGCACAAGAACAGCAATGTTTAGGGGCAGGTTAAAAAAGTCTGGAAGTCCCAGCTCTCACCTTGCAGGCAGCTGTGTGTGTTGGGGGTGGGCAGACAGAAGCTGAGGGAGGCCATAGAATAAACAGAGGAGGGAAGAAATTTCGGCCCTCACAGGTTGGCAGGCCTCTTCCCGAAGCCAGCATCTACGTTTTGATGAATAGCATCAGGACTAGCATTGTCCCCAATTAACCTAGAATCAATCAAAGAGCTGGTGGAATGCAAATGTTGGGTCGGAGAAAGGGAGTTCCTTGGAGACTGGGCTGGGGTCTTCTGCAGTTCTGCAAAGGTAGAATCTCAGCTTGAGAACCAGTCGCAGTTGGCACTCTGCACACAGTTGTGCAATGACAGATGATGTCACGAGGGTGTGGAGGCTTGCTCCTGGGAGGTGGGATTGATTGCCTTGACCTTCAGTGTCCCAGAGGGTAAGACTCAAAAGGGTGGACCCAAGCTACACAAAGCAGCTGGGCAGCCACCAGCAGAGAAATCTCTTCTGACCAAGAGAACTGTGCAGATGCCGGATGGCTTGCCTGGGGGCATCAGCTGGCTCTGGTTTGGGGAAGGGGTTGGTGAGGCTTGTGGTCAGGGGTGCCTGGCAAGCCTCAGATACTGTGATATTCAGACCAGGTCCGTTTCCCGCTGATGCCCCTGTAGACTCTCTAAAGCCATCAGGGGGTGTTCAGCTCATCAGGGAAAAGTCAATTCCCCAGGGCTTTTACTTATAACTTTGTTTGCAGATAGCAAGCCTTTTCCGTCCGGCTCCTCATCCCCAGCCTTTCTGCCTGTAACAATCACATTATTTAATTTAGACGAGTGAAGTTACCTTAGATCAATTATACTTATTTTTCCTGTGTAATTTCCAAAGCTTAATATCTCCATTCGGGCCCAGCCTGGGGGACAGGTTGTCTAGCAGAATCCTAAACGATTTCAGCCTTTAATTCAATTGTACTTTTACCATAGCCTGGCAGCAAGCATAATTCTTTTATCCCTAAGATGTCTCATTAGCAATAATCTAATAGCACATATTAAAATATAGGTCATCGAGGTGGGCTGCCAAGTAGAAGACTTATCATAACTTTGAAGGCTGGACAGCTGCCTCGGTTGGACGGGGTCCCCCCAACATTGCACCACCCAACTCTGGGCTTAATTTAAAACAATCGATTCAACACAAACAGCTTATTTTCTCTAGTTCAAGGTTAAGAGTCAATGCTGACTAGAAAACAGGGCTGCTCTCTGTTGCTGTGGGGTGAGGTAAGGTGGAAGGGGATATTTTTCTTGTCAACATGATATAGTAGAAAAGATCTCTGGTCTCAGGATGACCTGGGCGGCAGTCCTGTACTCCCCCTGGCGTTGGGCTGCACACCTGTAAAAGGAAAAGGTTGTGGGGTTAGAAACAACGTGTCCTGAACTCTGGCACTCAGGGCTGAATTTGTCCTGCTATGCACTTCACCTTTTCCTTTGAATCAACTCACCCTTCTTAATGAAATACATTTGTTTCAAAAAGGAAACTAGACTATCAACATGGAAAAAATCTTTAAGAACTTTTGCAGAAGGATTCATGCGAGATGAGGCCATTTTTATAAACTAAACATACGCAAAAGAGATACCCAAAAATTCTTTAGACAGGAAAAATTAATCTATGCAGTTCAAGGTCAGGATAGTGGTTGCCTTTTGGGAGAAGGGAGGAACTGTTGAAGGGGATGGGTGACAAGGGACTCCAGGGGTACTGGTCATTTTTTGAATGGCCTGGGTGTGGTTTGATGGGTGTGTTTATGATGTAAAAAGTGCGCTTATAATTCACTTTTTCTGTGTGGTATTAAGCCTCCTACATACACACATATACATATATAATATACAATTCAGAAATATGCACTTAATTTTAGTTTATATGAGTATATGCCTAATAACATATATTAACGTGTGCTACTAGGCATATATCGTATACTACAAAAGCTCTATGTAATAAACACATAGTGTATGTATACATTAACTGTATGTATACAGAGGGTGCCAAAAATGTATACTCATTTAAAGAAAGGAAAAAACTACATTAAAATTGTAATACTAACCACTAACAAAAGGTGAATACAAGTTACTTTTAGGCACCTCTTGTAAATGCAAAAATCAAATGTGACTGGAATGTTACAAATTTAATAGTTTTTTCCTTTCTTAAAATGTGTAAACATTTTTTGGCACCCTCTGTATATGTACATAGTACACAATATTGATTATTCCCAAGAAGGGTATATTACCACATATTTATACATTACATATGTACACCATACATGTAGTGTGTGCTATTCAACATATATCATGTATATCTATGGTGTGGATTGTTCCTGAGCACATAGCTGTGCTTTCACCATGTCACACCTGTCACACTACACGGCGTGTGTCTAATGACATCACAGACCCTCTGTAGTGAAAGCATGAATACACATTACAGAGTAACCCATGCTATCTACGGATCACGGCTGGTAAAAGGAGGTGTGGGAGGAAGGAACACCTTCAGAGAGGGCTCCTGAGGCTGGAACATTCTCCCTCTGTGATGTTTATAGCAGATTAAAGCAGGGCATACACAGACCTAAACCATCCTGATCCTACGGGCTCCTTCAGGAGAGAGCCCCGAGGTCCCTTAAGCTTTGACCGTCCCCACCCTGACTTCTAAGCAGATGAGGGCATAGAGAGCCGTCTCGTTAGGGCTGAGCTGGGGAACAGGTAGAAGAAACAGGAGAGAAATCATTCGCAAAATTTAGAAAACGTTGAAGCAAAGCCTCTTCCTTCCCAAGACCTCTTTCTCCAGCTCCCTCCCCAGAGTCTTCCTCCTCATCCCTAGGTGAATGATTTTCCCAGAGGCTCAGCCTGGAGCACCTCTGGAGCACAGCAGGACACTCCATCTGGGAGGCAGCGCTGGCCACCCCAGACACACACTTACCACTTACAGGCTCAGTGAGCTGGGGGCTGACTCCCTGGAGAGCTTGTCTGTGGGCTCGGGTCCCACTCTTGGGCCACACAGAATATATGTATGGTCTCCTCTTGAAGGCTGCATGTCCACTCCAGAGGCCTGCAGGTGTGTTCCTCAGCCCTTCTCCTAAGGCCTAGCTGTCTTCCCCACCTGTCCCAACTCACCCTTCCCAGCAGGTGTGTGGGGGAAATGAGTGTCACCTTGTGAGGATTGGGGCTGAATGTAAAACTGACTTCCACTCAACAGCCTAATCCACACGTGAGCAGTGTAAACCAGCTCCCAGTCCCCTCGCAAGGGAAGTGTGCACGTTGGAGGGCTGGCTGGGGATGCCTAATGATGACCAAGAATCCTGCCCAGTCTGGCCCCTCCTCCACCAGCCACTTCAAAGTCTCCGCCTGGACCTGTGGGTCTTCTGAGTCTCCTTATCAAAACTTAACATGTCTCATGTCCCATGCAGAAGATCTGGTCTGATAAACGCTTCCTAGAGAGGATACAAATGTGGACAGAGCCGGGCCATGCCAGGAGCCAGGGTCTGGGCCGGGGTTAAGCTGTCCTTCTGCCCTCGCCTGTGCCACCTTGGGAGCAGAGTGACACTGGGAGACGTGGAGTGGGGCTGGAGTGGAAAAAGGCTCTTCTTCCAGAGACCTGAGAGGAAGGGCAAAGAGCATGACCTGGGTGTAGGGTGGGGGGATGCCACAGAGGCTGAAGTGCTGGACAGGTGGGCAGGACAAAGAGAAGGAAAGCAGAGAAGAAAAATAGAAGAGAAACAAGGTGGGGTTTGGGGTAGGCCCAGGAGGCAGTGGGAATAGTGTTCCTAGGGCTTGGGGTGGGAGGACAGAGGTAGGCCTTGTAAAGGGCAGGACTCCCGCTGCTTGAGGAGAAAGAGGCAGAGGAGTCGGTGGTTGAAATGCAGACAGTGTTGGGGTTCAGCCAACATCAGCATCAGCCATGGCCTCAAGGTTCCCAGCCAGAAAGGCTGAGCAGCCCTGTTGGGAACAGGGAGCTCCAGCAAGTAGGGGACAGTAAGGCAGGTAGGACCCAATGAAGAGCCACTGAGCCTCCAGGATAGAACAGGAGCCAGCCTGGATTTGAGTTCAAACCCCACCTCTGGCCCTCTCTAGCCATGCAACCCACTTTCAGCATTTAGTCTTGAATCCATAAAATGGGAATAAAAATATTGAGTATTATATGAAATAATATTTAGCACAGTGCCCAGACCCAGTTTTCCCAGTAAATGAGAAGACTGTCACGCAGATAGCAATAGCTGCTGCCTCCAGCATGCCTGACACTGTCGAGGCACCCCACGGTCACCGATACACCCAAGCCCAACGATTGCCCTATGAGGTAGGTTCTATGATAAGCCTCATTCTCTACAATGCGGGCACACATCAGCCCAGGGTGACACAGCTGGTGAGAGCGAGGATATTAACTCACAAGCAGTTAACATGGGAGTTGAGTGCCCCTGCGTCTCTTTGCCACATTAAGGAGGCTGAACATCAGAAGACTGGAGGATGGAGGCAGGGCTGTTTATCACAAAGAGGGGGCAGCAGGTCATTGCCCCAAGCCCTGCCTCCCTTTCTTTTTCGGAGCTGAGAATACAGGAGGAGGCAGACTTCTCAAGAACATGTCTCAGGCAGGTGACCCCTATATGTCGTCCAGCCTGTGCCACCATCACTGAGTGGACACGGTGCAGCCTCCCCCAGAACTTGGCTTCATTGTGGACACCCCTGTGCTGAGTCCTCACAAGGTTTCCCTAGAAGAGGCTACAATTCACACCTCCGTCCCCTCACCCATCCCACATACCTGCTCTGGGGCTTTGATGAATGCTTCTGGTACCTCCAAGACAGTCCCCTAGCCAGCGAATGTGAGGCAGCTTTTCTCCCTTCCCTGTCTCGGCCTCCCTGGAAAAGGGAAGCTCAGCCAGGAAGTGGCTTGTGTGGTTTTTGCCAAGTGTGGTCAGAGCAAAAAGAGGACATACCAGTGAAAGGGAAAGAAGGCATTCAGGTTGGGCAAAGCAAGTATGAATCATTACACCCATTCTCAACTTGACGAAGAGGTTATGAAAGAGGTCATTGATACTGTAATTTTATTCAAATCAGGAGTAAACATGCCACAAACATGCAGATTCCCAGCTCCCACTGCAGACCCACTAAATTGAGATTTCTGGGCTGAGGCCCAAGGGAGTCTGCAATTTTATAAAATCTGCAAGAATGGTGTGAGCTAGGGAATTGACCAAGAGGCAAAAGTCTTTAGGAAGAAGCAGTGACCTTGGAGGACATGACTGCTACTGGCATCATAGAGTCTTGATCAATGTGACCCTTCCTGTGTGTTGTCCATTGATTATCTTGACAGGTGGTGTTGTTCCCATTTTGCAGGTGGGGACACTGAGGCTCAGAAACCAAAAGTCACTTAGCAGGCAGGCAGCAAAGCCAGGCTTTGAACCCAGCTTTTATATTTTTTAAACTCTAAAGGCAACAATTGCAAATATTGTGCTTAGTACCAACTCTTGTTTGCTGTTTCACCTCAGTCTTAAACATTTGAAGTCAGATAACCAAATTTAAAATCCTGGAGAAGAGCTCTCCCGGTCTCCCACATGGAGAAATTAAACTTTTTGATAACAAGAGGGAACACTTAGGCTACACCCAACACTGTTCTAAGTGTAGTACATGTATTTTCTCATTTAATTCTCTCAGCAATTCTATGAGGTAAGTCTCTCATCATCATCATCATCATCATCATCTTACCCACTGTACAGATGAAGAAACTGAGGCATAGAGAAGTAGGAAGACTTTGCCAAGATTTCATAGATAGTCAGTGGCACAGCCAGGTTTAAAATTCAGGCAAAGTGACTCCTAAGTCTGTGATTTTTGCCTCCACACTACTCTGCCTCTTTAGGTTGTGGTAAAAATTTAACTTGGTGAGTTTCCCAGGAATAGACATCAGAGAGCCAGTGAGACAGGTATGAAGGAATTGGGAAGGTGATTTTAAGAATCACTTTGTTCCAAATGCATCACAAGTGAAGCAATTGCAAAGTGTTTCTGAAAAAAAAGAAGAGAGAGTTTAGAAAAGTAATTTTAAGGGATTCTGAGATGGATTTTATCCCCCCAACTATATTAAAAATACTACATACAACTATATTAAAAATACTATATATATCAAATAAGACAAATACCTGGATACATGTCTTGTATTCTTGGATGGGAAGACTGGCTACTCTAAAAATCCCAATTCTCTCCAAATCAGTCTAAAGATTCAAAGCAATCACAGTTGAAGTTACAAAGGGATATTTCATGGATCTCTGCAAGCTGATCCTGAAATTTGTGGGGAAGAGCATGGTTGAGATACTTGGAAAGAGCTGGAGAGTTTTGCTCTACTGGATAGAAAAGCTTCTTATATATAAAGCAACATAATTAAGACAGTGTGGTACTGCTCAGGCACAGAGAAACAGGTCAACAGAACAGAAGACAGAACCCAGTAAGCACCCAACTGTGCATGGGAACTTTGTTTATGGTAGAGATTTCTTTACTGACTAGAGCAGAGAAACTGTAACTACTTAACGACTGGGTCAGGGCAATGTCTTCTCTGTTATTCCTATGACGAATAATGGAATCCCTACCTCACACCCTATGCAAAAATGAACCCAGGTGGGTGAAAGACATAAATGTGAAGGGCAAAACTCTCAGATTTTGAAATATAATTTTTTTGTTGTTGTTGTTGAGACAGGGTCCCACCCTATGCCCCTGAGCAGAGTGCAGTGGGCATGGTAGCTCACTGCAACCTCAGACTCGGGCTGCGGGCACCCCGCTGCCTCAGCCTCCAGAAGCCGCTGGGATTACAGGCACTTGCTCGCTGGGGCGCCCAGCTGGGTTTTTCC
This sequence comes from Nycticebus coucang, assembly GCF_027406575.1. NCBI lineage: Eukaryota > Metazoa > Chordata > Mammalia > Primates > Lorisidae > Nycticebus > Nycticebus coucang. Next base: position 154,354,982 of record NC_069781.1, read on the forward strand.
ATTTTTTTCATGAGTCGGGGTCTCACTGTCACTCAGGCGAGTCTTGAACTCCTGAACTCAAGCAATTCTACCTCCTCAGCCTCCCACAGTGCTGGGATTACAGGCGTGAGCCACTGAGAAACTATCAAGTGGGAAACTATTTCTTAAACTAGTCATAAATCTGTAAACCAAAAGAAAAGATTGATGCACTAAATTACATTAAAATTAATAACCTCTACTTTTCAAAATCACCATAAATAGAGCAAAAAGTCTTCCGATATAACCAAGAAAAATGTTTGCAACATAACAAAGATTAGTTTCCAGAGCATATTATGAACTACTGTGAATCCGTAAGAAAAAGACAAACAAGGCAGTGGTAAATTGTGCAAACAACATGTATCATCACCTCACAGAAGAAGAGGAAACACCAATGACCCTTAGCATATGAAAAGATGTCAACAGAAAATTAAAACCACAGTGAGAGACCATGTCATACCCAAAAGATTGGCAAATCTTAAAAGCCTAGATAATACCAAAGGTTAGAGAGGATACGAAGAAATTAAAAGTGAAGCATTGACACACTGCTTAGAGAGCCTTTCAATTGGTACTACCGCTTTAGAAAATAGTTAGATGTTACTTGACAGAGCTGAACAAACACATACCCTCCAAACCAGCAATTTACCCTTAAGAACAAATTCACATGTGTGCAGGACTTAAAAAGTTCACAGGCAGCATTGTTCAAAATCTGAAACAGAGCATACCTGGAAACAACCCAAATACCCTTCACAGTTGAATGAAAACATAAATTATGATTAGTCATACAAGAAAATGAATGTAAACAGCAATGGAAATGAGTGGACCGTAGCCAACCTCCTCACCATGGGATTGAATGTCAAAAATATTATATTTAGCCAAAGAAGTTGCAGAACAATATCCATAGTGTGATTCCTTTTATATAAAGTTCAAAGAAGACATAAACTAAACAACGCATTGTTGAAGGAATATATTCAAAGGAAGTAATACTACAAAGGAAGGTAAAGAAATGGCAATTGTTAGATTTGGGATAGTGGTTAAGCGGGGAGGGGCTGGAGACTTGTAGGGCATGGAGATGTTCTGTTTCTTAACCTGGAGTCATGAGTGGGTTCCCATATGTTCATATTATTATTATTTAAACTGGCTGGAGGAGGTGGTTCACACTTATAATCCCAGCACTTTGGGAGGCTGAGGTGGGTGAATTGCTTGAGCTTAGAAACTCAAGACCAGCCTAGGGAAGAGTGACACCCATCTCTACTTAAAATAGAAAAACTAGCTTGGTGTGGTGGCACATGCCTGTAGTCCCAGCTACTGGGAGGCTGAGGCAAGAGGACAGCTTAAGCCCAAGAGTTTAAGGTGCTGTGAGCTATGACTCTGACCCAGGTCTACAGACTGAGACTGTCTCTAATAAATAATAAAATAAGTAAATAAACTGTGAACTATTCATACTTTTTTTTTTTTTTGCAGTTTTTGGCCAGCGCTGGGTTTGAACCCGCCACCTTCAGCATATGGGGCCAGCACCCTACTCCTTTGAGCCACAGGCACCACCCTTTCATACATATTTTATATACTGTTTTCTTACATATGATAAATTTCACAGTAAATTTTAAAATGGTGTGTGAATGTGCATATTTCTGGGAAGAAAGTCCATGTTTCGTTACATTATCTAAGGAACACATAGTCTTCTAACAGAGTACAACTGGGCATGAAGGTTAATTTCTTTCTCTCCTTCCTTCCTTCCTTCCTTCCTTCCTTCCTTCCTTCCTTCCTTCCTTCCTTCCTTCCTTCCTTCCTTCCTTCCTTCCTTTTCTCTTTCTCTTTCTCTCTCTCTTCCTTTTTTTTTTGAGACAGAGTTTCACTGTTGCCCATTCTAGAGTGCCATGGCATCAGCCTAGCTCCCAGCAACCTCAAACTCCTGGGTTCAATCGATCCTCTAGCCTCAGCCTCCTGAGTACCTGGAACTACAGGTGCCCTCCTGACACCTGGCTAATTGTTCTAATTTTAGTAGAGACAGGTGATCTCCCTCCTGCTCAGGCTGGTCTTGAACTCCTGAGCTCAAGCAATCCTCCCACCTCAGCCTCTCAGAGTGGTAGGATTACAGGCATGAACCTCTGTGCCTAGCCGGTGAGAAGGTTTCTGAGTCTGTCTTGTTCTGATATTCCCAGTGACAGAGCCTTTGCAAGCAAATTTGGGCTCATCCTTGCCAGCTGACCAGACCCCCCTCTGCCATGGAGGGAAGCTTGAAGCAGGTGTCCACAGAACTCGTATGAACATCTTAAAGCCAAAGGAGGTCTCAGGGCTCACTCGGGGAAGGGCTAACATCCCTTTTCCTCCAGGAGGACTGAGTCCCTAGCCCTGGGCACCTCCTTTCCTTCCTCCCTCCCTGGCTCTTCTCCTGACATGTGTTCTGTTTCTTCCTTCTTTCCATGGCCCATCTCCATCTTGCTGATGTACTTGGCCATTACCACAGAGCCTGAAAACAGCAGAGCCTAAGTCAGGATCTGGGCTGCAGGCTCCCAGCCCAGTGCTCTTTCTGCCGTACCAGTGACCAGTCCTGGTCTGTTCTCCCTGAGCACCTCAGTTTCTGCTGGGTCTGGCTTCCCATGAGGATGGGCCCATGGGCTCAGCCAGGCTTTCACTGGCAAGTCCAAGAAAGGATGCCTTTACCCATTCATTCACGTTGGCCATGGAAGGATTTCGGATTTTATTCTGAATGAGACAGGGGCTGTTGGCGATAGAGATGATAGATTGTACACTTGTTTCCAGAGGGGCTTTCTGACAGCTTAATCTTTAGGGAATGATGAGACAACAATCACGGAGACTATTCAGATGCCACCTCAGTAATCTAGGAAAAGAATGACAAGGGCTTGGAACAGGAGGTTGCAGTGAAGTGGGGAGCCAAACTTCTGTAGTAGGATCAGATGAGGGAGGAAGATGAAGAGGAGTCAAAGGTGTCATCAAGGTTAGTGGCCTGAGGGACTAAAAGGAAGGAGATGCCATTGTCAACTGGAGTGAGTTGACTACAGAGGAGCAGGTGTGGGTGTGGGTCGGGAAGGAGGTCAAGGACCCTACTTTGGATGTGGCAAGGCCCAGGTGCCGTTTGTTAGCCAGGTAATGTCCAGTCTGCAGGTGGATAAAGGCACATGGGGTTCGTGGGGGTGGCCCAGGCAGAGATAGAGATGTGAAGGTCCACAATGGGTAGATGCTTTTTAATGCTGGCACCTGCTCGTGGTCAATTAGGTTAGGAGTTAGTAGAGAAGAGTCTGAGGATGGAGTCACATCTGAGGAAGTCGGAGCCTCAAGCGCCCCCAGGGGACTTCAGTGGGAGCTGTCCTGAGGAGTCTGATCTCAGCTCATGAGAGTTTTTATCCAGGAGACTCTTAAGCTACTTGTAAATGCAGCACAACTTACACCAATGACAAACGATCAGCTGCAATGAAACTCAGGTCTGTTGCACCTTGATCAAAAAAGAAAAGAAAGAAGTACAAGAAGAAATACAGAAATAGAAGGAGAGAAAGAGAGATAAAGAAAAGGAAAGGAAGGAAAGGAGAGGAGAGGAGAGGAGAGGAAAGGAAAGGAGGAGAAGAGACCGGGAGAGAGAAGGAGAAAGAAAGAGATATTGGTTTTCCCACTGGCGCAATGGAGGTGTAGTTTCCGGAAGTGTCCCCGCAGGACCCAGCCCCTTGGGTTCCGTATGTGTCCCAGCTCAGCTTCTGTGTGTCTTGGTGTCTGTGGGGCGATGACCAGAGCTGTACTCACCAGACCAGCCATTGCCTTATACCCCATGGCCTGTGTCACCACATGCCTGGTAAGTGGAAGTGATGCCTCCCTAGAGATCACATCAACTCTGATAATTCTCCAGCCTCCTGTGCACAACTTGCCCTCAGGCCACCTGGGGGAGGACAGGCAGCAGGGCACCTAGACAAGCCACATGGCCCCGTGGCAGGGAGTCTGGGTTGGGGATAGAGAGAGACGCCTTCAGCCCAGCCCCAGCCTGGTGTCTGCACTGCTAACCCCAGGCAGTCTCTGAAAGCACAGGTGGAGCCCACAGGACTTGCTCATCGGGCTCTGAGGCTTGTTGTGTGCAGCAGGGTAGTGTCTCCCTCCACCCTGTAGTCAACACTCCAGGGTCCTGGGCACACCCTTGTTGTTCACTGCTCCTGCCAACACCAATCGACCCTGCAGCTTCCTGCTGCTGGGACCAGGGACTCTCCTCCTCCTGCTCATCAGGATGGACATGCTGGCAAGGTGGCACCCTGGGGACAACCTTCGTGGATAAATACTCCCATGTCCTTGCCCCTTGAGGGAGACAATTCTGAAGCATGCTCTGTGCAATCCCCCCGGAGGTCCCTATAAAGATGAAACATCCGTTGTTCCCCGTAGTGACAGTTCCTCATTCCCTCCTCTACTGGTTTCCTTCCCTCTCCATCTACTTTCCCAACTCCCCTACCAGTGCTTCCAGGGATCACTTCCTAGATAAACTACATACTGTCAAATCTTTGTTTCAGATTCTGTTTCTGGAGGAATCCAGCACAAAATAACCCCAACAAATGACACCAAACCCAACCAAAGAATGAGATCCCTTCTGGTTTTGTTTTGCATGTATTTATTGGGGCACATATTAGCACTGTCCTTGTCCCTGGTAGGGAGGTCGTGTATATAACTGTACTAGGTAAGCACACCAGGCAGTATTAAAAAGGGGGTTGACTCAGTAGTAGGAGATGGTTATCAGAAAAAGCTTCACCATGGAGGGGAGTGACATCAGAGGTTTGGAAGACGAATTGGAGGTTTCTTCTGCCTCCAGCTAGAAAAAAGAAAGATGGAAGCAAATTTGAAAAATGCAAAAGTGTAAAAAAGCACAAGGTGTTCAGGGAATCACCAGTAGTTTGAGTATCTAGTATGCTGATAGAGGATAAGGCGTATTTTGGAGGTGGGAAAAGGTTTATAGGGAAAAAGAAGAGGGACTTAAACTAGCAGGAGATGTGGTTTAGCAGACAGGCAAAATCTTGTCTGTGCTGCTGAAGGTGTTTAATTATTATCTTGGAAAGATTGAAGGATCATTAAAAATTGTGGGTTGGTTGGGTGTGATGGCTCACACCTATAATCCTGGCATTCTGGGAGACCCGTGTGGGAGAATTGCTTGAAGCCAGGAGTTTGAGACCAGGCCAAGCAAGAGGGAGACCCTGTCTCTACAACCCCTCCCCAAAATTAGTGACCTGGTGGCAGGCACTTGTAGTCTCAGCTATTTTGGAGGCTGAGGCAGGAGGATCACTAGAGTCCAGGAATTTGAGTTCACAGTAAGCTGTTATCTCACCACTGCACTGTAGCTTGGTCAATAAAGACCATATCTCAAAAAAAAAAAAAAATTGTGAGTTAACTTTTTCTGGTTGTGTAAGTATTAAATATGCTCACTGAAGAAAAGTTGGCAGACATGGAGAAGTATAAACAAGAAAAGAAAATTATCTCTTATCTCTTATCCAGGGTTAAGTTGCATTGATGTGTTCACATATCTCAGAGGAGTTTTAGGCAGAAGGGGTCAGTCTTGAGTTTTAGAAAGAGCTCTGGCAGCTGGTTACCATAATAAGGCTAGAAAGAAAGACCATGGCATGGGATGACAGCTAGGAGGCTGCTGCAATTGAAAAGGTGATGGGGACCTCCTACGGGGCTGCTGTGGAAGCAGGATGGTGGGGCTTCTCTGGGTGTTTAGGAGGAGGGATGCTGAGAGCTTGATAACCAGTTGGATGGATGTGGATAGCAGACAGGACGGGAACACAATGCTAGAGAGATTCTGAGTCTCCATCCAAAAGTTGGTGGAGGGGGCAGAGGCAGAGAGCCAGGAGACCTGGGTTCTCATTTCATTTCTATCACTTCCAATCCATAGAAAGGCCACTTGAACCCTCAGAGCCATAGTTTTCTGATTTGCTAAGGAAAGTAGATTTTGTCCCTGCTTTCTTCAAAGGCTTGTCATGATGGCCCATAGCTCAAAGGGGACAAACACTCCCAATGTGTGGGCACCTGCAGTTCCAGGCTCTTCTGAAACCTCTGCTTAGTCCTTTCTCTGACCTTCTGCCTCCTGTCCTCAGCATCCCAAGGGCCAGGGATAAGACACCACTCCTCCAGTTTCTCTTTTCCCTCTGCGTCCTTCTCAGAGGATATTTGTCATGCTGTTTTCTCTGGTGCAAATGCTCTGATCACATCCACGCACCACCCCCAATTCATTTGCTCCACTTGCCAATTGCCCTAGTTGTACAGGACAGATAAGATCCCTGCCCTGATGGAGCTCATGGGCCACCCAAGGGGAGACATAAAACAAACACATAAATAGGATAAACTCAAATAGTAATGTAATGAAGGGAATAAATCAGGTGATATGATGGAGAGTGAGAGTATATTTTAGATTTGAGTGGCTGGGAAAGGACTTTTGGACTAAGTCCTGAACAGCTCTGGCAGAGGAAACAGCATGTGTAAAAGTCCTGGGGTGGGTTAGGGCCTGGAAGTTTTAAAGAATGGGAAGGCCAGTGTGGGTGGGCTGATCCAAATTCCCACCCATCCTACTTAAGTGTGGTAGCCTCTCTGAGGCTTCCTTGCCTCAACACCCATCCCTTTTTTGAAGATTCAGCTCCACCCAACTTCCACACCTTCATGGTGACTCCCAGTCCTACCACATTGGATCGTGATCAACTATTTATACGCTGGACTGGGAGCTTTGGGAAGACGAGTCTCCTCCCTAGCCAGCACTGCTCAGGCAGGCAGCAGGTGGTGAGCAATGAGTGTTGTTTGATGAATAAATAAATTAATCTAAAGATGAATGAATGAGGGAGAGAATGAATGACTCTAAGGTCCAAATGGCTCTGTGCTTTACTTAACTGTCACAGTCCCCTTATTTTAAACTGCACCCCATAACCCCATTGCCTTATTTAGGGTATGTCACTGTTTCGCCTACCACACAGCAGGCTTATTTATTATGTTTCCTGTTTCCCCCTAGCTCCCAGGGCAGAACATAATTCCATGGTGTCAGGAATCTCTGAGTGGGTGTCCACTAAGGTACCCCAAGCGCCCAGATCAGTGCCCGGCACACAGCAGGTACAGGTAAGAATGACTGAGTGAGGGGATGAATGGGTAACTAAATGAGTGAACAGCACTTCGGGGTCACAAATCTCAAATGCCCCGCTACGCTGCCCACAACCAACCGAGATGTTGGAGTAAGTGCTGGGCTGTGACTTGTCAAAAGTCTAAACCGGCCCGACAAAACCGCCCAATAGCCGGTACCAGTTTGCAGTCCCGGGTACTGAGCAGAAGGTTCCCATTTTGTTGATGGAGAAACTGTCCAGGTAGTTTAAGTGGCCTGCTGCAGATGACAGAGCTGGTGCTGTATCCGTGCTTGTCTGCTCCACGCCCTCCTCCCCAGTCCCTTCCCGGTCGGTCCCCACTCGGAGGTAACTCAGACCCCAGTGCTGGGAGTCTGTCCTTCTCCTCCCGCGGTGGGAGGGCAGAACCTAGTGTACTTGGGAGTAGCGTGCCCTGCCCTGTCGCGGGATGCAAAGGGAGTGCGCTCCTGGGTCCCCGAGTCCCCGGGAGCCCGGCTCCCGCCGCCCCTGGGCCCGCGCCGCGCTCCCGCCCCTGCCCCCCACAGCCGCGCTGTCAGTCTCCATTAGCGCTAACAGGCTCCAGGCCGAGCGGGCCGGGCGCTGGGTTAATGCAATCGGCGCGTTACCTGGGGCGCAGGCTACATTACCAGTCCGGCCCCCGCTCGGCGAGGCCAGAACCAGCCAGCCCGCGCCCCGCCGGCCGTCCTGCGCCTCCAGCGCTTCCCCAGCCGCGCCCGAGCGCCACGCGGCGGAGCCCAACCCCAGGCCGCGCCCCAGAGCCCGCCGAGGCGCGGCGGGTCGGGGGCAGGCAGGGCGCGCGGCACCCGGGACCCCCCTCCTCCGGACATGTGAGTGCACCCTGCGCGTGGGACCAGGCTAAGTGTGACCGGGCGAGGGAGGCCCGGGCCGGGACACGCGAGCGGGAGTGCCCGCGAGTTTGTAGTGCACAGGTGTAAGTGTCCGGGAAAGCTCCGGGGTTGTTGAAGTGGCCAAGTCCCGAGCGGGGATGCGGGCGGCCTGTCACTCGACCCGGGGATACCTCTGCCTCGGTGTGTCCAAACTCGGCCGTTTGGGGGAGCGAGAGAGCTGCGGGGAGACTGCTGCGGGGTCTTCGGCGGGACCCATAGGGCCGTCAAAGGTGGTTGGTCTCCAACTCTGAGTTCGGTCTCAGCCGGGTGCACAACCTGTGTTTCCAAACATTTTTCCATAAATGCGCGCCCTTTTCTGGGAACCTTGTGTCCACTCAGCGCATGCTGGTCCTATAGTCTTTAGCGTTCCTGGGGATCCCAGGAGGCGCAAGCAGAGAGGAACAGTCGGGTGACCACCTCCTTGTCGTTTATTCCAGCAGAGGCTCGGTGTGCCCTCGGGACCACTGAAGTCGCTCTAGCCAGCCGCACCCATGCTCCTGGCGCGGATGAACCCGCAGGTGCAGCCGGAGAACAGCGGGGAGGACCCGGGGCCGGAGCAGCCCCTGCGGGCGCGCAAAGCCGCGGAGCTGCTGGTGGTGAAGGAGCGCAACGGCGTCCAGTGCCTCTTGGCGCCCCGCGGCGGCGACGCGCCGCCCAGGGAGACCTGGGGCAAGAAGATCGACTTCCTGCTGTCCGTGGTCGGCTTCGCGGTGGACCTGGCCAACGTGTGGCGCTTCCCTTACCTCTGCTACAAGAATGGTGGCGGTGAGCGCCCGGAGGGGCTGGGGGCTCTGAACTGTGGGGGCTTGGATAGGAGCTGGGATGCACATAGGCGACAAGGAGACACGGGGCGAGTCTGGGGTGTGGGAAGGGACTGGACACGGCTTGCAGAAAAGGAAGACTGGGGTCCCCAGTGGAAGAGTGAAATCAAGGCATGACCGTGGACAGTGATAGACCCAGGGGTGGACAGACAAAATCGGGGGCACCAGGTTGGGGGAGAAACCTTGACCTTCTGATGGCCCTGAGGAAGGGAATGGAGATTTAGGGAGCTGTTGAAGGAGCACTGTGAGTCTGGAGGATGTGCCAAGGAGGAAGGACAGGGTGACCCTGTATCCAGCACTCTGAACCTTGAGACAGGAACTTCTGGGCCAGGAAGGGATAGAAGACCTGGGTTCCCTGAAGGCACCTGGGGAGGCCCTGCACTCCACTCCTGGGGATAGAGACTCTGAGAAGCCAGTATCAGGAAGAATGCCACTCTCAGCTTGATGGTGGTTTTGCTGGAGGGGTCAGATGACAAGAACTGGTCTGGCCCTTGAAGCAGGAGGCCTGGGCCATTGGGATGAAGCCTCCGCCTCCTCAGGTCCTGGCCACATTGCAGGGTGTAGGGGGAGCAGCCAGGCTGCTGGTCAGATTGTCCACCTGCCCTGGAGTGGGCACCTGGTGATCTGATCACCTGAGGTCAGTCAGGAGGTGGACAAGGAGGAGCCCTGGGGGAGCAGCTTTGTTCCCCTTTATTCCCAGAGTGTCCAAACCACCCTGGTCCTGCCACTTTGGCTGAGATGAGCTCAAAGGTGCTCTGCAGAAAGTCTGGGGAAATGACCTTCTGGAGGAAGAAACTGTGGAGAAGGGGCTGGAGCTCTGGAAACCCCTCTCCTTCCACTGGACCACTCTGTCAGTGGCTGTGACTTGGGACTTGAGGGAGGTCAGAGAAAGCGGGGATGAGAATTTGGAGCAAGGTAAAGCGAAAGCGTATGACTTTGTTCCACAGGGTCTGGGACTCAGCTCTTTGACTGTGTATTCTGGACACTTGCTTTGGGTTAGTCAAAGAAGTTGTGGGGGTTACCATAGGGAGCAGAGGATGCTGCCTAAGCAGGCATTTGCCTCTTCCCATGAGGATGTTAACTCAAGGTTGCAACAGATGAGGGTGATTTTCTTGGGCCCCTCCTGAGACGAGTCTATCAATGTCAGATACTCTGGGGACAAGATAGCCAGGACGGCAGTCCTGAGCTTCAGGAGTATCTGAGGTCTGGGGCTTGATCCCTGGGCACACTTGCTACTCTGCAGGGTCAGTGCTTGGTTCTGGCCCCAGGATGGTACCAGGCAGAGAAAGGATGAGCAAGGGGAAACTTCTCCACGTCTGCCCGCTGCAGCTTCTCAAATGTTTCTGGATAGGTTTCAGCATTCTGGCCTTTTGGACCTAAGAAGAACAAAAATGCAGATTTTATATATTTTTAGCAGCCAGCGAGATGATGAATGACAGACAGATTGAGAGACCTTAGGACACCCTATCCCACATGTCCTCAGTGACCATCGGAGACTGCTTGTCCCTAGACAACAAAGGCTCTATCATTAATCAGCGTGATCTGGCTGGTTCCTCTCACTGTGAGGGACAGTGCTGGGCCCTTCAGGGGCCACCTAGGTGCATTGAACACTCTCCTGCCTGCCAGGAGCTGTCACCACCTCTGGTCTTACTGCCACACTGCTACAAGGTCTTTCCATTGTCAAAAGGCACCCCATATGGCCAATGTGGCAGGTCAGCTAGGTGGATATCCTAGGGCTTTCATTGACACTGCATACTTTCTTGGTCATGACCACCAACTCAGTTAAAGAGCACTTGTTGTATGCAAGGTGATATACCAGATTCCTAGGGTACAAGATGGAGCAAATCTGTCACTGGTCCCAATCTTTAGGTGGAGTTGGCTGGAAGCTCCTCTTGGGCTTGCCAGGCCTACACATGGCCCATCTCAAGTTGTTGGGTAATTTGTGTCTTTGTGGGTCTACCTCCCAAATAGACTGGGGAACGTGGAGGGCAGAGACTGTGGCTTATTTTATACTTGTGTTTCTAATTCCCATGATAAGGCCTAGACCCTAGGAATGTGGTAGAAGGTACCCAACAAACCTCCAAGCCCCCAGAGACCTGCTGCCACATCCAGAAACAATAACAGAAACATATAGTGATGACTGTAACAGCCTACACATCAGGAAGGAGTCTTAGCTGTGGAGTCCTGGGTTCCAGTTCCTACCTGTGTGGCTTTGGCAACTCATAAAGCCTCAGTTTCCCCATGTGTCAAATGCTCATAATGCTGTGCAGCTCAGAGCATTATTGTGAGGACTAATTGCAATAACACCCATGGAGAGCCCAGCCTGAAGTCCAGCCTTAGGAAAGGGGGCTGTTGCTGCCACACATTGTGATGATATAGACATCGGTGAAGAGGTGACAAGCATTCCAAATGCCCAAAGAGGGGCTGCATGGGAACACTCAGAGGGGGTGAGTTGTGGTTGGAAGCCAGTTGCTCTGGAGGGGGTGGGGAACAGCCAAGCCGTGGAGAGGGAGGAGGTATTCCAGCTGTGCCCCCGGGGCGGGAACATCAGTGGAATCATTTCTGAGCAAAGGAGAGATAAGGGTGGAGAGGCAAGTTAGGGCTGGGCTGCGGGGGCCTTGAATGCCAGGCTAAGGGGCGGGGATGTCATACTAGTGAATTTCCATTACTGGTTAGGATGTCCACGGTTGGTGTCGGGGAGCAGTGCAGCCCCCCAATGCAGAATATGAGGCAGATCCTTTTTCACCTACCCCTCACCCCTCCAGATCTACTCACCTATTCCACTCTGGCTTTTATCTCCTGAGACCTTGTGGCTGTTCCTTGTGGGTCACTTCTCATCCAGTAATTCTGAAGTTAGCCTCAGAGACAGGCAAGCAGGCAGGAAGGTGGGTCTCCTTCAATTGTAGAAGCAGCCAGAAGACCCACATTTGAACCCCACCCCTGCTACTCACTGTGTGGCCTCAGCCATGACACAGCCACTCTTTGAGTCTCCATTTTGCTGTTATAGCAGGACATGAGCTTAGATGCCCCCTTAGTCCACCCCTTTAACACATACACATGTACACACGCACACACACAAAAGATTCATCCCTTACCAATGCCCTGGCCCAGGGCTAAACCAAAGTCAGGACTCACTTACCCTATTATTTAATAGCCGTCAGTCTGTGAGCAATTCTGGTGTCAGTATTAACACAGTAACCTCTGCAATTCTGACTATTCATTCTGACTATTCATGCTGCCCAGATTGGAGGATGTTTTGAAATGATGAGGGTGCCAATAGTTTAAGCCCCTGGCTAATATTTTCTGAATGAATTACTGGGGAAGATCAGCCTGTCTGAACATCTTCCCAAAGGCCGGCTGCTGGGAAGCATGGCGCACCAAGAGTTTTCCGGAGGGGAAAGCTGCTTTTGTTCAGAACCTTCTCAAACAGCAGGTTGGAAGAAGGCAGTCTTCTCTGTGTCTAGGGCTGTGTCTAGGGTTCTAGATTTTTCCCTCCACACCTGTGATCTTGGTGCATCATGATCCCTAGAGAGGCCCAGGGAGATTGACTGGGTGCCCAGGTCTGCCCCCCTTCCGGGGAAGAGGCCACGGTGAATGAATTACCCTTGGAACGTGGCTGTTTCATTTGAGACGTGTCCCGAGGACAGCTCTGAGCTCTGCATTGTAGAGCAACTACGACCTTCAGGTTCAAACAGGTTTGGGTTTGAATCTGAGTCTAACATTTGCTAGAAATGTAGCCTTGGTCAAGTCACTCATCTTCTCTAATCTGAGTCCCAGTTTCCTTATGTAGAAAAGGAGAAGAATCACAGCACTTTCTCAGAGTGGGGGAGTAGGATGACATCAGAGATAATGTGTGTAAGCCACTTGAAAGGGTGCCGTGTAATAGAAGCTCAATAAATGTAATTGTTAACACTTTTGTTATTGGGCAATGATATTGACTGCACGCTAGCCACAGAAAGGCCCCCAGGATCCTGATTTTGGAGGGAGCAGAATTCATCCTAAGAGGAAAGTGATAGAGGGAAAGAAAACTGCAAAGTAGTCCCACCTGGGCGTGGGGTCCTACAAGGAAAACAGACTTAGGGGACAGCCTGATCTTATCTCACCATAGACCCCTTACCTGGGGAGTGGGGATTAACATTCCTGCATGGGGTCTTTCAAGGGTTCCATGAGATACTGCAATTCTGAGTCTTCTGCCGACTTCCCTTCCTTCCCCAAATAAGCTCAGTGTGTCAGGGACCCACAGCCCTTTTGGGAACCCTCTTGGCCAAAATATCTGGGATTCTTGAAACCAGCTAGGAGGTAAAGGCTGGTACAGAGGCCAGGGGGGTCCAAAGTCAGGACACTTACATCTGGCCTGGCTGCAGAGGGGCTGGCTCCACCCTGAGCTTTCTGAGCCAGAAACTGACTATTCAGCTTGGGTGCACAATGAGCCAGCCAGCTGGTGTGGCGCTCCAGCTGACAAGTACACACACCCTTTGGCAGGAATGAGGGGCTCATCTGGGACCTTGATCTGGGGTCACCAGCGAGATTTGGCCCATTACTCCAAGCTTGCCAAAAGTATCTGCAGAGACTGTTTCCAACAAGATGTGCTTTAATAAGGATAAATGTTACATCCTGCCCTGTAGTCCCCAACCCTACTGCCTAAGTAAGGATTAGATCACAGCACAAGTAGAGAAAGGCCCCCAGGCTTTCTTTCATTAGCTGCATGTGAGTCACTGCTGAGATCCATTTATTTAACAAAAAAATAATTTACTAAATGCCCACCATATGCCAGGAATATAGGGACAAGCAAAAGATAACCCCTGCCTTTAGGGAGCTCATAGTCTTGTCCTGATAGCCTAATCATTAATGCCATTTTGGATTATATTATTGAAGGTATTATTTCCCAAATGAGGGAGGTGAGGTCCTACTCTGTTCTTTGTGGGCCATATTTCCCTCTGCAATGTGTTCAGAGCATCCCAAACACTCTCTAATTTGTTTCTTTTAAAGAGATCTGGTTGGAGGACATAGGAGACCAGAATCTTCACAGAGCTTTTAATAGAACCACAGCTTTCTTAGTAAAAATAAAATCCAGATTCTTCAAAATTAACAGCAGATTACCACATATGGAGGGGCAGCCTAGGTCTCAAGGTCTGTAGAAAAAATACAAGCTGTGTTTTTACTATTGTCTCACTCAACCACAGCAATCAACACAGAAAACTTCTGTGACCAAAATGTGTGAGTTTTGGTGTGTGAGTTTCTCCCCAGCAGCAAGCGAGCAATCAGCTCTGTAGGGAACACCAGCTGGGTGTCCTCCAATTCACTTCTGACACTGTCTGTCTGGAGATGGCGTCAGGTCCCACAGGTGGGGGGCCCAGTCCCCAAGACTGCCCCCACTTCAGATGCCAATCACAATCCCTAAACTGCTTCCCCTGTGCTTCTGGCTTTAACGTGTTCCCATGACTCCCTTTCGGTGTGATCAATTTGCCAGAGTGGCTCACAGAACTTGGAGAAACATGTTTTTTGGTTTATTCTAAAGGATATTACAAAGCATATGGACAAAGAAATACATAGGGCGAGGTATGTGCTCTCCCTGGGCACATCACCCTCCAGGAACCCCCTCATGTTTTTGGCTTTCTGAAAGCTCCCCGTACTCTATCCTCTTGGGCCTTCTGTAGACCTTCATTGGCTAGGCATGATTGGCAGCTGCAGAGAAATGTGATTGGACAAAAAGGGTGTGAGCTAATGCCAACAGGCTGAATGAAATGTGATTGGACAAAAAGGGTGTGAGCTAATGCCAACAGGCTGAATGAAATGTGATTGGACATCCCCCCTTTCTCTGACCTTGCTCTCAAGTCCTAGTGCCAACAGGCTGAGGGGGAAAACCCAACAAGGCCCTGCCAGAACCTTCTTGGCCTCTCTGTGTGGCAGGCCTTTCTCTAGGGCATGGGGTACAGGATCCCTTTTGAAATGGAGGTCTTCTGACCCACAATCAGAAAAGTGGGCCAGAGAATTTCTTTACGGTCCCAAGATAGAAAGGCTGGGGAAAAAAGAGCAGGTGAGGAGGGCAGGAGAAGGTTAGGAAGGGCGTCTGTTTTCTGAGGTCTCCTTCTGAGGCCTGAAGTGTCTCAATACTATGACAAGTGCATCTGGAGTGATGAACCCGGAGCCACACACGAACACTCATCTAGTGTCACACAGGGCGATGGCAGGAGGTCAGCGCAGGGAGCAGAGGTGAAGGTGAGGGAGGGTCTTAGTCCATTTAGTGTTGCTAAACAGAATTCCTGAGATTAGTAAATGTTTTTTATATCCTTGCTTATTTTTTATTTTTATTTCTTGGCTTTGTGGTGGTGGTTGTTGTTGAGACAGAGTCCCACCCTATGCCCTGAGCAGGGTGCAGTGGCGTCATAGCTCACTACAACCTCAGACTCAGGCTGTGGGCATCCCGCTGCCTCGGCCTCCGGAAGCCACTAGGATTACAGGTGCTCGCCTCGGTGCCTGGCTGGGTTTTTCATTTTCAGGGTTTCACTCGCACTCAGGCAAGTCTTGAACTCCTGAGCTCAAGCAATTCTCCCTCCTCAGCCTCCCACAGTGCTGGACAGCTGCGTGAGGCGAGGGTCCCAGGCTGGTTCCACTCATGGTGGAAAGCAGAATGGGAGCTGGGGTGTGGGAAGTCATGGGAGGAAACAAGAGAGTGGAGCAAGAAGCCACCTTCCAAGGAGGGCATCAATCTATTCGTGAGGGATTTCTCCCCTATGCCTCAATCACTTGCCACTGGGCCCCACCCCCAACACCACCACACTGGGTATCAAATTTCAACATGAGTTTTGGTGGGGACAGACAAACCACATCCAAACCCTAGTGGGAAGTAACTCCTTTGGGAGCCACAAAAGGCCAATTCTCATCGTTTTACATAGAATTCCCTCTTACAACACCAGGAACTTATTGAGCAAAGGCTTATGTAGGTGGTCCTGGCAGGTCTCAGTGAAGTGCTGGGAAAGGAACTAAAGGTGCAAGACCCACCTGCGCTGAGGTCACAGTACCCCGCGGCCCGGCAGGGGTGTGAGGGCCCCCTGGAGATCAGGCTTGGAGAGGAGGAGGCACGAGTTGGCCGCCCCGGCTCTGCCACTGTCCAACCAGCAGACGGTCTCTGTGTATTGCCATCTAGAATGATCTGGACTTGGTTGATTATAGGAATGGAGTGTTTTCCTACAGAAATGGCCAAGGAAGCCAGCTGCTTGACTGGAAAAGACTGAGGGGGATCATCCGTCTGATACTAAATGCACAAAGAATTGCTTCAGGGTCTTCAGGCGCCAGAGGGGTGTGAAGGGTGGTATGAGGCAGTGGATAGGGGCCACTGGGTGGGTGGGTGGGGTGTTAATTAAGGAAAGAAAACAGCACTGGCTAGAAAGGGTGGGCTACTGCTAGGGCATCTCAGCAATGTCTCAGTTGACCCCAGTGGATGGCCCCTTAGACCTGTCCCGAGATAGCCCCATAGCGAGGGTGCTGGGACTCCAGGCCCCAGGATTGATCGGTCATTGGCCTTGAGCAAGGCAGCTTTCTTCAGCGGAGGCCCTTCCCAAAGGACTGGCAGCGGAGGGCTGGGGAACAGGATTTTCATTCCTTGGGGTGGGGGCCGATATGGGAGTCATTTTGGGTAATGGAGTGGGTGGTGGCCTACAGACATCATTGGTCCTGGATTTGCTCATGGTCACTTTTGGATACAAGGGGAAGTAGGCAGCCCCTCCTGGGACAGGGCCACGAGAAGCAGGGGAGCGTCAGAGTCCTGTCTGGTGAGCCTCAGCTGGCATTTGTGCTGCTCCCGGAGGCCCTGGCCACCCTCCAGCACACGGGTGAGCCTGTACTTGTGGCTTCCAGTTGACAAGGGTGCTTTCCATCTGTTCTCCAGTGCAATGATGGGCCATGATTCCCATTTACTGAGTACCCACTGAGTGCCCAGCACTTCATCTTGTGGTCACCACACCAAACCAGTGACGCAGGTATCATCATCCACACTTATGAGGGGGAGCTGAGGTTCAGAAAAGGTACATTTACCCAGGGTCCCAATAGCAGTGCTGAGGGGCCAGGATTATCCTCAGAGGCAGGCAAGGGGGCTGTCCTGGGTCCACGTGCCCCTTTCTGTGCCTGCGTGGGTCTCTTTCTGGGCTCCTGCTCCTGTGTTATGGGCTGTGTTGCAGGACCACAGCCCCAGGCCCAGGGGAGGCTGTGACCGTGATCTGCAGGGTCTATGGACAGAGCTCACACATGTGGGTGGGAGAGTCCGTCCACATGTGTGTGCAAACTGTCACGTGGCTGAATGGAACAGAAGGGGGACAGGAGGGGTGGGGCAAGAAGATCACCCTGTGCCTCCCGCTGCCCACCCAGGGCCCCCGGAACTGAGGATTCCAAGCTTAAACTTGATAATAAAACCCTTGGAAAGGTCTGTTTGTCCAAGAAGGTTTCATGTAACAGTTGTGACTTGATTTGTCATCTTTAACTATGTAGACAGGGTGAGAGCAGGCTGTCTCTTGACTGAAGTTCTCACCCTTTTTTGTACCCCGCTGTCAATTCAGCTATCAGGGTGCCCTTGGAGTGTTGGGCATGGAGGGACAAACCTGGCCTCCTTAGGCATGACCAGGATTTTCTTGGGACTCTGGTGAAAGCTGCAGAGAGTCACAACCTGTATCTGCTCTGCAGACACTAAGGGAATAATTCTGTGGCTTTTCCCTTCTTAGATATTTCAGGATGTGGCCAGAATTCCCAGTTTGAGGAATCCTGCCCTCCACAGAACTGGGCAGCTGGTCCTGCTAATTGTCGGGGGACCCTACAGCACATTCTTAGGTCTCCTCCCTGCCGTCCCCTCTGTGACCACGCTCCCCTCCCAAGTTCCCCAGCTGGCCGGGGACAGCCCACCCCTCACTGAGCCCCCTACTGTGGTCCTCCTCACTGCCAGGGGGCTGCGCCCCAGCCCATCCCCCTCTGAACTTAATGAGCCCTGAGCTTCTCTTTCTGAGGACCTGGCGTTTGCACAGAGGATTCCAGACTCCCTCTGTGACCCGCAGAGTTTCTCCCTGGTGGTAGGATGGCAGGCAACGTGAGCTGGGCTAGAGGTGATGGGACAAACCCTTTCCTTGCTAAATTCACCCAAAGGCCACTAGTCATTGTCTTTTTCACAGTGTGGTTGTGTGAGTGTGTCAGAGTGCACAAGTATGTGTGTACCTTTGCACGAGTATGTACCGGCGTGCCTTTGAGCACATGCATATGTGTTTGGAGACCTCCAGCTGCTGAGACGCTCACAAGGTATGTCCTGCCTGTGTTTTTCCGGGTCATCTGGGCGTCTGCACAGCCAGAGCATTGCGAGCCAAAATAGGATTCTGGGCGCATGGGCCCCGAGACCCTCAGGCCCTGTGTGAGGAGGCTGGCTGTACCTGGTACCACGACACAGGGAGGTGTAGCAGGACCCTAAGAATGTGGCACTTACAAGCCTTGCAGGGCAGTAACTTCTAAGAGGTTTGCAACCAGCCTCAGTTTCCAAGGAGCTACTGCAGGGCTGTTTATAACAGAGCCATCCACAGCTGACTTCGTCACCGCTTAAGCCCCTTTCTGACCCTTCACCCCTGCCCTGGTTTCCCTCTGCAAGTGGCCTTGCTCGAGCTGGCTATCCTATTACAGCATAGGGCCCGTGCCACCAGGCAGCTGGCTGTTCTTCATTCACATGCAGCCATTTCCCCAGCCCTGAGTCTTCTTGATCTGTTTTCGCCCAAGTGAATTGGCTGGCCCACATCTCACACACGCATAGACAAGCGCCTGGACGCCTTTCCTTCCTTGCCCTGCTTGCTGTGACACCCAGCCAGCAGCAGAGATGAAAGCCAAGTGGGCAGTTCACCCCCCGCACTGGCAGTCCCACCCAGAGGTTCTGCGGTGAGGAAACTGGCCAAAGTGAGATGCTGGGTGGATCGGCTGATGTGGCTCTCTCCCTTCCTTGGCTGTGCAGAAATGAAAGTTGAGTCACCAGCGGCCTCCATGGGGTCCAGACCTGAGCTGCGACTCCCTGCTATTCTTTTGACATGTTCCCTTGCGCCACTGACTTCAGACATCTTCCAGCCCCTCCCCACCCAAGTCCCCAAGGGGAATAGCAGTTGGCCCCAGGCAGAGTGGGGCTCCCACAGATGCAGGTTTGAAGCCAAGCTGCTTACTTACAAGTTTAGACAAGCAACTCGACCTTTTGAAGCCTTAGTTTCCTGATCTGTAAAGTGGAATTAGTGGTAATTCTCTTTCAGGGGTGGTATTAGTGAATATTTGTGTAGACACTTATGTATGGCTTGGTATTCAACAGGTGCTCAATGAACCGTATACTTGTCACTCCCACCACTCTCCCCTGCACCGACAGCCACAGCACCATTCCTGTTGGTGGCGTGGACAGGTGTGAGTTCCCGTGCCAGGTCAGTCCTCTTTATGTGGGAGGAGAGAAGAGCAGAGAATGAGATGAGGAACCAGAGGAACTGAGGCCTGGGGGGAAATGGCACGTGGTCGCTTCTAGACGTCCATCCTGGAGCATGAGATGGGGCCTTGAACCAGTCTGTGAGAACAGACTGGGTGGCTTACCTGGTCCCAGATCTCCAGTCTCAGAACAACCATCCACTGATCCTATTCAGACTCATGTTCTTCATGTAGACTAGAATGTTCCAGGATCTACAGGGTGTGCTGGGAATAGCTCTGAAACTCAGGAGCCAGGAAGCCCTGGGCCCAAATCCACTGGCCCATCTTGTGCTCTGAAGGGTCCGAGTCTCCCAACATTGGGACCAACACTTCATTCTTTATCCTCAAGAGCCCTAAGTTTCCTGAGAAGTCCTGAGAAGAAGGTAGAGACTGATATCTGAGTAGCTGAGTGACTTTGCCATGGTTCTTTGAGTTCCAGAAGAACGTGGAGCCCCAGTTTCCACATCAATAAAATGGAGACAGCAATAATCTTTGTAATTTAGGGTTATGAAGATTGAATGAGATGTTGCGTGAAAAGTGTCTGATGTGTGAGCTGGTGGTACCTGTTGTGAACATGGCTAATGTTACCATTGTTCAATAATTCCCACTTTCTTAGTATGGCTCAGAGAGTATTTGGTTTCCAAAGTGACAGCATCTCAGCCAAAAACTGATGCCAGGAGGAGTCTGGCTCTGGCCTGGCCACCTCCAGCTGCATCTAGAAGGAAGCTAGCACTTTGCATTGGTCTCACTTGCAGTCTGGGTTGACATAGCAGGTGTCCCAGTGAGTCAACTCTTGGTGTCAGAATTGGAGGGCACCCTTAGAATGGTCTCTGGAACTCAGATGCATCTAGTTCTGGCAGGAATTGTCCCCAGGATCAGTTGCTGCCTGTGGTCCCGGAGCCCCCTCAAGTTCCTGCGATCTCTGGGTAGACATCTTCCCTGGTCAGAGTCCTGAGCGTCCAGCCTCTTTGTTTGTTTATCTTCAGCCATGTGGGTGAAGAGACCTGGGTGCCAATCCTGCTTCTGTCATCTATCAGCAGCGCACACAGGGACAGTTGAACTCCCTTTCCACCCCTCTTCTTCCCCCCAACTTCTTATTGTGAGACTCTAAGAAGAATCTAGTGAGATCATGTTTGGGAAAGCCACACGTGACCTCAAAATGATATCAATATGAGCAAAATTAGAAACTCAGTCATATGTAACTTTAGGCACTGTCTCTCCCTCTCTGCTTTCAATTTTCTTGCCTGTAAAAGGAAGGGTTGGGGTTAGATTGGCATCCCCAGAGTGATGACTCACGGAAGGAAAGGTTCTGTGTTTAAATAAATTTCATGAAAGTTACACTGTTATCCTCCTTTTGGTGTGTCATAGCGTGCACTTGTGGATCTAAGGCTAGAGAAGGCTGCAAGACTTAAACCTGTTCAGCTTTGCTCAACCCAGATGCTACTGTGCTGTGAATTTGACCACAGACCAATATTAATAGTCATTATTATGACTATTACTATTAGTAGTACTATTGCAAGGACTATTTCTGTTACTTGCAATAATTGCTCTGTGTAACTATGTTCACTTGACACAAAATACTCCTTGGGTAATGGCCAGGTGGACAAATGAGTCAGAGTGGACACAGAGCCGAGTGCTCTGAGGGGCAGGGGGTCACACAGGTCACACTCTCCCTCTGTGTCCTCCAGGTGCCTTCCTGATCCCCTACACCCTGTTCCTCATCATCGCAGGGATGCCCCTGTTCTACATGGAGCTGGCTCTGGGACAGTACAACCGGGAAGGGGCAGCCACTGTGTGGAAGATCTGCCCCTTCTTCAAAGGTAAACAAGGGACCAGGGGAAGTCAATGGTTGTTCCAAAAGGCTTCCTTGTTGCTCCTGGGGAATCAGCTCCAAAGGTGAGGACCAAGGTAGACCTCCTCTCTATGAGATTGACAGGTCTCAACAAGGTCAAGAGTGTTCACCATTCAAGGTTACATGGAGAACATTTGGTGTGCCAGGAATAGTGTAAGCATAAAATGCCTGGGGACCTGGATTTCAGTCCAGGCTACGTGTACCAGCTTAATGACCAAAGAGTCTGTTCGGGAAATTCTTAGAGAAGTATCAGAAGTACCCAGCACATAGGCCACTATTCTACCTTCTTGCTTTTGTGACAGACACGATAAATTGATTATGGATCTTTTTGGCCTTAGCCAGAAAAAAGCCTCACAATCCTTATTACATCAGCCGCAACTCATCAATTGCAGCTGGGATATAAGGTGAAGGCTACTTGTATTCTGGGCTAAAAGCACATCTGCAGAGAATAGCCATAACAAATACCATTTCTTGGCCCTTACAGAGCTGGGAGAAGGGTATGCAGTAAAAGGTAGTCTGTCTCTGGCATTGGTGAGACAACCGGGCCTAGATGGCAATGAGGGTCAGTGTGACTCTCCTGAGCCTCTCCTCAGCTGGTATGAGTATCCTGAGTACCTCCTGTGTACTCAGTCCTGTGGGAGAGGCAGGCTGGTATAAAAGCCTTAGAAGACATCTTAGTTAAGATTTTCTTTTGTTTAATTGCCAAAACTCAATTCAAAATGGTAAGGGGATTCATTGGGTTACATTATGGTAAAGTTCAGGGACTTTAGCTTCAGGTATAGCTAGATTCAGATGCCAAAATAGTGTGGTCTGGAATCTATCGCTCTGCGTCTCAAGTCTGTGTTAGTGTCATTCTGTGGTAGTTACATTCTTCTCAATTGCTTGCAAAGATGGCCATCGACAACTGTAGCTTAAATTCTACCAAGTTTAACAGTGACCAAAAGCAAAAGTGAAACTGAATAGACAAACAAATAATAGCAAAAGTGAAATAAATAAATATATTTATTGCTTCGTTAAAGACTCTTAATGGTTTGGCTTGAGTCATATATCCCTTTATTAACCAATCACCGTGGCTATGGGGAACCAGTGCTCTGATTGGCCAGGCCTGCATCATGTGCTCAAGGAAGAGGGGGGTGTGAGCCTCACCCAAACCTCACAGACTAAGAATTGCTTAAGGTTAATTCCTTAAAGCAATACTTGGCAAGCAAAACAAAAAAAAAATATATATATACACGTGTGTGTATGTATCTGTGTCTGCTCTAGGCTAAAACCATAGATTAGCCCTAAAGGAGCTTCAGCAGCATCCATGAACATGACATTGACACAGGTGGATGAGAGCAGGGCCCAGCAAACGCATTGGGCTGAATCTGATAGGAAAGTGCCCAGTTGGGGTTCTCTGGGAACCAGGTACTGGTACGAGAATTTGAGTGCCAGGAATTTTGGGGTAGGTGATCCCAGAAAGTGATAGGGAGGAGGAGGCAGCCAAGAGAAGGTAGGTTATAAAGTCAGTTCCACCAGGGACAAGGAGCTCAATCGCACTGGCTGAGAGGGTGAAACACCAGCAGGGTTATCCTGCTGGAAGGAGGAGGGAGCTGCAATATTTACACCCTGACTCCCCAACATAGCTGCCCCCCTGGGAACACTAGGTCACCTTCCTAATGAGTGGGCAGAGGGGCCTCCAATGAGAAGAGAGAGCCCTCAGGCAAGGAGTGGCGGGTGCCTAGGGAATGGGTGTGGGGTTCTGACAATCTGCCCAAGAAAAAGAGAGGCTGAGGGGAAGCCCTGCTGACCTGTCTCTCCTGCCCAGGAGTCGGCTATGCGGTGATCCTGATTGCCCTCTATGTGGGCTTCTACTACAACGTCATCATCGCATGGTCACTCTACTACCTCTTCTCCTCGTTCACCCTCAACCTGCCCTGGACTAACTGTGGCCACGCCTGGAACAGCCCCAATTGCACCGACCCCAAGCTCCTCAACGCCTCAGTGCTGGGCAACCACACCAAGTACTCCAAGTACAAGTTCACACCTGCGGCAGAGTTTTACGAGTAAGTCATGGACCCCACCGCCTGGACCGGTTGGGACCTGGGCTGGGTGTGACCTGAGCTAACCACTAAGGAAAGCCACAAGGGAGGGAGGGGACAAATGCCAGTCAGCATGCTAATGTTTGCTGAGCATGGAGCTGGGAGCTGAGGACACAGCCCTGGACAGGGTGGTTGGAGCAACCCGTGTTTGGGGCAGGAGAGGAGAGGCTGGGGAGATAACACACAAGGAAAACAAGTACAGAAGCCAGAAGATTTCAGAGTGTGTGTTCCCTGCAGGAAACACAATGCATTCGGGAGAGTGTAACTGCTCATAAGGAACTAAAATCAGGTATGCAGGGGAAATTGTGAAGGGAAAGGAACTTGGTCTCAGTGGTTAGGGGAGGCCTCACTGAGGAGGTGACATAGGAGCTAATGAAGTTGGTGAAGGGGACATCTTGAGGGTCTGCAGCAATTGAATAGCTGCAGTTTGAACCAAATCAATCTGATCCTGAAGTTGTACCCTGGGCCACTGTGTCTCTGGGGTTTCCCAGGGAGAAAGTAGGCAGAGCTTATGAGCGAACTTCAACAGGTGGGCCAGCTACATGCAGCTCTGGGAAACGAGTTGGGCCACGTGTGCTTGAGAGGCACGGACTGGTGGTAGAAGGTAGGTATTAAAGAAAAAAAAGAAAAAAGAAATTTTTATGTAGAAATAATTTTATACATAGAGTTGTAAAAATATTACATATACCTGTCACCCAACTTCACCTTCTGTAACCATGGCAGAACTGTGAAACCAGAAAATTAGCACTGATGTGCGACTAGTAGCTGATTTCCTAACCTCCTGCAGATCTTACCTGAATTTCTCCAGGTTTCTCACTGATGTTTTTCTCTTATATTTAGCTGTGTCTCTCCCTTGTCTTTGCCAATCTATGAGAAGTCTCTGGGCTTTCTGTGAGTTTCTTTGGCATTTCCTTGACAACTTTGGAGATGATTATTGGCCAGTTTTTCTGTGAAACATCTCCTCCTTGGGGTTTGTTTGTTGTTTTCTCACGATTAAATTGAGGTTCTGCATTTTTGGTAAGAATATCACAGAAATGATGCTCTCGGGGCCACAATCTCAATCTGACTTAATACTTTTAATGTTAACTTTGAACAGTTGGCTAAGGTGGAGTCTGCAACCTTCCTCCAGTTCAGAGAAAGTATTTTTTCTTTTGCAACAAATAATCTTTGGGGGAGACATTTTGAAGTTGTATACATGTCTTGATTCTTATTATACTTTTGCCCACATGCCTTAACACCCGTTGATGCGTCCTGCAAATATTATTAGTACAGTGTTTGCCTAATTGTAACTTTCTATTTTCAACATTTCTTCTAAATTAATTGATCAAACTTCTTCCATAAGAAAGTTGTCCCTTCCCGCATTTATTTATTCAATTATTTATTTATATCAGGATGGGCTCATGGATATAATATTTTATCCCCTGTTCTTCATCCATAACCATTGTTATTTAATTTGTTGCTCCCCTGAATCTTCTCATCCTTTTATGCCCTTGATCAGTTGGTGGCAGACTTGTTTTTAGCCTTCTGATTTAAAATGTTTGTATGATACTGTCTTTACCCCTCAGGCATGGGTGAGTTCCATTGTAGTGATTCCCTACACAAGTATTAGCAGTTAACACACAGTACTTGTGACAAGCTGCGGGGCAAGACAGCTGATCCCACCTGAACCCTACCCTCAAGATACACAGGATCTAGGGCAGAGACCCCCATGTTTCTCTATAAAAGATCAGACGGGAAATATTTTGGGCCTTGCAGGCCACATATGTCCCTATTGCCTATTCTTCTTTGTTTTATTTTACCCACGAAAAGGCAAAAATGATTTTTAGTCCACCGTCATTCCTAAATAGGCCATAGCTCAGAATTGTCCCAGGAGCCATGATTCACTAATTTCTGGTCTAGAGCAAAAGATTCCCAGTGAAACTTCCTGCAATGGGCAGCACTCGTAGCTCAGTGGGTAGGGCACCGGCCACATACACCGAAGCTGGTGGGTTGGAACCCGGCCAGGGCCTGCTAAAACAATGACAAATGCAACAACAAAAAAATAGCCGGGCATTGTGGCGGGTTCCTGTAGTCCCAGCTACTTGGAAGGCTGAGGCAAGAGAATTGCTTAAGCCTAAGAGTTGGAGGTTGCTGTGAGCCGTGATGCCACAGCACTCTACCGAGCACAACATAGTGAAGAGTTTAAGGTTGAGGTTGCTGTGAGCTGTGACGCCACAGCACTCTGTCGAGGGCAACATAGTGAGACTCTGTCTCAAAAAAAAAAAAAAGCAAACAAATAAACAAATTTCCTGCGATGGTAAAAATGTTCTACATCTGTGTGGTCCAGCACAGTAACCACTCCCCATGTGTGGCTAACCAAGCAGTTGACAAATGACCAGTGTGATAGAGAATGTAAAGGTTTAATTTTATTTAATTTAAATTTATTTACCTTTAAATAGCTACACATGGTCAGTGCACATCTAGGGTGTGAGAAAAGACAAACTCACAAACAGCAAAACTTTAGGGTTACTCTCCTTCAGTCCTCTGGATTCCCTGAGCTAAGGATCTGGAAATGAGCCCTGACTATCCGGAGATGCAGGTTAGGAGACCATTTCCATCCCTGCCATCTTGGTATAGTGGGGTCAAGGAGATTTGAGTTTGGTTAAAAATGACCTTTGGAAAGTCTGTCCCTCCTGGGGCTTAGAGGAGTCAGTGTTCTCAAGGCCCAGAAACTAACCTCAATAGACCAGCACAGAACACGTGTGCAGAGTCCTGTAGCTGCATCCACCTGCCTGCGTACGTGATCCCATGCACTTCCAGCAGGCATGGGCCAAATCACGTGTTTGAGAAATTTTCTGGGAGAAGGTTCATAGTTGTCATCAATTCTCAACTACCTCTGCAGACCCTCACAGTATCTGAGACATTGCTATTTAAAGCGAGCACCTGCTGTAAGTAGCAGCGCCGTCCCTGTCTTCACTGTCACATGAACAGCTACCTGCTTACTGTGGGTATGCGGCTTTCTGCTAACTTCCTCGTACATATTATCTCAGGCTAAGCCTCGCACCAAACTAATGAGATTTCTGTAACTCTTTCTGTAACTCTTATCCTCATCGCACACGTGAGGAGGCTTCATTTCACAGATGAGAGAGCAAAACCCACAACTAGGCAACTAGTACTATGTAGATCCAGGCACCTTTCTGTCAGTGGCTGTCCACTGTCCCATCTGGTTCTCCACTTGTCGGGCTGGGACTGGCCAGGTCTCTGGCCCGGCTTATCTATTGTCCAGAACGCTATGCTATCTTGCTCAGAAACAATTACTCTTTAGGTGCCTGAGGGCTATTCGCCTTAGCAGAAGGGAGAGAGAGAGAAACAGTCTTAGTAAGAAAGTATATCTTACAGTCTTCTTAGAAGGCCTTGGGCAGAGGCCCTGTGAGCAGGAGAAGCGAAAGAGTCAGAGTGATGGAGTCTGTGAAAGAATAGCATGCACATGGGTGGTGCCTGTGGCTCGAAGGAGTGGAGCGCCGGCCCCATATACCGGAGGTGGCGGGTTCAAACCCAGCCTCAGCCAAAAAAAAAAAAAAAAACTGCAAAAAAAGAATAGCATGCCTGCTCCCTGACTGCCTTCTCCTGCAGCTTCTTATAGATGTGATCCTGTGACTGCTTGCACCAGAGTTGTAGAGACTACCAATCTCCAGTGTTCTTGTCTCGCACACCCTTGTGTTATGGAGAGCTGAATCCCTTCCCCATGCCCTTATCCCCAAGGTATTATATTACCGAGATATTACCAGTGTTTCTTATAATTACAGAGTGTTCCGAGCTTAACTCTCGCTTCTCCTTCCCATGAGCTGTATGGTCTGCTACACCTTTCACTTGCAAGACCCTGAGAGTAAGCCCCTCTGTACATTTTGCATCCCAGGAGCATAACTGTCCTCACTCTGACCCCAGCCTTGCCTGGTAGGGACACCACAGAGCCTGCACCATAAAACTTTGTGTTCTATTGGACACTAGCCATTCTTCGTGACTATTGTCCTTCAAAAATATCATTATAGGCACGACTCACATTTGCCCAGCTTAGATTGTGTCCCTGCCATTGTGCGAAATGCCTTTTCAATACTGTCTTTTAATCCTCTCCCTGGTGGTCTAAAATTATTGTTTTATGAGTAAGAAAATAGGCCCCAAGCATTAAGTGACTTGTCCAAGGTCATCAAAAGAAGTGGCATTTAAAGAAGGTTTGGACACAGGCCGTCTGGCTCTAAGATCCAAGCTCCTAGCTCAGTGGCTCTAAACCTTGGCTACACATTAGAATCTCCTGGAAAGATTTCACACCACTGATGCCTAGATCCCACGACCAGGAATTCTTACGTTGTTTGTCTAGGTGCAGCCAGAGTGCAGAGATTTTCCTTAACAGGACTTTCTGCAATTCTAATATCCAGGCAATTTTGAGAGCTCCTGTTTTAGCCACTGCACTTTCCTGTCTCAGAACAAGATTGCTGCCAAGGTCAGACTGACATCTTTATAGTCTCGTGCCATGAAAATCTAGGGCCGCCTTCACTCTCCTCCCTAGGAGCATGGCCTGAATGAATCCGAGAGCTGGTAGAGACCCCGAAGCCAGAGGTTTTAGGCCTTCCTATCTGGGGGGTGTGGTTTGGAGGGGACAGAGGGCTTATTCCCGAGCAAGATAGCACAGCGGTCCATGTCCAGACATGTAATTGGGTGCCTGTACTTTCTTATCCTCTCATGGAGAAAAATCCTAATTTTTCTTTTGCTCTTGGCAACCCTTGTTCTTATAAACTAAGATGGAAAAGAACAACTTCATCTCCAATCTCGTTAGTATTTGATTTCTCTTCTGACATCTTAATGACCAACACGTCTGCTCCAGCAGGAGTGAGAGGTGAGATGGGTTTGGAGACCCTGTTTACCTTAATTACAGCCCCAAACTTCTTCCAGGCCCAGCTGTGAACAGAATTTGCTAGAAGATGACATTCTTGTGCATGAGACTGAGGGGGTCTGGGGATGGAACAGAATGAAGGCCTAATTCCAGCAGTCCCCTCTCCACCCCTCCCTGCAAACCTTCATGGCTACCATGAGCCAAGCACTGAGTATCTCTTCACTTCTAAATCTCGTTTAATCTTCTCAGGTTGTGGAGTAGAAATGCTGCTCATTTTACAGAGAGGAAAGTGGAGGCTTCTTAGGTTGTAAGTAATTGGCAGAGCTGGGATCTGAACCCAGGTTACCTGATTCAAGACTTTCCTCCTGTGTCCTGTTGCAGTCTCCAGTGGGGGTGTTTTCAGGGGTCTCTGCAGACAGATAGGGGTCCTTCTCCTGTATGCACTTCTCACCTTGCAGCATTAAGTCATGGGCTGCCTTTGGATTCTTTTTTTTATGATATGTAGCCCTTTTGTCTAAAATGTGTCTGCTTTAAAACGGTTACCCCAACTCAGTCTGGGGACCCAGTAGATGACACTTTCAGTGCCAGCCCTAAGGAGATTAGATAATTTTTTCTTTTTCTTCCAAACCTCCAGGCCAAATTTGTTACCATCTTGTACTCATTAAAGCTGATGGACTGAGCATATTGTTTAAGGGAACAAACGTGCTATTCTCCCCAGGCCTGAAGCCAAGCAGCCTCACAGCCTAAGAAACTCTGAAGCCCTTGTGACTTTGTCTGTAAAAGGGCACCTCTGGTGGACATGTGCCTGGCAAGAGAAGACGTCCGCCCCCTGCCAGTTTCTGGTGAGGAGCAGAACTCCCCCTCCACCCGATACCAACCGTCTGTGTTTAAATGTCAAGTGAGAAACTGAGCCTTTTTGGCCCGTAGACTTTTGAAAGCCTGGACAGTAGACTTCACAATGATTCATTTTTATTAAACTGCTGGAAAACTCAAACAAACCCAAGTTACTTGTTCTAACCCCCAAGGCGTGGGCCTGCTGGGGAGAAGGGGATGAATTCTCATTCCTTTTCTTGGGACTAAGCACAGCAGTCCAGCTCTTCTCACTGAGGAAAAGACAGCCCTGCAACCCTGAACGTGGGGTCAGCTGAGCCCGTTAGGGGACCTGTTGGCCATCTGATCGGGCACTAGAGGCATTTCAGCAACTTTCAGGGCAAGCACAGTTGGTTCAGTGCCTTTTAAAAAAATGACTTTAATAGTCAAATCAGCCAATTCACCATTCAATACTTAGCTCATAAATCTATGGGAAGAAGTAGAATTAAGCATCAGGTGGGGTTGGTACCTGACCTTTTATCTATCTTTTGAGATGTACCAGGCCCTGCCGCCCTCTCCTCCCTTCCCTTCCCTTCCTTCTCTCTCTTTCTCTCTCTTTCTTTCTCTCTCCCTCTCTCTCTGCCTCTCTCTCCTTCCCCTTCAGCATAGGAGACGGGTATAAGTCAGGGGATCATTTTTGAGTTGGGATTAGCAGGATGAAGAGAAGCTTTCTAAGAAAATGAATGGGGCTGGAAAATGTTTTCTTGGCTGAAGGAACAAAAGGTCCCAAAGCCCATGCAGCCAGCCTGTGACTGGGGAATGAGACTCCTTGCTGTAGCCCAGAGCAAGATGCAAGGGTTCTGGAGGCAAGGGCTGAACTTGGCATGGGATGGACTGCGGAAGGTCTTGGATTTTGAAAGTCTTGTGTTTCTACCCTCTGGGCAGGATTTTAGCTTGGATGCTTCTGGCATTCTGGGTTGGCTAATTCTGTGCTGAGGGGTGAGGAGTGGGCACTGTCTGGGGCATTTGGGATATTTAGTGGCAGCCCTGGCCTCTACCCTCTAGATACCAGCAGCATCCCTCCTCCCCTCCAGTTATGGGGGGGGAGGAAAAGCAGAAAGAGGGATGAAGGGAAGGGGGTGGGGCCTTGGTGTGTGTCACACTTTATGGGGGCAAGACATGATTGCAAGAGGGACTTTACCTAACAATTGCAATCAGTGTAACCTGGCTTATTGTACCCTCAATGAATCCCCAACAATAAAAAAAAAAAAAAAAAAGAAATACATCTTTGCAATTTCCACCCCCCCCAAAAAAAAGATCTAAAAATGCCTCCAGATACTGCCAAATGTATCAAGAGGCAGGTGCAAAATTGCCTCTGGTGAGAACAATGGCTCCAGGTGGTGAGGAACCTCTGAGGACGCAGAGGCCAGAATCCGGCAAGGTCAGAACAGAGGTTTAGGTAGATGGTTGTGCAGAAGCACAGAAATGGATAAAGGTAGTCACCAGGAGACAGAAAGGCCAGGGTTGGGGTGCACCCCCAATAGTCCTGGAGGGAGGGAAGTGTGTCTTGTCTGAGACAGGGCCAGTGAGGGTGGGGGTCTAGGGAGCAGACCAAGAGTAGAATTAGGAGGGGCCACATATGGCCCCTGATTCCCTGGGGAAGACGAGGCAAGGTTATAGTTTAAGGCCTCGATAGCTGGCCTGGGAGCTGCAGGGATGGGGCTGCCTGGAGAAGGAGCATGGGTCTCTGTGGGCCTTGATCCCACACGGCTCTGCTCATCCATTCACACAGGCCCACATCCCCTCTCCCCAGCTTCCCTCTACCACACCTGTGCATGTTCTGTCTCCCACCCCCTGGACAGCTGAGAAAGCACTTAGCTCCTCAGGGGAGCCCGCCCAGCTGACTCCCTCTGCTGAGTTTTCCAGGCACTTCCTTGCCGACATCTGCTGCTCTTGGAGACTCGATCATATTGAGCTTGATTGCCATTTGCTGAGTGTTTCCCAGGTTCAGGGTCTCACATTCTATAACTTAATCCTCATAAGAGAGATTTTATTGAAGAGGAAAAAAGCTCAGCGATGAGGAATGCTTACACTAATAATTATCCTCTTGCTTGTGAGCTCCTGTGAGCTGGAGCCATCACTGGCATGGCCACAGCCATGTCACCAGCCTCTGACACACTGTCTGGCTCAGAGCAGAGGTTCAGAAGAAGTTTGTAGAATCAGTGAAAACATTCAGGTCATGCAAGATCTGGAGGCAGGTTGGGAGCCCAATTATGTCTTACCCCAGAACCTGGGCAATTTCTGTGCCACATTTTTTCCTTTATATTTTTTTCCTTCCTTTATGTTCTTTTTTTTTTTTTTCAGCTGTAAGAGAATATATTCTCTAATTTTTTTTATTGTTATTCTTAAATCATAGCTGTGTACATTAATGCGATCATGGGGCACCATACACTGGTTTTATAGACCGTTTGACACATTTTCATCACACTGGTGAATATAGCCTTCTTGGCATTTTCTTAGTTATTGTGTTAAGACATTTATATTCTACATTTTCTAAGTTTCACATGTACCCTTGCAAGATGCACCGCAGGTGTAATCCCACCAATCACCCTCCCTCGGCCCATCCTTCCCCCTCCCTCCCCTCCCTCTTCCCCTTCCCCATATTCTTAGGTTATAACTGGGTTATAGCTTTCATGTGAAAGCTATAAATTAGTTTCATGGTAGGGCTGAGTACACTGGATACTTTTCCTTCCTTTATATTCTTGTCAATAATAGATATGTATTTTCAATGAATAGATGGATGAAACAGCATCAGTGGTATCTTCCAGTCTTTCTTTCATCTGCCCAGAAACAATTTTTGATTTCTACCCAGAGAGAAGCTCAATGAGTTTTCAGACTTGGAGCAAACCTGCAAGCCTGGACTCTTACCCTGTCTTTCTCATGACTTTCACCTCAGGCTGTTTCTGGCCTCTGGCAGACAGGTGATCAACTATCTTATCCATTGCAGGAATATGTATAAAATTTTGTCAACAATATGTGCTTTGGGATTAAAGTCACTCCACAGGGAAGGACAATATATTAAGCTACTGTTTGCCTATAACACTTTAGTATGAATTTATTAATCAGCTGACTTCTGAATGGATTCCCTACTGAGAGCAACTGTCCTAGCATGAGACACAGGCAAGTTGGGGAAAGGTGTGGCTGTTCTGGCAGTGCGAAAGAAAAGGAGGAAATGGTTAGGAATTTGCTGCAAGTAGTGGAAGGAGAAGTGGGAGTGTGTGGGAGAATAGGCCACTTTCCTTTCTAGTTCTCCTTGGGGTGGTCCTAGGATCTCATTTTCTACGGAAAATGGATCATCATATTTAGCAAAAAAGGCTGGTTCCTATTCCAATAATCTAGGAGCTAATAGGACCAGCTGCTGGTCCTGAGCCTGGCACTGGGGACCCAGGAATGGTCGATCCATCTCATTCCCGGGAAGCCTTATATACCATCAGGCCTGATGTCACAGGAGCAGCATCTGCTGGCTAATGAGCCAGGAGTCACAGGAACTGAAAGGATTGAAGGATTCCTACTGGGGGTGATCAGTGGGCCCTCCCAGGGGAAGTGGAATTGGAACTGGGATTCTAAGGATGTTGGGCAATTTGCTACCACCTATTAAGTGTATTTTGCAGTTTCAGGTTATTGTGGGTAGTTATGCCACGAACATTCTAGAACATGCATACAAATTTCTATGGGCAAATACCCAGGA
Organism: Nycticebus coucang; assembly: GCF_027406575.1. Lineage (NCBI taxonomy): Eukaryota > Metazoa > Chordata > Mammalia > Primates > Lorisidae > Nycticebus > Nycticebus coucang. Next base: position 154,387,627 of record NC_069781.1, read on the forward strand.
AATGTCCAGCTTAGTAGATATACTCCAGTAGGAGAACTGTTTACTTATGTTTCAGACTCTAGACCAGGGATTCTCTACTTCAGCAAAACGAATGTTGCAGACAGGATAACTTTTTTTATGATTAGAGACTGTCCTGTGCATTGTAGGGTGGTTATCAGCACATGGTCTCTATCCTCTAGACACTGGTAGAGGATATATCCCCACAAGTCATGACAATAAAAAAAAATTTCAGACATTGCCAAATAACTTCTGGGGAGCAAAATTACCACCCCCTAGAATGTGAGCTCTATAAGGCAGGGACCTTCCCTATTTATACCTGGGGCCAGATGTGCGGTAGATGCTTAAAAGATGTTTTTTCCTTTCTTTTCTTTTCCTTTTTTTTTGAGACAATTATCTCACTCTGTTGTCTAGGTTGGAGTGCAGTTGTGCAAACTAAGTTCACTGCAATCTTGAACTCCTGGCCTCAAATGATCTTCTCACTTTAACCTCCCTTGGCTGGGACTAGACTACAGGCATGAACCACCATGCCGGGCTAATATTTAAATTCTTTGTAGAGACAGGATCTAGCTGTGTTGCCCAGGCTAGTCTCGAACTCTTGGCCTCAAGCAATCCTCCTGCCTCAGCCTTTCAAAGTGCTGAGATTAGAGGTGTGAGCCACCCAGCCTGGCCTAATTTTTGTCTTTTAAAAGTAGCTTTGAGCTTGAAATCTCCTCAGAAGATTTGCCTTACCGCCAGAGCAGTCCTGGGCACAGGCCCAGGCTGGGCAGGGCAGGCCCACGTGATGCACAGCAGTGGTCAGAACTCCAGCATTGCGGGAGAGTCCAAGTCTTGTCTCCATCAGTGCACTTGTGGGGACCAGCCAGAGACCATGACCTTGGCCATCCTCCCTGACGCTGTCTTCCCTGGTCCCCGCCCCTCTCCTCTGGGCAGGCGTGGTGTCTTGCATCTCCATGAGAGCAATGGGATTCACGACATTGGCCTGCCCCAGTGGCAGCTCCTGCTATGTCTGATGGTCGTCATCATCGTCTTGTACTTCAGCCTCTGGAAAGGAGTGAAGACATCAGGAAAGGTAACTGCTCTTTGTTTCTCTTTCAGTTGGGAGGCTGGCCTTGACCAAAAGGTATTTTTCTAGTATTTTTCATGTAGTTGGTAAAAAGAAAAGGTGGAACTACAGGTGCAAAGCTTGCATTCAAGCCCCAGTTCTGTCACTGACTTGGACAAATCCTTTCTCCTTCCCAAGCCACTGGAGGGTGAGGGCACACAGTAGATCAGAGTTCCCTGTATGCCCCTGCTAGAACGTCCCCTAGTAGCAGAGGCCAGGAACTGGGAACACCCCACCCCCCAAGCCTTTTTTTAAAAATTAATTAATTAATATTTTTATTGATAAATCATAGCTGTGTACATTAGTGCAATCAAGGGGTACAATGTGCTCGTTTCATATACAATCTGAAATATTCTCATCAAACTGTTCAACGTAGCCTTCATGGCATTTTCTTAGTTATTGTATGCAGACATTTGTATTCTGCCTTTGGTAAGTTTCGCCTGTACCCATTCTAAGATGCACCATAAGTGTGGCCCCACCCATTACCCCCCCTCCAGTCTAACCTCCTCCCTCCCTTCCCCTTCCTTGGCCCTTTCCTCATAGTCTTGTGCTATAGTTGGGTTATAGTCTTCATGTGAAAGCTATAATTTAGCTTCATAGTAGGGCTGAGTACATTGGATACTTTTTCTTCCATTCCTGAGATACTTTGCTAAGAAGACTATGTTCCAGCTCCATCCATGTAAACATGAAAGAGGTAAAGTCTCCATCTTTCTGTAAAGCTGCATAATATTCCATGGTATACATGTACCACAATTTGCTAGTCCATTCGTGGGTCGATGGTCATTTGGGCTTCTTCCATGACTTAGCAATTATGAATTGGGCTGCAATAAACATTCTGGTACAGACGTCTTTGTTATATTGTGATTTTTGGTCTTCTGGGTGTAAACCTAGTAAAGGAATTATAGGATCGAATGGCAGGTCTATTTTTAGGTCTCTAAGTATTCTCCAAACATCCTTCCAGAAGGAATGTATTAGTGTGCATTCCTACCAGCAGTGTAGAAGTGTTCCCTTTTCTCCACATCCATGCCAACATCTCTGGTTTGGGGATTTTGTTATGTGGGCTACTCTTACTGGGGTTAGATGATATCTCAAAGTAGTTTTGATTTGCATTCCTCTGATGATTAAGGATGATGAGCTGTTTTTCATGTGTCTGTAGATCGTGCATCTATCTTCTTTAGAGAAGTTTCTCTTCAAATCCCTTGCCCACCCTGAGCTGGGATCAGGTGTTCTTTTCTTGCTAATACGTTTGAGTTCTCTGTGGATTCTGGTTATTAGACCTTTATTGGAGGTATAACCTACAAATATTTTCTCCCATTCTGAGGGCTGTCTGCTTGCTTTACTTACTATGTTCTTGGCTGTACAGAAGCTTTTTAGTTTAATCAGGTCCCAGTAGGGTGTTTTTGATACTGCTTCAATTGCCTGGGGAGTCCTCCTCATAAAATATTCACCCAGGCCGATTCCTTCAAGAGTTTTCCCTACACTTTCTTCAAGTATTTTTATAGTTTCACGTCTTAAGTTTAAATCTTTTATCCAGTGAGAGTCTACCTTAGTTAATGGTGAAAGGTGTGGGTCCAGTTTCAATCTTCTACAGGTTGCCAGCCAGTTGACCCAGCACTATTTGTTAAATAGGGAATCTTTTCCTCACTGAATGTTTTTAATTGGCTTGTCAAAGATCAAATAATGGTAGGTAGCTGGATTCATCTCTTGGTTCTCTATTCTGTTCCAGACATCTACTTCTCGTTTTTGTACCAATACCATGCTGTTTTGATCACTATCGATTTATAGTACAGTCTCAGGTCTGGTAGCGTGATTCCTCCTGCTGTGTTTTTATTGCTGAGTAATGTTTTGGCTATTTGAGGTTTTTTCTTATTCCATATAAAACGAAGTATTGTTTTTTCAAGATCTTTAAAATATAACAATGGAGCTTTAATAGAAATTGCAGGGGCGGCGCCTGTGGCTCAGTCGGTAAGGCGCCGGCCCCATATACCGAGGGTGGCAGGTTCAAACCCGGCCCAGGCCAAATTGCAACCAAAAAATAGCAGGGCATTGTGGCGGGTGCCTGTAGTCCCAGCTGCTCAGGAGGCTGAGGCAAGAGAATCGCTTAAGCCCCAAGAGTTGGACGTTGCTGTGAGCTGTGTGAGGCCACAGCACTCTACCAAGGGTCATAAAGTGAGACTCTGTCTCTACAAAAAAAAAAAAAAGAAATTGCATTAAAATTATATATTTCTTTGGGTAGTATAGACATTTTAACAATGTTGATTCTTCCCAGCCATGAGCATGGTATGTTTTTACATTTGTTAACATCTTCAGCTATTTCTTTTCTTAAAGTTTCATAGTTCTCTTTGTAGAGATCTTTCATGTCCTTTGTTAGATATACTCCCAAATATTTCATCTTCTTTGGCACTATTGTGAAAGGAATAGAGTCCTTGACTGTTTTTCAGCTTAGTTATTGTTGGTATACATAAAGGCTACAGATTTATGGGTGTTGATTTTGTAGCCTGAGACACTGCTGTGTTCCTTGATCACTTCTAAAAGTTTTGTAGTAGAATCTCTCGTGTTTTCCAGATATACGATCATGTCATCTCTGAAGAGTGAAAGTTTGATCTCTTCTGACCCTATGTGGATACCCTTGATCGCCTTTTCTTCTCTAATTGCAATGGCTAAAACTTCCATTACAATGTTAAAGAGCAATGGAGACAATGGGCAACCTTGCCTGATTCCTGATCTAAGTGGAAATGATTTCAATTTAACTCCATTCAGTATGATATTGGCTGTGGGTTTGCTGTAGATGGTCTCTATTAGTTTAATAAATGTCCCTTCTATACCAATTTTCTTAAGTGTTCTGATCATGAAGGGATGCTGGATATTATCAAAAGCTTTTTCTACATCAATTGAAAGAATCATATGGTCCTTATTTTTTAGTTTGTTTATGTGCTGAATTACATTTATAGATTTACGTATATTGAACCAGCCTTGAGACCCTGGGATAAATCCCACTTGGTCATGATGTATAATTTTTTTGATGTGTTGTTGGATTCTGTTTGTTAGGATCTTATTGAGTATTTTAGCATCAATATTCATTAGTGATATTGGTCTATAATTTTCTTTTCTTGTGGGGTCTTTCCCTGGTTTGGGGATCAAGGTGATGTTTGCTTCATAGTATGTCTTGGGTAATTTTCCTTCTTTTTCTATATTTTGGAAGAAGTTTAGTAGTATAGGTACTAGTTCTTCTTTAAAGGTTTGGTAGAATTCTGATGTAAAGCCATCTGGTCCTGGGCTTTTCTTTTTAGGGAGATTTTGTATAGTTGATGTTATTTCAGAACTTGATATAGGCCTGTTCAACATTTCCACTTCACTCTGGCTAAGTCTTGGTAGGTGGCGTACTTCCAGGTATTGGTCAATTTCTTTCATATTTTCATATTTCTGAGATTAGAGTTTCTTGTAGTATTCGTTACGGATTTTTTGAATTTCTGAGGGGTCTGTTGTTATTTCATCTTTACCATTTCTGATCGATAAAATTAGAGATTTTACTCTTTTTTTCCTGGTTAGATTGGCCAAAGGTTTATCTATTTTATTGATCTTTTCAACAAACCAACTTTTGGATTTATTGATCTGTTGTATAATTCTTTGTTTTCAATTTCATTTAATTCTGCTCTGATTTTGGTTATTTCTTTTCTTCTGCTGGATTTGGGGTTGGAATGTTCTTCCTTCTCCAGTTGCTTGAGATGTCCCATTAAGTTGTTAACTTCCTCTCTTTCTGTTTTCTTCAGGAAGGCTTGCAGTGCTATAAATTTCCCTCTTAGGACTGCCTTTGCAGTATCCCAGAGGTTCTGGTAATTCGTGTCTTGATTGTTGTTTTGTTCCAAAAATTTGGTGATTTCCTTCTTAATCTCGTCTATAACCCATCTATCCTTCAGCATAAGGTTGTTTAGCTTCCATGTTTTTGTATGAGTATGCAGGTTCCTGTTGTTATTGAGTTCAACTTTTATTCCATGATGGTCTGAGAAGATGCAAAGAATAATTTCTATTTTTTTAAATTTGCTGAGGTTAGATTTGTGGCCTAGGATGTGGTCTATTTTGGAGTATGTTCCATGGGCTGATGAGAAGAATGTGTATTCAGTTTTGTTGGGATGAAATGTTCTGTAGATGTCTATTAAGACCAGATGTTGAGTGGTTAAGTTTACAACTAAAATTTCTTTGCTTAGCTTCTTTTTGGAGGATCTATCCAGCACTGCTAAAGGGGTGTTAAAATCTCCAACTACTATGGAAGTGGAGGAAATCAAGTTGCTCATGTCTGTTAGAGTCTCTCTTATAAATTGAGGTGTGTTCTGGTTGAATGCATAAATATTAATAATTGAAATCTCATCATATTGAGTATTACCTATAACAAATATGAAGTGTCCATCCTTATCCTTCCTTATTTCGGTTGGTTAAAGCCTATTGCATCTGTGAATAGGATTGCAACACCTGCTTTTTTTTGCTTTCCATTTACCTAGAGTATAGATGACCATCCCTTCACCTTGAGTCTATATTTGTCTTTAAATGTAAGATGTGATTCTTGTATGCAGCAGATATCTGACTTGAGTTTTTGTATCCAGTCAGCCAACCTGTGCCTCTTTAGAGGACAATTTAAACCATTCACATTAATTGAGCATATTGATAAGCCTTTTGAGAGTCCAGTGGACATTTTTAATCCTTTTGTGGAAGTTGGAATTTGATCAAAATTTTCTGGGTGGGTTTACTTTTGTGGTGGAGGGTTATGCTGGTCTTTATGGAGGATAGGTCTGAGAATATCCTGGAGAGCTGGTTTAGTTATGGCACATTTCTTCAACATGTGAATGTCATTGAAGTATTTAATTTCTCCGTCATAAATGAAACTGAGTTTAGCTGGGTACAGGATCCTGGGTTGAAAGTTATTTTGTTTTTGGAGATTAAAAGTAAATGACCATCCTCTTCTAGCTTGAAAGGTTTCAGCAGAGAGATCTGCAGTTATTCTAATATTCTTGCCCTTGTAGGTGATGGTTTTCTTTCATCTGGCTGCTTTCAGAATTTTCTCCTTCATATCAACTTTAGTAAAATTGATTATGATGTGTCTGGGGGATGTCTTATTCAGGTTGAGTCATGCTGGAGTTCTGAAACTGTCTGCTATGTGAATTTCAGAATCTCTTGGCATGTCTGGAAAGTTCTCTTTCATAATCTCATGGAGAAGAGACTCTGTGCCTTGTGAAGCCACTTCATCACTTTCCGGGATCCCTATAAGACGAACATTGGTTTTCTTCGAATTATCCCAGAGCTCTCTGAGAGAGTGATCTGTTTTTGCCCTCCATTTCTCTTCCTCTTTGAGAGTTTGGGAGCGTTTGAGAGCTTTGTCTTCAATGTCAGAAATCCTTTGTTCTGCTTGCTCCATTCTGTTACTGAGGGACTCTACTGTGTTTCTGACATCTTTGAGGGCTGCAACTTCTTGTCTCAATGTGTCAAAATCTTTGGTCATTTGGTCTTTGAATTCGTTGAATTCTTGAGATATCTTTTGGGTTACTATTTGGAATTCTAATTCGATCTTATTTGCTATCCAGATTCTGAATTCAATTTCTGATATCTCAGCTATTTGTTTGTGCATGGGATCTTGTGCTGTGTCTGCCCCATTGATCCTTGGGGGAGTTGATCTACTCTGATTATTCATACTGCCAGAGTTTTTCTGTTGATTTTGCCTCACGATGGTTTTTCACCATTGTCTCTGGCCATCCTCAGCGTTGGGAAAGTGTCTGTCCAAGATTAGACCCCAATGGGATCACTCTACTGTTGCTGGATCTTTGTGGGGAGTGACCCTGTGTAGTTCCTCTGGGGCTGCCCCAGCCAGGGAGTTCTGGTTGTGGAAGCAGCTCTGGAGTGTGACACACCCCAATCCAGCAACAGGGCGGGAGGTGGTGCGCATTTTTCTGGGAGTGCCTGGTGCCTAATGACTTTGGCACAGAGAGCCCAAGGCGCCAGCAGTCTCTGGCCAGGAGAAGGGCTCTGCACAGAGGCAGGGAGGGCTCCGGAGGGCATGCGGCTACCAGAGTCCCTGGCCAGATGAGTGGGCCCGTGTTGAGGGAGGGAGTGTACAGGAGGGAGGATGCAGGGTTGTGCGGCTCCTGCATTTCCCGGTCAGGGCATGTGGAGGCCCAGCGGACGCAGGTCGCGGGTCAGGGGTCGTGGCACAGCTCTTATGGAGGTCCAGATGGCACCAAGCCCAGGAGTTTGAGGTTGGTATGAGCTATGACGCCACGGCACTCTACCCAGGGCAATAGCCCGAGGCTCCAGCGTGCCAAAACCAGTCTCACTCTGCCCCTGAGGGTTAAGGCTGTAAGGCAGCTCAGTCCCCGCCTTTAGCCTGTTCAGTCACTAGGTTACTAGCTCCCACCCGATCCTTGCTCTGTGACCCTGAGGGTGGAGCTTGCCTGGGCAGTTCTCTCACAATGGCTCCCTGTGGCCCACAGCCGAATACTATTAGCTCGGCCTGTCTCAGTGTCTCAGTCTGGGGCCCTAGACAAGGCCCAAAGTTCTCTGCACTCCTGCTCAAGCTCTCCCCAAGGCAGTTCAACTGAGTGCCAAGTCCAAAAACAGCAAAACAGTTCACAGGTAGGGCATTTCCAGTTTGTAGTCTCACTGCTGCTTGTACTTACGGCTGCCGGCGGGATTAGGTCGATCAAGCACACACAACCACTTGCCAGTTTTCCACTGTTTTTGTCCTCCTCTTGGGGTCCAGAAGTCCCTTGCTGACTCCCTGTATCCTCAAAGGGATGATTATAGGCAGATCCCACCAGCCAGAGATGCCTGGAGTCTTATCTCCCCAGACTCACCGTGCCCTGTTGCAGGGAGGCCCTGTTTGCAGATGGCCACCATCTTGGATTGTTCCACCAGCAAAAGGCTTATTAGCAAAGTGGGGCAACTCCCCTAGAGGGTGGGCTCCCCCCAAAGCCTTTTGACAAAGCCGAAAGCAACCACTGAATTCCAACCTAAAATTTCTTTCAAATATTAAATTTGCTTTATTATAAAATCAATTATAAATCAAATTTGCTTCACTATAAATCAACACCCCCCCGGAGTTTTTGAGTAGTAAAAGCATACTTGAATCTAGAAGATATCCAGATGTATGCTGGGCTTTGGGTTTCCTCTCACTCTGTGCTGAGGGCCCCAAGGGTCTAGGTGTTTTGAAGAGAAGAGCACAGAATTAGGTAACCAATGAGGGCAGTTTGGAGTTGGTATTCTGAATGTGGGTGACACTGTAGTCAGCCTCTTAGGGGTGGGGTATACTCAGGAAATGGCTCATGTTCATTTTTCGCCTGAGGAACGTAATAGGAGTAACAATTTGAGGATCCTTAATAGTCTGAGGACCCTACGGATGTAGCAGAGGTGTCCAGCCTGTGGCCCATGGGACACTTCCTGCTTTTGGGAGGGCTTTTTTTGCTTATCTGTTGTATAAGACATCACAAAAAATATGCATTTTTTTTGCTAATCAGCTTTTTTAGTGTTTGTGTATTTAATGTGTGGCCTAAGAAAACTCTATTCTTCCAATGTGCAGCAGAGGAAAAAAAAAAAAAAAGGCTGGATACCCGTGAATTGTAGAGCATCACTATTAAAGAAGATGTAGCTGGGAAATGCCCTTTCTAGTGTTTTAGTTAGCATGGCTATGCAACAAACTGCCCCCCTATTTAGTGACTTAAAATAGCAACCTTTTTTTTTTTTTTGTAGAGACCGAGTTTCACTTTATGGCCCTAGGTAGAGTGCTATGGCATCACACAGCTCACAGCAACCTCCAGCTCCTGGGCTTAAGTGATTCTCTTGCCTCAGCCTCCCGAGTAGCTGGGACTACAGGCACCCGCCACAACGCCCAGCTATTTTTTGGTTGCAGTTCAGCCGGGGCCGGGTTTGAACCTGCCACCCTCAGTATATGGGGCCGGCGCCTTACCGACTGAGCCACAGGCGCCGCCCAAAATAGCAACCATTTTATTTTTTTTTTTTTTTAATTTGGCCGGGGCTGGGTTTGAACCCGCCACCTCTGGCATATGGGACCGGCGCCCTACCCGCTGAGCCACAGGCGCCGCCCGCAACCATTTTATTATCTCTCAAGATTCTATGGATTGACTGGGATCAGCAGAGTGGTTCTTCTGTTCCGTGTGATATTCTCTGGGCTACATATTTGGGTCTCGACTGGGCTGGAACATCCTTAATGGTGCATTCACTTCTCTGGCAGTTGGTGCTGGCTGGGATATAAACTGGAGCTGTCCACCAGAACACCTTGGTACATTTCTATGTTGCTTGGGCTTCTCACAGAATGGTGATTGAGTTCAAAGAGTAGGTTCCAAGTAGACAAGCCTCAATGTGCAAGTTGCTCTTCCAGTCTCTGCTTGCATCATGCTCGCTATTGTCCCAAAGCCCCTAACAAGACTTGTAGTAAATCCCAGAGTCCATGTGGGAGGGAAGTACACACAGGTCTGAGTTCACTGGGTCACAAGACAATAGTTTACCATAATCAGGCAGTCATGAATCTGTGAGAAGCTTCATTATGCAGCTGAGTTTGGAAAGAGGGGTGCAACAGGGTTCTTTCTGATACTACTAGAGTTCTTGGTAATGCCATCAAGAGAAAAGATGGTGGCAAGGGACAAGCAACCAATGGAGCTAAAGTTTGTCAAGAACTAGAAATGGAACTTCCCATCTTCCTACTGGGGACACGGTGTCTTCCCTAGGACTCAAAATATGCAGATGAGGGCTGGGAGGAATTCTGGGGTTGAGCAAAACAGACTAGGACCACTATCATCTGGATGCCTAGCACATAATAGGTCTTTGGTAAATATTTATTGAAGGATTGAAGGGTGGGCAAGTAAATAAGTTTAGGAAGCTTCACTAAGGGTTTTTTTTAATTCAGTAAAAAATTATTAAGTATTTTTGGACATCTACTAGATACCAGACTTGATGATAGTATTAGTGTTGCAAGAATAAATAAGGCAGATTCCTTCTTTAATTGCTTATGTGTATTACAGATAGGTGGTAGGACAATGAATGTCACTAGTTATTTGGGTCTCTATCCAGAAACATGTATGTCTGTCTTCCTTTAAATAAACACCAGTGGTCATGAACTTCACAAGCTTTTATATATTTTACTTTTTTGTTAACTTAACTTTACACAGTAGATAATTTCACAACCAGTAGTCAGGTTATATACTTTAGTAGAAATACAAACTGTGGGTTTTTTAAACTGTCATTAAATCAATTTAGTGTGTCATCACAATTTTAAAAAATGAAATAGGCCATCTAATGAGTACATGACACATAGAAAAATAAGCTGTCTCTTGCAGCACTCTTTATGTTTATGAATAGTTTGTCTTGATAAAGAAGAAAGTTCTTACCATGGGTCATGGTCAGAAAGTTTGAGATGCTACATTAGTGGAGGCAACAAGTTCTTTAAACAGCAAGGATCAGAAAAGACCCTGGGGAAGGTGACATTTGAGTTGTAAAGGCAGGACGGGTAGGGCGGGGAAAGGGTAAGGTGGAAGGAACTGTATGAGCAAAGCCATAGAGGTGTTGATGGCCTGGGCCACCTGTGTCTAGCACTCTTTGTGCCTTTTCCTGGTACCAGGAGCAGGGCTCTCCTGGCCTCAAGCCCACCTCTGTGAACCTTAGAAGATGTATTAACTTTACTACCACTACTGTCCTGTGGGGGTGGGAGACAGGCACCACAGGCTTCTATCACTGCATGTTAAGATTAAGTTCCCCACAGCCATCGCCAAAGGGGTAGAGCCTACCCTACCTAGCTGACCACCTGGCCAGAGCAGAGCTTACACTGTCTGCAGGCAGAGCTGATGCTCGAGGAAGACCAAGACCAGTGGAGCTGAGTATGCCCAGTTCCTTTGTTTGTTTTTTTGTTTTTGTCCAGGGCTGGGTTTGAACCTGCCACCTCTTGCATATGGGGCCAGCATCCTACCCCCTTGAGCCACAGGCGCCACCACTCCCCGTTCCTCTTTTTAAGTGCACCTGCAGAAGAGTAGTATAATGAAGGATGGGACAGGAGTGTTACACTAAAAGTCACCCACATGGAAACATGATGAGTGAGGAATATGAGTCACCCTTGTGTGTTAACTGAAGCCACAGCCCACGTTTAGTGTAAGCCTCTCTGTGTTCTGGCTGAGCATACAAGTGCCCTGGGTAATCCATTGGGAGGGGATTTCTAGAATGGAGAGCTTCTCTCAAGATATTCCCAGGCCCCACCTTTAATTGTGTTTATAAACTGGCTCACGAAAAAACCAAGAGTGTTGCTTATTTCTTCCCCAACTGCATCTGGAATGGAACACCAGGCTTTCCTTAGAAGCTTTCTGTAAGCCACAGAGCCAGCCTGAAACAAATCACAGATGTTCATACTTCCTGTCTTGTCAAGTGAAGGCTGTGCTTGGGAAGATGTATGACTCTAACGCCACTGGGATGGTGGGAGACCGGGCACTGTCTGAACCAGGGCAAAGTGTTACCCCAGACTATACACTATGTGACAACTCTGTTGGCCCATAGACCACCTCTAGGTAGAGGGTGGAGGTTTGAGTGAGGCATTAGCTCCCAGAGATCCTGGCAAGTGTGTGCACACTGCTGCTTGCCATTCTGGAGTCCAATCTGCCTCTTCAATCTCATGAGTTCTTGGCCAAAGTGGCATTTAGCAACTACAAGCCCAGTAACCCAACCTGTCAATGCTGAAAGATACTTCAAGGCTAGCTATTTGAACCTCCTTGTATGAATGAGGAAATAAGGGCCTAGAGAGGGAAAAGGTTTCACAGCAATCTTTAGTACAGCTGGAACTTGAAACCTGGTGTCCACTATAGAGTATAGTGAGTGATTAAGAACATGGGCTTTGTGGCCAGACCACCTGTGACCTCAGGGTTAATGATCCTCCATAAGCTTCAGTTCTCTCACCTGTAAATTGAGGGTGATGAGAGAATGTGACTCCCTCCAAGGCTACTGGGAGGATGAAGTGGGAGGTCTTCCATGCAGGGCTGGCAGGTGGGAATTGCTCAATAAATGATCCCTGTCTGTGTCCCTGTCATCAGCACTCCCACCCTGCTCTGCCCCCACCTCAGTGACTTTCACATACTGCATTGCTAAGTCACTGTGGGGCTGGAAAGAAGCCTGGGCCCAGGCCCCCACCAGCCCTGTTTACATATTGGACTAAACTTTTGGAAACTTCATATTCTTCTTTAGTTGGAGATAGATAAGCCAGGGTCAATCACCAACCACTCCGCCTTCCTACCTACCAGCCTTTGGGTTGTTTGGGGGCATGGGAACAGGTGAAGAATCTCCTGAGTTCTGGTAAAGGTGGTGGGACTGTGGAGAGAGAAAGCCAGACCAATTCAAACAAAACTTGAGTCTGAAAATATTTAAATAGAAAGGGAGTTCTGTTACTTTCACATTCAAGTCATAATTCTACCCAAGTCTTCTCATGAATGTGTCAATATAGACTGGTCCTGGCTTGCTTCAGTGACTTGATGGGATCCAATTACAATGAACAGCATTATTTGGCATATTAGCAATGCATATGCTGAAATATTTTAGCTTGGTGTTTTCTTAAGTAACATCAGTACTTAATCCATACCCTACAAAAGTGTTTTTGTTTTTGTTTTTGTTTTTTTTGATGTAGTGAAAATGTCCCTAAAACTCAGTTCAGGGGATCACAAATTCTAAATCAGTAAAGGTTAAATCAATGGCTGATTTCTATTGATAAAACTCAGACATTTATGGCCTCTATGTTATTATGACCTTACAGCAGATCCCAGGCAGTGCTTCCCAAACTAATGCATGTAAGAATCACCCAAAGAGCATGTTAAAACTCATATTCCTGGGTCCCTACTTGGAAGAGAGTCTGATTTAGAGGCAGAGGTGGGGTGGTGGCTGCAGTGGTGAGACTTTGCATTTCTGAAAGCTTCTAGATGGTTCTGATGCTAATCTAGGCAATCCTTTGCCTGAGGCCTGACTTATAGCCAGGCTTAATGACAGCGACCTCACACCTCCCTGGCCAGCTCATTCCCTTTAGAGAGCTTTCTCCATTTGAAGGCTCTTCCTTATACGGAGTCAAGATCTTCTTCATTTTGATTGTCAGCCATTGGATTGAGTTTGGTACCCTGGGACCATACAAATTGTTCACAGAAACACCAGGCAGGTAAGAATTTGAGCTTAAGTTGTTAAAAAGCAGTGACCTTCCTTGGGGACTGAGGGTACTTGCCAAAACCAATGGGCTGTTCATTGCTTCCCCGATCCTGTGCTCAAAGTTGGACTAAGTCTGGCTTCTCATGGCCAGAGATGCATTAGACATTGAGAGTTTAGAGGCCTGGGGTGGAGATGACAAAGCCCATGTGTCCCTTCTCTTTTCCCAGTGTGCATACAGAGCATAAGTGAACATGAGTGAGTGGTTGGCCAAGGATCCAGGAGCCTCTCATTTGACACAAGGTCTCAGACAGTTGAACTCAAATTTGCCATCAATTCTGAAACTTTCAACAAGACTCAGATGGTTTAGTGTTGAACACATGTGCATGGACAAAACAAGCCCTCCCTGTCTCGATGCTAGACTGTAGTCAGACTCAGCTCACTCATGTCCTGATGTATTCCTTGGGGAAACTGAATCTACATTGGGACCTCAGGCATGGCCAACGCAGGCCACCTCCAGGCTCCATGGCAGATTCCCTGGAGTAAGAACTCAGGACGTTGGTTTTTGGATCAGGAAGTGTAGACTTGCTTATTCTGATGCGCTGGGACAACTATTGATACAAGTTGTAGAAGACTATGGCAATTAGGATGCACCACAACATCACAATAATGTGTGAGGGCTCTTCCTTGTACCTGGAGCCAAGAACTTAGACTCATTCTGGGAGAATGAATACAAAATCAGTGTAAGGCCATCCAGATGCAACAGCTTCAGTTTCCTGGGCATGCTTCTCTCTTCATTTATTATGTAATTTGTTCCTGTCCCCCCAAAGAAAACAGAAGTCAAAAGCCCACATTCACAAAACCTTGACAGAATAAGCGAGTGAAGGAGAAACAACCAAATGGCATGAACAGAGGAGCTTTCTCTGATTGCCTCTGATCCCAGAAGACACGACCACCACTGATGTGTTTACTCCCATTTGACTCATTTGTTCATTCATTGACTTGCTTGTGCTTTCATGCATTCTTTGACTAACTCAGTCATCCACTAGCCCTCTGATTTATCACTCGCCCACTCATCCACTTATCCATTTATCCATTCATCCACTCAACCATCCACACACCTAATCATCCATCCATCCATTTAACCATTTGCCCAACTATACATCCAACTATCCATCTACCTAATAATCTGGGCACTCATCTATGCAACTGTCAGATCATTATCCAATAAGCATTTTTTTAAGTACCAATGTATGCCAGGTACTCAGGATACAAGCTTGAAAAATACAGGATTTTGCTTCTAAGGGGCTCATGGTCTAGGAGGAAAAACAAGCAAAAAAGAAAGGTAAATCCCAGTCCTTAGACATAGGTATGAAAAATATGACTTTATTTTCTATATCTCCATTTTTGTTTTGAGTGCATGTCTTTTTAGACTGGCAAAGAACTTTCCCCTCAGTCATGATTCAAGGATTCCATTTTCTTCCTTGAATCATGGGCATATGTGAAGATTCTTGGGGCTGTGTAGTGCCAGGGCTTTGCAGTGAGGATCGATGTGGCACTTACATTATATTTCTGCTCGTGTTTCAGCTGAACCTTTCTTGGGTCTGACCACCCTGACCTGATTTTCTGTGTGGGGCATGGTCTTCTCTCTGCAAGACTGCCCAAGGTTGCCCATGGCTGCATCTCCCTGAAGCAGTGATTTCTCATCTTGGCTCCCTAAGGCCTCTTAAAAAACACGGAAGTGTAAGACCCACCCCAGACCAATTAAATTAGAAATGATAAGAACAGGATCTGAGCTTCCACATTTTTATCTATGCAGTATAACTTGCCCACAATGTCCTAACATGTAGCCGAGGGCGAGAAGGAAGCACAAGGAATCCCACACAGCCCTCTCCTTCCTCTGCCCCTACTTTTCTTCTCCATTCCTCCAACTCAGGCAAGGGGTCAGGGTGTCTTTCTTTAGTCTGGGGATAATCTCTTTCCTTTTGTGTTTCGGACGAAGATACTTCTTCTGTGTCCCAAATTTGTTCCTACTAAAATAAAGAATGGCCAGAGATTTTGCTTTCTGTCCAGACATATTCCTTCTTGGGCAGTGCATTTAGGGACAGATGCTTGAATGAGGATGAAGAAAAAGAGGGTGAGGCAAAGGACAGGGAGAGAAGGGGGAGAGGGAGAGAAAGAGATTGACTTCGAAACATCCTGCCAGTCAGATGGGTGCAGCCACCAGCAGCAGCGATGTGGATGCAGGACTGGCAGGGAAAGGGGAGGGCACGAAGCTGGGTGTGCTTAGTCCTGCATGAGGCAGCTTTAAGGAGTCGGGGGAGGTGACTTTGTAAAGGAGGAGGCATCCAGTTCTATGAGCAACTGATTCTGTGTCCCTGATGCCATTAGCTTCCACTGTGCACTAGCCCCGGGGCAGCTGATTCTCTCTCAGGCTCTGAGCTT
Organism: Nycticebus coucang; assembly: GCF_027406575.1. Classification (NCBI taxonomy): domain Eukaryota; kingdom Metazoa; phylum Chordata; class Mammalia; order Primates; family Lorisidae; genus Nycticebus; species Nycticebus coucang. Next base: position 154,403,333 of record NC_069781.1, read on the forward strand.
CTCCAGGATGAGGCCAATGTCCAGTCATTGTTCTGTCCCTAGAGCCTGGCTCAGGGCTTGCTCCAGAGATGGCACTTGTAGAACATACCTGGGTAAGGGACGGTGGGGAGGGCGTGGTTGGCTCCCAGGCAGAGGGCCCTGTGCCCCACTAGTTCTCCACTGGGTTGAGGCAGAGCATGGCTCTCACATGAGCTGTCTGTTGCCCAGGTGGTGTGGATCACAGCCACGCTGCCTTACCTGGTGCTGTTCGTGCTCCTGGTTCACGGCATCACGCTGCCTGGCGCCTCCAACGGCATCAACGCCTACCTGCACATCGACTTCTACCGCCTAAAAGAGGCCACGGTCAGTGCCCAGTGACTGCCCAGCCTTGGGCCTGCCTTGGGTGAGGGTTCTCAGGGGCAGAGGGGCATGGAAAGTTGCAGAGGGGTATGGAAAATTGGGTGCCAGCTCTGCCACAAACTTGCAGCATGGCCTAGGACAGGATCCTTCTCTGTCTGAGTGTTAGTTTCCTCATCTGACTGATGCTGATTTACACCTGACAGTCCCCACCAGCCCATACAGACTGATGGCCTGGGATAAGGTGGTCCCATTTGGTGGCCTTCACTGACTGCTCTTTGCAAGAAGAGAAGCACCCTGTGAAGGGGATTCGGTGTCCTGAGTCCTCACTCCTGTCCTGTGCCCACAGCTCCCTAGCCCTACTTCTGCTTTCTGGTTTCCAACCTGACCTTTGCCCCCATCCCATGGTGTTGCATAGGGGTGACCTCAGCCGCCAGGGAGACCTGGACCTGCTGACCTGCCCCCAACAGCCTCTTCTAGCTGCTGTCCTGCCCAGAGGCCTAAATTACTATTAAAATGGGGGCTAATTTGGTAGTGAAGTCCCGTGTAGAGCCATAAGGGTGGGAGCAGAGACAATCTCGGAGATACCCAAGGGCCTCAAGCATCTTCACTAATGCCTGAGATAAACTCAGCCTCCTCCTGCAGGGCTTGCTCCCTGAGGACGTTTTCCCACAAGTCTCAAGGGATCCTTCACACTTTATTTGGACCCGGAGTAATCCTGGCAGGAAGAAGCAGCACAGCCTTAGGAAGGAGGCACCCCAACATCTTCCCCACATGCTTATGACGCCATGGCACACTACAGTGCTGTAGACCAGCAACCTGTAGCAAACCTGTGTGCTCAGGAGGTGTCAGAAAGATAACAGAGCATAGGACATGTTGCAAATTGCAAAAGAAATCAGACTTGTATTTGTTCCCCAACTGTTTGCCTATCCCAGTACTTTCAGATATGTACAAATTAAGCCCTCAAAGAACAGAGCTATCTTGTTGCTAAGCCCTCTGCTTGGAAAGTTGGGGAAGCCTAGAAAAATACCGGTAGGGAGAAGGCAGACATCTTTCAACTCTGAACTGCAGCTGGTAGTCTGAGAGGGCTGGGCATGATTACCCCACCATACAGAAGAGGACATTAAGACACAGAGAGGTGAAACTGACCAGAGCTAGACCACAGGGTAAAGAGGCTGGAGAAGGGCTCAGATATTTAGGCCTCCATCCATGTGCTTTTGTTAACCAAAAGATGGAATAAGTAAACCCCAAAGGCTCCCAAGAAGTTACTGCTGTCTGTGAGCTGGTAGAAGCTGCTAGGAATCATTATCCATCTCTGAAGATGTCTTCTCCATAACTCCTGAGATGGTCAAGACCCTCTGTACTCTTGCCCTGTCCACAATCTAGCCTAGGACCTTTAATTTATTTACTTTCTTTGAAAATCAAAATATGAAATTGAATCGTGAGTTCCTCCAGGGTGAGGAACTACCCATGGCTGGGAGACGCTAGGGAGGCCCCAGCCTTTCTCCATGGTTGTTTTGTACAGGCTGCAGGGGAGGCAGTGCCTAGGGCTTCCCATCTCTGGTTCAGACCACATCTCCTGAGGTCTCAGAGCATCTCCAGGGGTTCCCAGCCCTTGCAGAGCATCCAGAAGGTCGTACGATGCTGTAGGAAGCAGAGGGTGATGGCTTCTGTCTGCTGGTTGCAGGTGTGGATCGATGCTGCAACTCAGATATTTTTTTCCTTGGGGGCTGGATTTGGAGTCTTGATTGCATTTGCCAGTTACAACAAATTTGACAACAATTGTTACAGGTAAGGTCTTTTCTACAGCTCTTGGAAGTTACAAATTCTGGAGGTCAACCCCTGGAAGGGTAGGAGAGAGAGCACTGTTCTGGGAGCCAACTCTCCTTGGACAAGCCAAATTTCTCCTGTGGCCCATCCTGGGCACTCTATGAAGTCTGACATGCTCTCTGGGGGTCCTGACTAACACATTTAATTTCAAGAGGCCTCTTGTGCAGATGAAAAGTGTAGAGTGGGGAGGATCGAGGCTGCTGGCACTGGGGGGTCATGAGGAGGGGTGGCTGAGGCAGAGGAGAACTGTGTGGCTATCTAAGCAGACAGCACTGCCTGACTCTGTCTGTCTGATGCCCAGAGGGGCCAGGGTCGAATGCCCAAGCTGGTGAGGGCCTGGCGGGGTCAGAGGTAAGACTGCAGGGCATCTGGGAATCAGACCATGCCCTAGCTCAGTTCAGTAGCATTGAATGCTACTTTCTGCAGACTTCAGACAAGGGCACACATTTGGGTCAACCTTCCTCACCCTCTCTAGGCCAATTAAGGCTTAAAGCAGGGTCACAGTATTTCAGTAAGAGACAGTATCATGATTGTGTGCCAGTGGGATGAGTCACTACCTGGGAGGTAGGGGAATGGGGTGATAGGAGAGTTTGAGGTGCACCTGGGAGGACAGTTAGGATTGCTGGGCAGGTGCAGAGTAGACAGTGTGCATGGTGGGCCAGCATGGACAGAGGCAGGAAGAGGTGTGTTTGTGGACCAGCAAGTTGGCTGGTTTGATTTGTTCAAAGAGTGATGTTGAGGGTCATGGAAGATAAGTCTAGAAGGAAGGCTGGGTCCTCTTAGCAAAGCTCTTGTATATCAGGGTAAGGAGTTGGGAGGCACCGTAGAGACACAGAAAATTTGTTGAAGGAGGCTGGTGGCTTAATTCTGTAATGAGAATTTTCCAGAAGACTCTGATATCAGATTCCAGCCGTAATCAGTTGGCCACTCTCTGCACCAGTGATGATGGGTTTGGGGGCCACGTGGCATTGCAGCAACTGAAGGGAGCACGGCATTCAGGTTGGGTCTGGTCTGCAGGCTCCACAGATGGTCTGCTGGCCCATAGGCAGGATTGGGGGAAATCAGGGGACTTGAACTGACAGCTCCTCTTCCCCAGGGACGCCTTGCTGACCAGCAGCATCAACTGTATCACCAGCTTTGTCTCTGGGTTCGCCATCTTCTCCATCCTTGGTTACATGGCCCATGAGCACAAGGTCAACATTGAGGATGTGGCCACTGAAGGTGAGTGTGCAGACAACCTTGACCCCCCCACCCTTGGCTCACAGCCCCTCCATACCTGTAGACCGCCAGGCTCTCTGTGGAGGTCTCCAAACTGTCTATTGGATGGACTTTCCCTTGAGGATGGTCTATGGAAATTCCAGGCAGTCCTGGGCCCAGAGCTCATAGCAGAACCTTCCCTGAGCCAGGCTTAGGGTGAGTCCACTCTGTCCCAGCCTCTGGGCTAAGCATTTGGCATCTCTCTGGTTCTCACAAGACTGCCAGGAAAGTGTCTATGGACTCATATAACACTTTGAAAGATGATCAAACTGACACTCAGGTTAAATAAGTTATCCAGCGTCACCCAGGCAGTGAGTGATGCGTTCAAACCCCAGTCAGCCCGATGCTGGAGCCTGTGCCCTTCCCCTCATTCTTATGGACACAAAGCAGCTGAGACCTGGGGAGGGGCTGTCTCTCATGTGCTCTGAGGACTGCAAGCTTTTGAGAATGAAAGCAGATTCCTCAGAGCATGGGAGGTGGGGTCCACTCCTGGAGCCTTCTGCTGTCCAGGCGAGTCATTGGTCCCTAGCCTGGCTCTCTAAGGCCACCCTCCTTGATGTGCAGGTGAACTGTAAGTCTGTGCTGGCTTTGTCTGTCACCTGCAGATGGATCAAATGTCATAGGGCTGGGTTGGAGCTGATTGGGCCTCAAAATGCTTCCCTGCCATCTGTGGTTCAGGCCAATCGCCTCAGCCATTGATAAGGTCCTTGATGTTTCTTTCAGGAGCTGGCTTAGTGTTCATCCTGTATCCAGAAGCCATTTCTACCCTGTCCGGATCTACATTCTGGGCTGTCGTGTTTTTCATCATGCTCCTGGCCCTGGGCCTTGACAGCTCAGTGAGTGACACTGCTCAGAATACCTGCCCCCACCTCACGGGGCCTGAATCACCTGCACCCCACAATGTGTACATGCACAATACTCAGCCTGAAGTTCCCAGCTTCAAACCCCTGATTAGTAGTTGTTTCCAGAAGCCCCGATGTAAAATGCAAACAAAGATAGGAGTCCAGGCTCAAAAAAGTAATACTCAGGCCAAAGGCTAGAACCACAGGAACCCCATCAGCATCACGGAAATTCAAATCGGAAGACTTCAGATAAGCCTGCCCAACCTACCCCTCTTGCACACTGGGAATCTGGACTCAGAGGGCACATGGGTAGAATCTTAATCTCTAAGCAAGCACTTTCTTACTATATTTCATCATTAACAACCAGCAAAAACATATCGAACCTCAGGAATTTCTTCCATCCTCTTATTTTTGCCCATACATAACACTAAATTGACTGCTATCCTTTTAAATCTGTGTCCACCACCCTTAGATCATCATGGCTGGAAGCCTGCACACAGTCTTAGGGGAGGACTAACCACCAGGGTTCCTCTCACTGCCTTGTCCTCTCCATTGGCAGATCTGCCAGGAACAGTGTGTTGAGAAGGATTCTGAGGTTGATTCCGGGTGCATAGGGAAGAAAACTGGTTTTGATTAACAGTGTCAGCCAAGAGGAGAGGACAGGAGCATGGTGGCCTGTGCGTGTCTTGTCAGCCCTGGCAGTGGCCTCATGAGGAAGGGACCTACCCATGGCAGCAGGATGTGAGACCCTTCCAGACTGAGTCTAGAGTTTGAGGTGACCACTTTGCTTGATAATTAGAAAGGCAGCCAAAACTCCTCATCAAAAGCTGCTGCCCGAGATCCCACCCTAGAAGGTCTTCTGCGGTAGCCAACTCCAGAGGGGGTTACTGACAGGCAGCTGTGTCACACGGTGCTGTGGAGTCATGTGTCTTCCATACCCCATCAGCTTCCCTGCCTCCACTCAGGCTGAATGCATGGTCAGGAGACAGGTGACTGGGGGAGATGGGGGCTAACCTAACCCTCTACTCTTCCCTGCGTAGTTTCTCAGTTCTGAATTTGCTTGAGAACAGGACAGAAATGGGACAGAGGATGGGCAGGAAGGCAGAACCTAACACATTTCTCCAGGGAACGAGGCAGCAGGTTGGGTGAGTGAGTCCCAGGCTGCAGGAGGCCTGAGGTACCTCCAGGGAGACCCTCATTCCTGTACCCCCCCCCACCTGCTTCCCCCCAGATGGGAGGCATGGAGGCTGTCATCACGGGCCTGGCGGACGACTTCCAGGTCCTCAAGCGACACCGGAAACTCTTCACCTTTGCCGTCACCTTTGGCACCTTCCTCCTGGCCCTGTTTTGCATAACCAAGGTGAGGAAGGGCCGGCCCTGGGTGAACTGGAGCTTCCTGGGCTGTGTGTCAGTGACAACAGACATTCCCAGCCCTGGAAATGGGGGAGAATAGGGCTGGGCTGAGCTCAGAGGAACAATGCCCGAACTTGTGGACCTGGAACCCTCTACTCCAGGGCCTGATCTCCTACGGCTGCGCCCTGGTTATCTCCTTCCACCCCTGAGCCTGAGACTGTCCAGGCAACCCTATTAACTGCTTATCAATTTGACAGGCAGCAAAAGTCCCTTTAAAACTATCTCACTCTTTGCTGGTTGGAACACCCACCTTGGACCCAGTAACTCCCATAGTATCAATACAACAGCTCCCTCAGTCCTGTCACCGTGTTCTCAAACAGGGTCCTGGGCAAGTGGGACAGATGACAGGTAAGAGCTGACAGGTGCAGCAGTTGACGTCCATTGCTACCTGACAAGGCCTCAGGCTTTTTCTCTGCATGTCCCAGGGTGGAATTTACGTGCTGACTCTACTGGACACCTTTGCAGCAGGCACCTCCATCCTGTTCGCTGTCCTCATGGAAGCCATTGGTGTCTCCTGGTTTTATGGTACGTGCGTACGTGGGAAAGCCGCCCAGTCCTCCTGGAGCTCCTTTACCTGGAGATGTGAAGGAGATTTCCACTTCCAGGACAGCCGCCTGCTGTTCCAGAACTGAGCAAGCCGCTTGTTAGGATAAGAGCTTTGCTCCTCAATCCTCAGCTCCTGGGAGGATGAACTCCCAAAGGCATCCAGTGTCAGAAGGCCCCCAAATCTGAAGCTGCTCACCCCCAAATCAAGTAATTCATTCCAACTCAGGGTTGCCAGATTTAGAAAACAAAACACAGGACTCCCAGCTAAACTTGAATTTCAGATACACAGTGAATAATTATTAATTATTAGTACCTCCTAAATACTGCGTGGGGCATACTTACATTATTTTTTTTTCATTATGTATCTGAAATTCGAACTTAACTGGGTGTCCTGTATTTTTTCTGGCAGCTGTTATTCTAGAACAAAACTGAGAGAATATTTTTCAAAGTCAAATGTGCTGTAATAGTATGTTTTGTCTCCCAGTGTCACACGAAAGTGTTAATCCTGTTTTCTCTTTGATCACTCAGAAAGAGATTTTAGCTCTGAGTCTGAGCTCCTCTGTCAGGCTGAAGTCAGGGAAATACTGTGTAAGGCACAGTCACTGTTATTGTCACAGTAAGAACGAGCAAGAGGCAAGACCAAGGCCTCTTGCTGGGTCAGGCCCGCTGGCTCTGTGATCTAGGGCAAGTCCCCTAACTTCTTTGAGCCCTGGCTTCCCTCTGACAAATGAATTGAGGTGGCCCATGAAAGGCGAGACTGTCTGAGAGTTCCCCATCTGCAAAGTGCCTGTCCCCAGGTCACCAAAGTCCTAGGGTGTAGAGCCTGGCCCTGCTGCCCTGCTCTCCACCCAGGGCCAGGGCCTTGAGGGAGGGGCCGCTGTGACGGGCCCCTCCTGCATGTGCACAGGTGTGGACAGGTTCAGCAATGACATCCAGGAGATGATGGGGTTCAAGCCCGGCCTGTACTGGAGACTGTGCTGGAAGTTTGTCAGCCCTGCTTTCCTCCTGGTGAGTAACATGTGGCCGGGGGGGCCCTGCAGGGACAGACAGATTAGCTTCTTAGGGGAGGAGTCCTGAGGCCATTGTTACACAGTTCAAGACAATCTGGAGACTCAGCCCTGTTGATACCACGGTGGCTTCCACTTCAGTGGGGGTCCTGAGCTGGGCCAAGGTCCACAGGCAGGCGTGGGCATTGCACCAGCTCCAAAGTCACCTTTCGGCTCCCCCCTTCTCACTCCCTGTCACCTTTGCCTCCTGGTTATCATGAGCCTCTTGATTTCTTGCTCCTTTCTTTGTCCCCCCTCCTTATTTTCTTGTTTCCCTGTAACCTGTCTCACTCCTACTCCCCACTTCTCTCCCATCTTTCTCCCTCCATCCCCCCCTCATCTCCCACAGTTCGTGGTGGTGGTCAGCATCGTCAACTTCAAGCCGCTCACCTATGATGACTACATCTTCCCCCTCTGGGCCAACTGGGTCGGGTGGGGCATCGCCCTGTCCTCCATGGTTCTGGTTCCTGTCTACGTCATCTACAAGTTCATCAGCACAAGAGGCTCCCTTTGGGAGGTGAGTTCTGGGCTGGCCGTGGGGGACAGGGTGGGGTTGGCCTTCTGAGTCACCCCTGTTGGATGATACAGGGGAGACAGAGGACACAGAGGACACAGAAGCTAGGGTCAGACAGACCTACCTCATTGGCCAAGTTCTTTACCCCATTGGAGCCTTGGTTTCCATATTCGTGGCTTGAGGATAAATCTATGTGCCTTGAAAGAAAAAAGGAGCACCGAGCACTGTGCCTGCCACGTGGGAGGCATTTGGTGCCATCCCCCACTACTCTTACTATTATTTATGTGAAAAGTTTTCAATTAGCAATAATCGCGCCTCGGATAAATCTCATTGGCTACGATACTGCCACTGCGCAAAGCTTCCTACTATTATTTATGTGAGAAGGAACACTCAGCCTGGAGTTCACTGAGAATTGATTAGACAGACTGCCGGAAGTGGGCTCACTCCTGTTTCCCCTTTCAAAGTTTGTCACATCCGCAGGTGACCCAGCTCTCCCTGTCAAAGCCCACTGTGATCTGGTCATCCTGGTGTTGACCTGCTTCCTTCTGGAACTTAATGATCTGATCGGCCTAAAACCAAGAAATTTCTGAAATGCATTTCTTCTTTTACATATATGCATTACATCCGTGTATATGTGTGTACATACATATATGTAAGTATTTATACATATTTTGGAAATGGTGCCCTTTATTCTGAAGTCATGTCATTCCGGATACTTGGTTGTTAAAACACCCTTTCTTTTATAAGCTAATGGCCACAGTTGTTTCTTCATTTTTACTTTGCATTCCTTCATTCCTTTATCCACCCACTTGCCAGACACTAACTGAGAATCTGATGTGTGCAGGCAGGGTTCTGGGCACTAGACAGAAGTCTCTGCCTTTAAGGGGCTCACAGTCAAATCCAGAGTCAGGTAAACAAAATGAGAGGGTAAGAAGATACGGCCATGAGGGGGCTTAAGGAAGAGAGCCCCAGACAGACAGTCCCCTACGCACAGTCTTTGATGTTTCCTGTCTGTGATGTCTCAAAGCCTGGGGGCCTCTGTCTTGGGTCCCTGGGAGGGCCAGTGTTCAGGGAACTCATCCTGGACATGGGAACAAGGACCTAAGCTTTCTATTCTTCTCCCTTCAGGAGTGGGGACACTTCCCACTACCTAGTGATCAGCCATTGGTTCAGAGTGCACACCCCGAGTCCCTGCCCGTGCCTACACCCACGGGGTCTTTCCTGGTTCCCCATGGGCCCAGGTGCCTCCTTCCACAATCTCACTGTGCACTTATTGAAATGACCTTTGTGTGTGTTTGCTCAACACCAGTCCCTTACAAGGGCTGTACCCGGAGATGGCGTGGGTCTTCCAAAGCTCTGGCTCTGCAGAGCCTAGCCTGGTGTCTGACCTCAGTAGGTGACTCAAGAAATATTCGCCAGATGAATGACTCAATGTGAACCAACCTGCCCCGCCAACAGAGGTGGGGTTGTGGACCGTGCATGCTGTCCAAATGCAGGTGTCCCTCATCTGGGGCCGTCAGCCCCGTGGGTCTCTGGGAGGGTGTCCCTGGGCCAAGCTGAGGCCTCCTCCCCATATCCACCCTCCCACAGAGACTGGCTTATGGCATCACCCCAGAGAATGAGCACCACCTAGTGGCACAGAGGAGGGACGTCAGGCAGTTCCAGGTAGGCACAGCCTGGCCTGCTGAAAGGGGGGCTGTTGGGGTGAGTCCTGGCTACTCCCCTCTATGTACTGCCCAGGTAGGACCACCAGCCAGAAAACCCAGAAGGATGTGGGCTATAGCTCAGGGGGTTTAGTGTGGGATTGGGGGTGGGGAGGGCCAGCCCCTCTGCTCCTTGGTCCTGGGATGCTGAACGCCTAAACTTTCCTCCAACCCTGTTCTACCTCTATGAGTGGTCACACAAGCGCCACCTAATGCCCCTGCAGCTGCTCCTTCAGGAATATTCCCCTCTGGGCCGGGTGGGGCATCGCCCTGTCCTCCATGGAGGACATGGAATATCCTGAAGGAGCAGCTGCAGGGACATTGGCACCACCCTTTTCCCTGCAAACATGGGGATGGGGGACAGGCAAGCCCAGCATGTCATTCAGACTGGCTGGGTCACTTTGGGAAGGCTCCTTTGCTCTTTCTGGGCCTCAGTGACAGCAAGGGAATCGTTCTGCATGTCTGCTGTGGTAGTGGAGGGAGAACGTATTTCCTGTCCCTCGCTTTGCCCCTTGTCCACTCAGCTGGCCCTTGCTCCTCCTGTCCCTACCTTCCTGGGCCCTATCGTGAAGGCCTGTGTCTTTCTCTGCAGCTGCAGCACTGGTTGGCCATCTGAACTTGGCCTGAGGAGGAGGAACCCACCTGCCGACGTCCAGGTCAAAGGCATCTGCTTTGCTCCCACCCCGGATGGACGCTGTCTCAGGATTCCTCTCCTGGGAGCTGTCTTTTCCCACGCCTCCTTCCTCTTTTCCCAGTTATGAATGATTTAGTGACTCTGGTTTTTGTTCACCTTCTGTTCATCTGGCCTGAGGGCTGTAAGCTTGGAGGATTGCCTCGAGGGAGAGGAGAGGACAGGAGAGCTGATTTCTGCTGAGTCCCCTCTGCTCTGGGGGACATCTCGCCCACTCTGGGAGCCTGCCCAAGCTGAGGTCCACGGCTCGGGCAAAATTCCCCATCACATTTGCTTGTACTTTAGACCACAGAAGAAATCCTCACTCCTCCTGATCAGAGAGAGGATGGGTCAGACATCAAAAAAACAACAAGTCCAGCTGAGTTTAGTGGGAGGTGTAGTTCACCCCAGTCAGAGCTCTGGTGTCTGAACCTCGGTCTGGGAGTTTGGGTTTATTTGTCCCTAAAATGAACTCAGTGGATAGATGCTTTGGGGGGAGGGTCTTGAGCAGAAACCCTCATAGTTACATTTTCACTCTGGTTAATTTAAGTTTGATTTGTGTGTGTTCTGGAACATTCTTTTGGCATCCAGTGGTCAGATGGTCCAGACCCATAGGTGTCAAGGGGAAGAGTGTAAATGGACCACAGTGAAGTTCTATGGAGGTACCTATGTCAGAGTGAGCCCAGACAAGCTGGAAGAGCCCACTAGGGGACCAAGGAGCCTTGGTCTGTCAGCCTGTCAGGAGTGAGCCCAGAAGCCCATCCATGGTTCCTGAGACCTTCCCAGGGGAATGATGAGACCAGATGTGACCAGGGGATTTTCTGCTGTCCTCATGAGGCCAGGTGGGTGCCAGTGGGCACCCTAACAGGCTGTCATATTTATTTATGGTTCACAGACACCTGCAAAGCCTTTGCCTGGGAATCCTACCCAGCACGGACCAGGGTCTTGAGCAATGGAGAATTGGCTCTGAAAACTCCCTTAGTCTCTCCTCACCAACTATCCTGGGCACTTTTAAGAGCAGGGTGGAACCAAGCAACCCAGTCAACTTATGTTGAGGGGAGAACAATCTGGGATGATGGAACAGGTTGTTGGTTGGTTTTGCAGAATGTCCAGGTTTACTTCTGATGTAAACTTGCACGTGGTGCCCTCTGGTGGTGGCAGATGTTAGTTTTGATTCAGAAAGAGAAATGATTCCTAGTTTGCTAAGTTGGCATCTTGGAGTTTCTGGTTTGAGTATGTTATGCTGTAATGGAAAGGACACTTATTCTGACTACGGGATTCCCTGTTGCAGAATCTTGAGCTAAAATAAGAGAGGCCACTGCTCTGACACTTGGAGTGTAGGGAAACTCATCTGGAAGGTGCTTTGCCTAAAACTAGGACGTTGCTGAGCCTGAGCTGTCCTGCAGGAAGAAAGTGATGTGGGGCCAGCTGTGGGCAGGGAAATGGTTTTGTCTCTGATAGGGCTGAGATTACCTTATGAAATCAGGGTCTTCAGGTTATTCTTTAGAGAAAAGAAGGAAAATGAGGAGACTTCGGATCTTTCCCTATAAAAATGCCAGCTCAAGGCCTAAGCCAGTCCAAGTGGCAGAGTCTTGGAGCCCTGGGACAGGTGAGGACTGAGCACCCACTTACATGAAGGTCTGGGCCCTGTTAATGACTTTGAATCCTCCCATGAAACATGATTCCTCACTCAATGTTACAATTCATTTTTTATTTTTTGCAAAGCACTTTTACCCATAGTCCTTCCCATCTTCCCAGTGAGGACTTACGGGGTTAGCATCTGTTCCCCATTTCCCCAGTGAGAAAACCAAGGTCAGAATGTTAGTTACTCTTGCACAAGGTTTCTCAGCTCCTAAGGGCCATCCAGTCAGACCCCTGACTCTCAGCCATGAGCATTTTCAAATTCTCTGTGCAATATGGTTCCCCTGGGCCTGTCATTAAAAAAAAATCCATCTAAGTGGCAAAGGAGTGTTTCTTAGCAAAAGAACAGTATGTTGGAAGAAGTGAGGTGACTGGAGAGTGTTATTTATTCTTCTCTAGCTGGCTTCTGGGGAGGAAATGATTTAGCTGCTTTGGAATAATTGGACAGTGATAGCTGAGTCTTGGCTGCAATGTGAGCAAATAGAAAGCTTTCATGTACTAGGACAGGGGCACGCTTCAGAGACAGCCAGCCTGCAGTTTTCTCTTTGCCATTTGCATGTGGCCCTTCTGCCTCCAGACATTTGTCCCAGGGGCAAATTGGAGCTTTGGTGCTAGCTGAACCAACTCCAAACCAACTCAATGGAGCTGCCTTGCGGCGGGAGTTGGCTCCTAAGGCTGAGTTTGGCCAGACGAACTGGCTTCAAACCCAGGGCCCCTGGATGAGTGCAGGTACCCGGAAAGCCCTTGAAGGTTCTTGGGGGAGGTTCTGGGAGACCACTGGGTCCACCTTTCCTTCCACGTTTAACGGAGGATTATGTGCTTTATCACAACTAATGTTTTGTGGCCTTTATTCTTCTTGTTTTTAATAGTAGAGGTCACCCAGGATGTGGCTGATCCTGTGTACTGTATATGACACTTGACACTTTTGATATTTTTAGCAGGGTTTTCAAGAATTATTATTTTCTGTGAAATGTAAAATGTCAATTTAAGACCGTCACATTCACATCTACTCAAGGTCTAGTTCCTGAGCCCCCACCTGCGAGCCTTCATTCCAGATGCAAATGAGACAAATGAGAAGGGAAGTGCCAGCTCTTGCCAAGCATCCTGCCCAGTAACAGTCCCCGGTGCTGCCTTAATCCCCAGGGGGAGCTTCCACCCAAGTGGGGGCCGGCGTCTGCCACACGATCTGTTTTCCAGCCCTGCTAATGTGAGACTAAAGCATATTTACCAAAGAAGTCGTTTGTTAGTAAAAAAGCCAATTGAAGTCATTCCATTTGTTGGCTTTTCCTTTCCTTTTTGAAAGCCGCAGAATGGAGAAGAACAGAGAGGGTGTGTGGTGTGGTGGAAACAGCACAGCACTGAGAGTTGCACAGACCTGGGCCTGCAGCTGACTAGCTGGGTGGCTGGAGAAAAGTGGCTTCATCTTTTTGAGCTTCAAGGTTCTTTGTCTGTAAAATCAAGGATTGGATCATATAATCAAAGTTCCCATATAGTTAAAACAGAAATCAAAAAACCAACCAAACAAACAAACAACAACAACAAAACACTGCCTGTCTCCATAACAAGGTTCTCGTGATAACTTTATCTGAAGGCAACATATCACTTCACTATGGGACTTACCAAAGTGATCTGGTCACCCACAACCTATTGAGCAGAGAAATGTCAGATTTCTGGCCTCCAGAACTTTGCTTTTTCTGTGCCATTCAGTAGTTCCTCTTTCTCAAATATTTCTTCAGCTGATTCCAGAAACACTTGGCACTTAAAAAAAAATTCCAATCCTTTTGTTTTTTGGCTTGATTTAAGGAAATGGTAACACACGGTCACGCCCTTGTAAGTCCCAGGGTCCACAGCTCTGCAGGGAGGCTGCAGAGCCGTTTCTGTGATCACCAAAGCATTGGTGAATGTGAAGTCACTTTTGGGGTACTTCCCTTGTCCCTCTGTCTCTCCGCTTCTGTGTACATAAGGACGGTTCCAGTGGTGTCCTCTCTGTGTCATGGACTGTTCCAGTGTCATGCCAATTTCTATGTTTTGTTAGATTTCTTTTAAAAGTGGTTCTCTTCATGGAAAAGTCAATGTACAGAATAATAAAGGACATTTCCTGTGCCATATATCTGGTGATGGGGCTGTGACTGTTTTCTGCCATGAGGGTAAAATGCTACAAAATATGTAAGGCAAGGGGGTTTGTTTTCGATCAGCTTCCAGCTAGTGAAAAAGAGCTTATGCTTTGTGTTGTGTGTGGCCGTCTAACTAAACCGCCCACCAGCCTAGCTCAGGTTTGTAGGACCAGATCCTGAGCTGGGTACTGTACGGGGTGCTGGCCCCTCTTCTCTACTTCCTTATGTGATATCCTCTCTTGCAACATGTATCTTAGGACCCTTAATAATGATTTGACCATTTTCCATTCCCTCACTAGATCTTTACAAGCCCCTTCATGGTATGGTCATGTCCTATTCATTTCCTGTAAAGGACTCTGCACAAAGGAAGCACCCAATAGATACTGATTTTCTACTCCCATCAAGTAAAGGGAGCCTTGCATAGATGGCTTAGGTTCAGAACCCTGGCTCTGCTATTATAGCTTTGTGATCCTGGGCAAATGATCAGCCTCTTTATAGTCGCGTTGTCCTTTTTATAATAAAGACAATAATAATGGTATTTATTTCAGATGGCTAGTGTGGAAACTAAATGAGTTAACATTTAGAAGTATTTAGAACAGTACCAAGTAAAAAAAAGAAAGAAAGAAAAAGAGCTTCTGGTTGCAGTGGCCAAGCTTTCAACTAAATAATGGTTTTTAAAATCTGTAGAATAGGAGACTGGAGGGGTTAAATCCTATCTCTGAGATTGACACGTTTTTATTGAAATAAAAAGTGGGTACAAAGTGAACTGGTATAGTTTAGATTTCATTTTTAAGGCTGAGTTCAAGGGTATCGGAGCCTCCAGCTGGATTGAATTAAATGAAAAATTCAGGGCATGTGTGATTTTTTCTGGGACACTTAGACATTTAGAGCTGAGTATTGTCCTTGTTCAGGACAAAAACTTACATGCAATTATTTTTAGTGCAAATCAGCAGGCAGACAGTGATACCAATATAAATGAGGTGTTATACCATTCAGACAATGATTTCAAAGATGGAAAGGCTCTCAGAGTAGATGATGGGCCCAAGTGCTGAGCTGAGGCAATGGTAGGAAATCCAGGGAGACAGCTTGCCTGAAGATAAGACCTGAACAATAGAAAAAAATGTATCCAAGGTAATCAATACTATTATGAAACCAATATATCGTCACCTACACACTTCATATGAATGATAAAACACAACTGTAGTCCAGAAAGGAGGATGGGAAAGGAGAGAGAGGGGAGGAGAGAGGGGTATTTTGTGGGACCTCACCTATTGTGCATAAGGCAACGGTACATTTCAAAACTACTAAGAGAATAGGACAAATGTCTTAGCACAACAAATAAGTAAGTAAGATGTTGGCTAAACAGTTTAATATCAGCATTCCACATTGCATGTCAAATCAGCACATTGTACCCCATAATTGTACACAGTTATGATTTAAAAAAAAGAAGATTAGACCTGAACAGTGAATGAGCTGTTGCTGGACGTGTTAAGCTCCCAGCTCTAGAAAATGCAAGCAGATAGCAGATCTCCTGCGGAGGTGGGAGTAGGACCACAGGGTCAGGTGGGACTGCGGGAGGGAGGCTGTGTAATCTCTGAGGTTTCTTCCATTTGGAGCTTCTGGGATTTGTTTTGAGCAATCATAGCCCAGCATTGCATAGCACAGTTTAGAGACACAAATACATTTGTGACAGGATTCTGCGGTGGGGAGTGGTTTGCCCTGTCAAATTGGAGTTGGGCAGACATCCCAGAGAGGTTATTATCATCATTTTGTTTCAACCCCAAATTGGAGCAGTTTATTATAGTGAATTAGACAGAAAGCAGCTGCGACCCCAGCATTCCCTCGTGAGGGCTGACATTTCGTGACTTAGTGGCCCTGTGGGAATAGGGGCGGGAGGCTGGGCCAGAAAGGCAGCTCTTTGGGAGGCGATGGGGGATCTGGCAACCCAGCCTGCTGCCCCATCCCCTATGCCCACAATGTGGTAGGAGGAGCCAGAAAAACCCAGATGAGTCCTTTTAGGCATTTGGTGGGCTTTTCAATATCCCCAAATTTAATTGCACCCCGCCTTACTTTTGGAGATTGGATAACTTCATTTTTATCTCCTTCCAGAAGGTTCAGTCTCTCTCTTGGCCTCAATTGGTTCTTCTGTATAGCAGATCATGAAAAACTTAGTCTTCATGGATGGGTCCAAAATATTTCAGAACCTTCTGAAACTCAATGCCAAGTTTTGTTTGGATGAATTCACGTCCAAGTTTCTAGAGAGAGGTTCCCTACATTTATCAGGCTCTTAAATGTTTAATACCCATAGCTCTATGTTACTTTGAAAAGATCTCTCTATTCTGATGATATACGGCACTAGTCTCTGCCCTTCTCCCCAAACTAAATGAGGATGACAAGAGAGCTGATTGCTGAATCTTCATCACCCTGCAATATATTGACCGACTTCCTTCCCTCCTTCCTTCCTTCCTTCCTTCCTTCCTTCCTTCCTTCCTTCCTTCCTTCCTTCCTTCTTTCCTTCCTTCCTTCTTTTCTAAGACAGGATCTCTCTATTTTGCCCAGGTTGGCCTCTAACTCCTGGGCTCAAGTGATCCTCCCACTTCAGCCTCCTGAGTAGCTGTGATTATGTGAGCACATCACCACGCCTGGTTTGACTTTTCATAGAAATCCATCCCATAGCAAAGGCCTCATTCATTTTCCTGGCAGTGACCCTGGGAGGTAGATAGCAACAGGACTGGCGTGCCCACCAGACAGGTAAGACAACTGAGGAAGTTTAGAAGTGACTTCTTGAGGTCACACAGCTACTGAAGGACAAAGTCTGGTCCCCCTATGCCCGAGCCAATGGTCTTCTCATTATTTTTGGTATTCTTTGAGAATAAGGTGGGAGTAGGGACCAGACAAGTCCTGACAGGTGGCCTAGAGCTATGGGGAAGGAAAGCAGAGATGAGGACTTGGTCTTCTGGTTACAGGGGACCTGGGAATGTCACTTTGTCACACAGTCCCAAACTGGAAAGTCCAAGAAGGCCTGGATGGATCAGTATTATTGGGGAAGAAAGCTATGGAAAAGTTTTGGTGTTAAGATTGAGTCACACCGAACAAGTTGTTACTATGCCTTGGCATTGTCATATGTAAAATGAGCATTGGATTAGGTGATTCTCTAACATCCTTTCTGGTTTTAACCCTATGATATACACTCAGGGATCCAGCACAGAGCTGATGGACTAATTTATACTAAGATGTGAACAACTACTTTGTCATGCAGAGATTGGCAACAGAGAAGGCAATTGCAGCTTTATCTTTGTTTATCCTTTAGCTTTAGTCAGAGGTCAGCAAATTGTTCTGTAACAATCACAACTTCTCAATTCTGCTATTGTAAAATGAAAGCAATTTTACTTATCTGAGAAGTGATGGGCTGGATTTGGCCAATAGTCTGGTTTGCAGACCTCTGGTTTAATTGACAGAATGAAAGGTGTGGAGTTAAACTAGACCTGGATGTGAACCCCAGGTCTAATGCTTACTGCTGTGAAATCTTGGACAAGTTATGCAAAACTTCTGAGGCTTTCTTGTTTCTCTAGAGTAGCAATAAGTTTTCCGTGAAAGAGTTTTCAGAAAGATGAACTAAGATGATGGAAACTTAAGAGATGCCTCTCTGGAGCTGCTGTGTCAGGGTCTACACCCTGGTTCCATCACTCCAGAGTGGGAACCCACGGGAAGACGCCTAACGTCCTGGCCCCAGTTTGTCATCTGCTATTGGGAGTGGCGATAGTGACCACCTGATAGGGACGTGGGAGGATTAACTGTTACTGTTGTGTTCAGAATAGTGCCTGCCACACAGCTCGTCATGAGATTTGGTTTATGGCAGCTGTGTGATGAATGTTTATTTCCTCTCCCTCTTACCCTCTTCCGCTCATTTCAAAGGCTCCATTCCTTAGGCCCGCAATGTGGTAGGACATGGTCCCTTGTCCCTTTGGCTCGCCCCTCCCTTAGGGTGGTTCCCTCATTAGGGCGGTAGCCTTGAATTCAGATCTGGGAGGCCAAATCTGAGTTTTCCTGGGCTTGAGTGCAAGCCACCACTTGGGCAGGAAGTTCAAGCTTCGGGAAGCACCAGTCTCCATGGGCCTCGCGCCTGGCTGCTCTGTAAGCCCTTGTCTATCAGCCCCCATTAGACCTCTGACAAGGGAGATGCTCCTCAAGGCTGGCCCGGATGCAGAAGGGAAGGACACGGAGGCATGATGGGCAGAGACTCTTAACACTGCTGGAGACTGACTGGGTCTTGCTTATCAGCTCCCTGCTCTATTGGCCTCAGGCCAGACAAGCAGGGTATGAGGTTAAGAATTAGGCTGCAGGGGCGGCGCCTGTGGCTCAGTCGGTAAGGCGCCGGCCCCATATACCGAGGGTGGTGGGTTCAAACCCGGCCCCGGCTAAACTGCAACCAAAAAATAGCCGGGTGTTGTGGCCTATAGTCCCAGCTACTCGGGAGGCTGAGGCAAGAGAATCGCTTAAGCCCAAGAGTTGGAGGTTGCTGTGAGCTGTGTGAGGCCACAGCACTCTACTGGGGGTGGTACAGTGAGACTCTGTCTCTACAAAAAAAAAAAATAATAATAAAAAAAGAATTAGGCTGCAGGAAATCAAAGAAGGCCACCCCTGTCCCCAGTGAAGGCCCTCCTACAATTGGGCATACCAAGGAACCCCAGAACCACTGCCTCTGCAGCAGAGGACAGCTGTCAGAAGGGGAGTCTTCCCTCAGCATCCCGAAGGCCAGACCCCCAGACCCCAGCCCAGGACAGCTGATGCGGAGTGGGAAGAGGGGAGGCCTAAAGCAGTCAGCCCAGCAGGAGGGCACCTGCCTGTCACCCATCTCAAGACACTTCCCAGGACCCTGCTGAATCTTCCTTCTTGCACCACAGCCCTTGAACTCCCCATTGTAGTTGCCTTTGATCCCTAACCCACAACCCAGTTGCTTGACAGTAGCAATCCCCTATCACTGGAGAGGAGGAACAAAGGTGGGTCACAGATAAGAAAGCACATTGAAGCTCTGGCATGTCCTGTGAGCTGGAGAGCCAGGCCAGGGAGTATCAAAGACAAGATTAGGGACCTGGGCTTCACAGTCACATTTATGGAAGGCCTGCTCTTGAATTTTGGAACTGGAAGGGCAGCAAAGCACAAGGAGTGCTTGGCTTCATTAAACACTCAGTTGAAAGAATGGGCCATATCTCAGTCATGTAAGAGGCTGAGGCCCTGGGAGCATCAGCACCTTGGACAAGGCAAATTGTCTTGGCTGGTGCTGAATTAGCAAACCGACTGGCTTATCCTTTACTGTTCTTAGTACTTTACAAAAATCAACTCACTGAATCCCCCTGATAACCCCACAATGGTGGTAGCATGATTACCACCATTTACAAGTGGGGGAGATTGAGCCACAAAAAGTTGAAAGTACATGCTGGGATTTGAACCCGCAAGGCTGGTTCCAGTCTGTGCCCTTAACCACTCTGATCTGTACTCTTTCCTGGTTCCCAAGCACATGGGCACAACATGGCTAAGCGGGTATGGACATGGGTCCTTCTCTACTCCCAACACTCTCTTAAATTACACATACATAAACTCGGTGGAATGAGGCCAGTGTCACCCTGATACCAAAGCCAGACATGAACACAAAAAAGAAAACGATAGATCAATATTCCTGAAGAACATAGATGCAAAAGTCCCCAACCAAATACTAGATGATGAAATTCAGATGACTTCCCATGCTCACGGATCAGAAGAATTATCATTGGAGTTACCATATGGCTCAAAGCAATCTATAGATTCAAAGAAACCCCCATTTAAGTACTAATGCCATTTTTTTATGGAAAAAACAATTCTAAAGGTCATATGGAATAAAAAAATACCCTAAATAGCCAATACATCTTCAGCAAAAAGAACAAAGCTGGAGATATCAAATTGCTTAACTTCAAATTATATTCTAAGGCTCTTGGCATAAAAATAGACAGATCAATGGGACAGCATAGAGTACCCAGAATAAAGGCACATGCTCGCGGCCAACTGATCTTTGACAAAGTTCACAGGAACATACCCACGAGGAATAAATAAATAAATGGTCCTGGGAAAATGGGATCGCCATATGCAGAAGAATGAAGCCAGCCTCCTATCTTTCACCATGTACAAAAATCAGCTCAAGATGGATTCAAGACTTAAATATTATACTAAAAATAAAAAAACTTGGGGACTACTCTTTTGGACATGAGTCAAGGCAAAGAATTCATGAATAAGACCTTGAAAGCAAATGCAACATAAACAAAAACAGACAAATAGGACTTAATTAAACTACCAAGTTTCTGCACGGCAAAAGAATTAATCAACAGGGTAAACAGACAACGTACAGAATGGGAGAAAATATTTACACATTATATATCCAACAGAAGACTCCAATCTAGAATTTAAAAGGAACTCAAACAACTCAACATTAAAAAATGCCACAAATAACCCCATTAAAGAGGGGGCTAAGAACATGAATAGACATTTTACAAAAGTCAAAACATATAAAAAAATGTTCAGCATCATTAATTATCATAGAAATGCAAATAAAAACCAAAATGAGATAACATCTTACGCTAATCAGAATGGCTATCACTGAAAAAAAATGCAAAATCCCAAGAGATGATGCAAAACATATTATGCACTGTTGATAAGAATGTAATTTACTGCAAATCTATGAAAAACAGTACAGATTTATCAAAGAACAGAACTACCATAACATCCAGCAATCCCACTACTGGGCTGCTACCCAAGGAATATAAATCAATATATCATTGATTATTTATCAATGTACCTGTGTGTTTATCACAGCACCATTCATCACAGCAAAGGTATGGAATCAACATAGGTGTCCATCAGGAAGGGTTAGATTCTTAAAAAAAAAATGTGGTATAGATACACAAGGAATATTCCTCATCCATAAGGAAATAAATTCATTCCTTTTTCAGCAACATGGATGGAACTGGAGGCTATAAGATAGTACGTATTACATACATATATAATTATATATACATGTACATGAAAGTTGTACGCATATATGTAATTTACACACATACATGATATGTGTGTGTATATATACATATTTTCATAAAAAATATATAAAGGTGTATGTATTAAAGTGCCTAAAATGTGCTAGGAAGTGAACGACTTGAGCTAGGTCACCTTGTAAGAGAGAGGTCAGCGTCGACAGAGGCCTCTTGCTTCCCAGAGGGAAATAGACATGTCTTTTTCCAAGTATTTCCCAATCACATGCTGTTTCTTTAAGCCAGATACAGGTTCTCTGTTGGCTCACTGTGAAAAAGTAAAAGGATTACACATACATGTTATGTATGTAACAGAAATGTGACGTGGTTGCCTAATGAATGGGTTTTCTCATTCTCTTGAAACACAGAATGCATCAGGGAGAGGGTGCAGAAAGAAGGGGGAGAAGCATCCTTGGTCCCCGAGAAGGGCTTTAGGAGGGTCTCTGCCTGGGCATGCCCAGATGCCTGAGATGGCTCTGGAGCTGCTCGACAAAGTCACCAAAGAATACTCGGACACTGTCTAGCTTCTTGTTTCCACATCCACGATGCGTGGTTCTCATCCTCATGCAGGAAAGATGGCTGAGCCACCTGCAGACAACTTGCCCCCTGGTCAGTCAGGAAGAAGCGGATGAGAAGTGGGGAAAGACAGAGGCCAGCTGAGCCTGTCCGTTGTTACTTGGGGAGGAGTGGCCTCCCTGCAGCCCCGCAGACGTCTGCCCACGTCCCATTGCCCACATCCGTGCACCCTGGCAAGCCCTGCCTATAAGAGAGTCTGGAGAGCTAGGAATGTTTGACTGGGCACTTTGCTGCCCTGCACAGAACCGGGTTCTCTCAGGAAGAGGATGAGAAGGGTGTTGGAAGGACGCAAGTATTTGCCTCCTTCTCTGTGGCTTCCTCCCACTGTTCTCATCACCCTCTGAGAACAAGCGAGACCCCGTGGAAAGCACCACGGACTGAGAGGCCACAGATCAGGGTTTCTGTGACCTGTGGTCTGAAAGTTACAGGGACCCAGGATTCAGGTTTTGGAAGAGCTGGGGTTGGCATTCACAGAGGCACCTTTGCCATGACAGGTGGATATGTCCGCTGAGCAGAGAGGTTCTGCCCACTCCAGGTTCCCTCTCCCCTTCTTGGGCTTGACAGGGCACCTTCCCAATGAGGATGATTTCTAATTTAGAACATGAGCCCCGTGGCCACCAGGTGGCACCAACACACACTTCTGCTGCTAAGCGAAGGCAGCAGAAGTGCAGAGGCCTGTGGGGTGTTGCACACTTGACCGTCAACCTTTTCCTGAACCCTGAACTTGGGGAGTGCAAAGCGGTTCTTGCACATATGAAAAGATCCATTTGGCTTGGTATGATTATGTCTTGGGTGGATTCCTTCACTCATTCATTGATAAGAATGTTACATACTAAGGCCAAACTAGGCCATGGAAAGAATTGCCCTGCACTGAAGGAACTCTCTGTCTGAGGGGGAGACAGATATGGAAACATGTATGGGGCACCTACTGCATATGTTTAAAGCCCTCTAGTGGCTCCCCATTGTCTCAAGGTAAATTCAAGTCCTCAGCCTCCCTCTCCTCCTCTTCCCCCACCTCTCAGCCCTAATCATCCTATATGAGCTGTAAGTGTACCCGGTCCTCCTGGGCCTCACCTCTGAGCTTTTCTCTGGCTCTCTGGTACTGGGTCCAAGATACTCTCAAGATATCACCCCCTACAAATGCCTGCAGTTGTCACATTTATTGACCAGCAACTTTTGGAATACGAGGCAGCGAACACTTATATATATATATTTTTATATGTCCAATGCCTAGATGTGTATCTGGCACCCGGTAGGCCTTGAGTGGATGGTTGGTCTATAGCAATGAATGAGACAAGGATGCCTCACAACCTGGCAGAGAAATCACGCACAGGACCCCATCTGGGGAGATCAGAGCAGGCCCCATCACAGATGGCACTAGAATTATGTCTTGAAGGAAATTCCCGGAGAGGAGAATAGCAGAAGTGCCAGCGCAGAGGTGTGAAGCAGTAGCAGGGACAGCAAAGCTCTGCAAAGTGTCCAGTGGAGGGGCTGCAGCAGAGAGTGAAAGCCAGGGAAGGAGGGACGCGGAGGTAAGAAGAGGGAACTTTCACCAGCGGGCAACCCAGGTTTTAGCTTGGTGGGGCCATGCAGTCACACTTGGGAGTTAGCCAGTGTATTCGTGAGCTGTTGCTCTGTAGCAAAGCACCACAAAACTTGAAAAGACTACCACGTACTGAACTCATGAATCTGTGGGCCACCTGGGTGTTCTGCTGATCTGGGCAAGGCTCAGATAATCTTCTATTTCTAAATATTTTATTTTTAAGGAGTATAGGTATATTACAGTTATATATATATGTATAGGGTACTGTGATGTTTTGATAGAGGCATGTGTAATGATCAAATCAGGGTCATTGGGGTATCCATCGCCTCAAATATTTACCATTTCCTTGGGTTGGGGACATTCCGAGCCACTCTTCTAATTATTTTAAAGTATGCTATAACTTATTGTTGACCATAGTCACTTTGTTGCACTATCTAACTACATGTCCACACCCATCAACGATTCTCACTTTATCACCCCCTCCCCCCCTATACTTTCCAGCCTCTGTTGACAATCATTTTATTCTGTCCCCTGAGACCAGTCATTTCAACATTTGGCTCCCACGTACGAGTGAGAACACATGAGATCTGTCTTTCCTGTGCTTGGCCTATTTCTCTTAACAGAATATTCTGTAGTTCTAGCCCTGCTGTTGCAGATGACAGATTCCATTCTTGTTTATGCCTGAATAATGTTCCTTTGGATGTGAAAGTAGGTGGCACCAATGTCCATCAGAAGGACCTCTTCCAGATGTGGAAGGTGACCGGTGTCCACAAGCAGATGTCCCCATGTGCTCACTTTAGGAGGCCACCTGGCCCCATGAAGGGGGTAGACACAGGGCATTGCAGTGGTGCAGGGATGGCTGACTCTAGATGGGATCCCCCTAAGCCCTCTGAGGCACAAAATGCCTATGAACTCTGCTCTGTCTGCCAGCAAAGGACACAGAGACTGCCAAGGGCTACATGGCAGGTTTCCTGGGGGGAAGGCCTTAAAAACAGCTGGCAGGTGAGACTGATGCGGGTAGCCCCGGGGGAGGACACATGGGTCTGGGCAGGAATAGACACTGGGCTTTGCTAACCTGGTGGAACATGCAAACGCCCCAATATGGAACAGAAGATGCCCCACCAATGTGCACGGCTGAGTCGCATCTCCTCACACCAGGGACACACATGACGCCAACGATGGCCAGAAAGAGAGAGATGCCTTCCTCACGGTGACAGTTTGATAGAAATTGCAACAAGCAGCGGAAACATCAGTTGTCTCAAACGGGGGAAGGTCAAGGTCTGAAGGGCTGGCGTGCATGCAATCACAGGGAGTGCTCAGACTCAGCTGGTGAAGGAGTTTCCCCAGAGAGAGTTCCCTGATTCTTAAGGGACTGGGGAAGGTGTGGGGAGGTTGCTGCTGCACCATGCAATTCCTGTCATGGGAGAAATAGGCTGATATGTTGACTACGCTTTCTTTCCCACATTACATCATCCTCGTTTTTTCTTTTTCCTACCTGATGCAAGGGTCACAGGGCCATGGCTGCAGTGGCAAGTGCTGGAAACAGGGATGACTTCTAAGGAGATATTGTAAACCTTCATGCCAGAATTTCTGAGGGCCTGGGGGGACAGGTTGGACCCTCACCCCATCAGTCAGAATTGGAGTTCAGGGCGCATGCACCTATATTTTACCTGGTGGTCAAAACAGCCCACTAGTTCTGCAGCTGGGTAAGCTCACCCTGTCTGAATGGGAGTGGACTTGGGGGTGGGGGTGCTGCCGGAACAGCAGTCTGGACAGCACAACAGCCAAACCTAATGTCCCTTCTGAGGAAGGAAGATTTTGGGCGTGATTGGAGGAAAAGAGGAAGAGCAGTGGAAGGTGCGGGAGCAAGTAAGTGGGTTGTGTAATGGAGGAATCCAGTGTACAGTATCTGGATGTACAGAGGCTGGGAGCAGGAGACGTTATTGTCCATTAGCATAAGCCTATCAGATGCCTGAGTGCAGAGCTATTTGAGTGCAGACGCCATTCCTGTTTTGGAACCTATCTACATCCCCAGTAGAAGCCTGCGAACCTGGGTGGTCTTGTTCTGGAAGAAATTTTCATGCCATATGGTGAAGGATTGGACTGATTGCTACTGACAGAATGGGCTTCTAATAATGCGCCAGCATCTTTTGAGTTGTATTATTTATGATCAGGGATCTATAGCTAGAGTGACACAAAGGGGTGGACAGTGACTTCATAAGAAGTATATATCTGGTCTCTGCCCCCTCCACCCATTTCCTGTCACACAGCTCCCCAAACCCTTGAAATTGCTGCAGTGCTGGGTCACTTTGTGTGCTAATGAGGTGACAGGTGGCCAGGAGCTCTTGGACAGTCCCTGGGTGCTGGGGCTTGTTGTCAATAATGTGATCAGGGAATTGGGACTTTAGCACCATGCAGCTGGACCTCTGGAGAGGGGAGAGGGCCTGCAAGTGGAGGTGATCACCTGTGGCCAATAATTCAATCAATCGTAGAAAACTTCCATAGAAACACAGAAAAACAGGGTTTGGAGGTTCCAGGTTGCTGAGTAAATGGCGTGCTGGGAAGGGCGTGTGCCCCAGGGAGGGAGTCAAACTCTGGGCCCCACCCCCATTCCTTGTTCTATGCATACTCACCATCTGGCTATTAATCTGTATCTTTGGCATACTTTTAAAAATAAACTGGCAAAAATATCTATTTTCTTGAGTTCTGTGAGCTATTCTAGAAAATGGACACATCCTAAAGAGATTACCATAGGAACCGAACCCTCGAATTACAGCCAATTGGTCAGAGGTATAGATTATTACAGCTCTCCCCCCTTCTCCCTTGTATCCCAAGAATAACAATAGAATTTGCTAGAAATGCCACACCTTAAGATGAGGGTGATTGGTCATAGCAGCTCATGCTCTGTCCCACTCCACCCCAGAAACACGGTGTCCTTCAGCACTTCAGCCCCGAGAGTCATGTTCGTCCCCCACTCCAGGGCGGGCAGCTTTCCTGAGCCTTGAGGGACCAGGGAAGCCTGGGCTCCTGTTGTCCTTTGCCGTCTATTAAGTAAGTAATAAACTCACTTCCTGTTGCTTGTGCGGGGGGCTTGTTTTGTGCATCTGTCTCACCAGACTCAGGCCAGCAGGTTGGTTACCTGTGCACAGTGAGTTGGCTTCACAGTTACCACCTGGGACTTGCCACTGGCATCTGAGTCTGTCTTGTGGGACAGACCCTTTAACCTGTGGGATCTGACACCGTCTCTACGTAGATAGTGTCAGAACTGAATTAAATTGTGGGACACTAAGTTTCAATGATGTCCCTGGATGTGTCAGCCCAGGCACAGTCACCACTGTTTGGGGACTTTGCTGGGAGCCTTGGCCTTGGCTTGTGGTCCTGGCTCCGTCCCTGAAGTTGGTGCGGCTATATGAATGCTGCCCACCAGGGGGCAGCAGAGAATCATCACCCAAATGGATGCTCTTGGCCAGTGAGGCCAGGAAATCAGAGCCCAGGTCAGACTCCAACAGGATGTTTAAACAGATCCCTTTGCAAATAAGTACGCACACTTTAGACCCAGACTGTCCAAGTTCATATCTCAGCTCTGTCACTAGAGCTGGTATCATAGACATTGGACCCTGTTCTCAGTAAGGTTTCACATTATTTTAATCCTGTGCCATTGCTGTCTTAAACTCCTTTATTTTTAAAATAAGTGTCCTGCATTTTTATTTCGTATAGCAACTTAGGAATTAGCTTCTGTCCGTCTTGTACTAGCTGAGTTTTCTTGGGCCTTGTGTTGAATTTCATAGGAAGTATTCACTTCAGAGGGTTTCTGTGAAGGTTATTTGACTTAATGCAAGTACTTTATAATGAAAACAAAATAGATATTTAAGAACTTTTAGTTATAATTATGATCAAAGAGTTCAAAGTTTTAATCAATAAATCACCAAAGATTGATGTCCACATCTGTGTGTAAAGATGCATCTGGGAGGCCATCTCTTAGTCGACCCATCTAGACTCATTACCAAGCAATTGTTGGGAAACGACAGAAATAGATCTGGCCTTGGTCCAGACCCTAAGGAGCTCACAGTGTCACAGGAAAGCTTCTGGTCATTAGCTAACTTACCTTCATTTTTATTCCTGGAGCCAATGTGCTGATGAGTACAAATGATCTGGGGCCAAATGGCTCCCACCCCCAGGGTCTGAAATCAGAGACCTGGGCCTGAGTTTCTGCATGATTGCCCTGAATGCTGCCACCAGGGGGCAGCAGAGAATCATCACCCAAGTGGGTGTTCACCAGGGGTAGCAGAGAATCATTTTTGTATGACCTTAGGCAGGGCCTTCTTCCCCTTGAGGTTCAGCCCAATAAAGATTAACTACCCTGGGCGACGCCTGTGGCTCAGTGAGTAGGGCACTGGCCCCATATACCAAGGGTGGTGGGTTCAAACCCAGCCCTGGCCAAACTGCAACAACAAAAAAATAGCTGGGCGTTGTGGCAAGCGCTTGTAGTCCCAGCTACTCGGGAGGCTGAGGCAAGAGAATCGCCTAAACCCAGGAGTTGGAGGTTGCTGTAAGCTGTGATGGCACAGCACTCTACCGAGGGTGATAAAGTGAGACTCTGTTTCTACAAAAAAAAAAAAAGAAAAAAAAATAGAGAACTATCTTATTGATTGAAGGTTGTCTGAAAATAAACAGGAGATGTTCTACATGAACACACTGCATCCATTATCAAGAAGCCATGTGTGTGATGGTTAGGACCA
This sequence comes from Nycticebus coucang, assembly GCF_027406575.1. Lineage (NCBI taxonomy): Eukaryota > Metazoa > Chordata > Mammalia > Primates > Lorisidae > Nycticebus > Nycticebus coucang. Next base: position 154,431,158 of record NC_069781.1, read on the forward strand.
GATCGGGATCTCTGGAAGGCAGCCCTTCTTCCACTGCCCTAGTCACTCTCCACTGTCTCCAGTGATGGAAGGAAACCGGGCTGAGGCTCTTTCTTGGCACCCAGGGCTTTCAATACAGGTGTGGCACCATTGTGGAATATTAATTGGGAATTACTGTTTCTTTTCTACCCCTCCTTCCCACACTTCACTGTGTTCCTGAAAATCTCCTATCAGTCATCTAGAGTGTTTCCCAGTTACCTCTTTAGAAAAGAGGTGTCATAGCTGAACACAGCAAACCAGAGTCATTGCTCGGCTTTTGAGTCCAGTACATCTGAGACAGGAACGATCGCAGGGAAAAAATAAATGGGCTTAGAGAAATGAAATATGACATAGGAGCAGGAATTTATTCTGAAGCTGTACACAGGCTGAGATAAAAGATGAAGAGAAGGAGGGAGGACTAATGTCAGGATGTGGCATTGCTGGAGTCCCCGAGGACAGAAGCCTGTATTTCCTTCTTCCCAAGCCAAGTCTAGGAAGGCACCACAGAGATCCAGTTAGGTTTTAGAGGCATCTGAGAACAGAGGAGACTTGGGTTTCCACTCTGGAGAAAAGCTAGAGAGAACCCAAAGCTATAATGAAACTGGTTTTTCTGTTTTTCTTTTTCTTTTCTTTCTTTCTATCTTTTGTTTTTCTTTTGAAGACAGAGTCTCACTATGTCAGTCTCAGTAGAGTGCTGTAGCATCACAGCTCACAGCAACCTCAAACTCTTGGGCTTAAGCTAGTCTCTTGCCTCAGCCTCCCAAGTAGCTGGGACTACAGGCACCCGCCACAACACCCAGCTATTTTTTTGTTGCAGTTGTCATTGTTGTTTAGCTGGCCCTGGCCAGGTTTGAAACAGCCAACCTTGGTAAACATTAGCTGGCGCCATAATCACTGGGCATGGGAGCCAAGCCTCAAATTGTGTTTTCTAAAGAAAGGTTTGAGGGAAGACATTTAAGCCACAACTGCTATATAGAGTTGCACAGTTTGGACACTGCATAAATCTTGGGTTGCTCTTCACATTCCCCAGTGTAGAATCTACACACTGCTCAACTGTGTTATTTTGCAAGAAGGAAGTCATAGACAAAATGTAAGCAAATGAGTGTGACTTTATTTCAATAAAGCTTTGTGAGCTGTAGTTTATTGATGGTGCAAACCATAGCATTTCCTCCTTGCTCTGGACCAAAAGGACAAGAATCTGCAGTTTCTTTGCCTAAATGAGGGTCATAGGCAGTACATACATTAGAAGTTTGATGTCACAGGCTAGAGTCCCAGCTCAGCCCTGCTTCTGTGTGGACATGTCACTTCCACACCCTGCCCATCTGCATGGCTATAAGATTGAGAAGTTGAGCACCATGTCTTCTTGCCCTTTCCATTCAGCCCACCCAGCTTCTGTGATTCTTTGAGAATGTCCTCTGGGTTCCATAGCAGGAACAGCCTCCAAGGATGCCAGGAGCACAGGGTCAAGGCTGTGAGAGTGTCCCATGTGAGACCTACCTGTGCCAGGGCTTTGATGCCTTTCATTGATCAAAGGACCCAAGGGAGCCACGCTACTCTCAGAAATGGCCCGATGGAAGAGGTTCTTGGCCAGGGGAGATAAAACCTGGGAGGGGAGAGAACAGGAGGAGAGTTCATGTTCAGAGGAGGGTCCACCCATAGCTCTGCCCTGGCCCTTTCCCCAGGAGCCCCTGGGACTCAGTGGGCATGAGGGCTCCTCCCCCAGCCTACCCTGCTTTCCAGGCCACCCTGGGCCCAGCTTCCCCCAGAGAACATCAGTGGGGTGGAGCTGAGTCCTAAGTTCACAGACCTGCTCCCCCACTGTGGCACCAGGGGCGCTGACACCCCTCCGTTACCTACCCCAAGATCCTCTTCTTTCTCAACAGACCAATCCCCTTCTCCACCCTCCCCCATGTGGCTGGCAGCCTGCCCCATTTCTGGCCCTTCATTTATTTGGGAAATGCTGACTCACTGGGTCACTAGCCTGTACCAAAGGCAATTGGGGAGGGAAATTAGCTACAATAAAATCCCAGATAATTGGTCAAAGGCCAAAGAAAGAGCTGGGATTGTCCTGCACTTTGCCCTGACACATTTGTCATGGCACAGTGAAAATTGTCACAGATAGATCTTGGTGTGCTGGGGAAAGGCCACCCACATGCTTGGTGTCCTTCCAAATTTGCTACACACTGTTTTAAGTAGTCCGTTTGTGCTAACTGGGTTAGGCCTCAGCTCAGCCCTGTGACATCGGTTCTATTACTATCTCCATTTTACAGATGAGAAAACTGAGTCACAGATATGTTAGAGAAACTGCCCAGGGCCATCTAACCAAGAAGACTCATCTATGTAGTATTTTCATTTCCCGTAGATTATAAGCAACACTCCCAGGCCCCAGTGTACCAAGAAGACAGGCATCACAGACCCCAGTGTGTACATGAGGACGGAGGCACTCAGGTGTAAAAATTATGCAGCTGTCAAATGGCAAAATTAGAGTCAGGAAATATAACTTTCTGATTTCCATCTGGGGACTTTTCCCCAGATCACCTACAGCAAGGGGCAGGATACTCATTAAAATTCATATTTTTCCAATGTCAAAAAAGAGGAAACAAGTACAACTTCACTATTTTCAGAAAAATGCAAAATAAACAGTAACATACATTTATCATTATTATTTTGCATATCAAATGCTCCCAAAACATTTTAATGACCTTAAACATTGGGATGAACCTAGTGAATGGAGGTATTCAAATATCAAAGGAAGGGGTATAGTTGGGACATTTCTTTCTTTTTCTTTTCTTTTTTTTTTTTTGAGACAGTCTCAAGCTGTTGCCCTGGGTAGAGTGCCGTGGCATCATAGATCACAGCAACCTCCAACTCTTGGGCGTAAGGGATTCTCTTGCCTCAGCCTCCCTAGTAGCTGGGACTACAGGTATTTGGGACATTTCTGGAGGGCAATTTAACAGAAAGTGCAAACATTTGACTAAGAAATGTCATTTCTTGAAACTTCTTTTAAAATGTTCAGGAATATGCATAAAGATTTAGATATAGGATGTTCATGACAGTGCTAATTATATTATCAAAAATAGCAAAACAATTTAATAACCCCAGATAAGAGATTGGGCGAATTAATTACAGTTCAAAATCCAGTTTATTTTATTTATTTATTTATTTTTTGCCAGGGCCAGGTTTGAAACCGCCACCTCTGGTATATGGGGGCCTGCACCCTCCTCCTTGAGCCACAGACGCCGCCCACGGTTCAATATCCAATGTAATGCAACTATTGGATATGCAACTATTGGTTTCATGCTGCAGAATGACACTCGGATATACTGTGAATGAGCAGAGCAGGCACCCAGCTGCCCGTATACATGTGTGATGCCATCTTCATGGGAGAAACAATACAACAGGTGAAAGATGGAGGAAACGTCATCTGGAACATTAAAAGCAACTCTGTCTGAGTGAGAGCATTGGATGTGCTATTAACTTTCTTACTGTGCCTTCTCTGTGCTTCCTAAATTTTTTGTAATAAGTGTTAAATTTACAATCAGAAAATAAATACGTTGGGTATTATTTTTAAGAGAAAAGAAAGAAAAGGAAGGAAGACAACCAGAGTAGAGGTCCCAGAAATTGCCAAAAGTGCCTTGCTGGGGACATAAATGATGCCCAGACTGAAGCACATGGGTGTGGAAGGTTCCCTGGGGACGGCTATAAGGCCAACTAGAACTGTGTTGCCCAGATGGCCGGGGTGGAAAGGCACACCCAGCAATTATCTCTCACGAATAGGTACCTAGATGCACCTAGGGGGTAACAGCTGGGCAAGTCCACAGTTCAGGACCCTCCCCCTCCTCCTCCTCACCCACACCCCCCTCCACCGTGTCAAAGTGCAAGTGAGAAGAATTAATAGGGTTATTACTTCTGTTTGCCTGCTAAAATGGTTTTCCTCCCCAGTGCACTTATTACATTAAAACATATTGCATTATTCATTTACGAATTTGCATATTGTTTATTGTCTGTCTCCCTACTAGAATGCAAGTTCCATGAAGCTAGGGACCATGTTTTTTTCACTCATTGATCCCAAGAATTTATCTAGTGGAACTCAGTAAATACATATCTATTTAATAAAAGACTCTAGAAGGTCCTGAGAGTTCTAGCTGCTCTTAAGGATCCACGCTGTTCTTGATGATTCCAGAACTAAGTTTAACCCCATCTGGGGGTTGCCTGGACTCCTCCCTGCATCCCCGGGAGGCAGACATCCCACCGAAGATGCCAGAGCCCAGCCCGCTGGCTTACATGGGGGGGTAGGAGCTGGTGTTCTTCACGAAGCCCCAGGGCTCTGCAGGCTGTGGCGGGGCAAACCTCAGGGCCCCGAGAGGAGGCTTGGCGAAAGGGACACCCAGGAACATGGCCACAGGCTGTGCGAATCCTTCCAGGATTCATAATTACGGACTTCCCCAGCACTGGGCTGTGCATGGTGTCCACCACGGGGGCCGAGGACGGGTGCCCTGGTGGACGTTTAGAATAAATAGGGACACATCAGAGGAGAAAGGCTTGAGGGGATGCCAGGTGGGTTTTACCGCTTTCTTAGACATGTCACCTAAGTCCACTAGGCCTCAGTTTCTCCTGCTGGGAAAATGGGGGGAGGGTCACTGTCCCTCCTAATGCATGGAGCAGCTTCACGGAGCAAATCAGAACAGGAGGTGGGAAAGCACCCAGTGAAAAATGCACACAGGAAGGAGAGGTGCTGGGAGGTCGGGACACTTAGTCCCCCTCTGAGAAGCCTCTGGAACATCCATCCATTTAGGATTCTGATATGAGCTCCATGCAGGGCAGGAGGGTGAACAAGAGGTGGCCCCATCTCCAGGAACACAGAACCTTGCAGGGGGAATGAGCCACATAGACGCTTGACCCTCCAACTGGGAAGAAAGTGGTGTGTCCTAGGAGAGAGTGTAGGGAGGCCCTTTGGGAGTTGGAAGAGGGTGTGAGTCCTCCTGATGGGAGGCACAGGGAGGGGCTGGGACTTGCAGCAGGAGGGGGACTGGACAGGGGGTGAAAGTCGGGGGTGGTGTGAAGCAGGGAGGACAGACTGTGGCTCAGAGACAGCAAAGGCAGGGGCTGCCTGGCTGGGGCAGGGGGCCCGTGTACACAGACGGAGCCTGTGGGGAGTGGGAAACAGTCCTGGCAGGAGAGAGCAGGTCAGGGAGGGGCCACAATGCCAGGCTGAGGGCTGGGGTTTATTTCACAGCAAATAAGCAGCAGAAGCTGCTCTGGGGGGTAGGACATTGAGTTTTCTCTGAGAGGAGAGGAGACAGTCCCAGAGACAGAGCAGACAGCTCTTCCTCCCCGAGCTGAATTTCACATCCCTGCAGCTTCCATGTCAGCCCTCGTTCCAAGGGCTATGGGACGAGCCAGATGTCTGAGGCAGGTGGCCTTTGGGACACCTGATCATGCCCACTCACCTCCAAGTCCTGTCTGGCCTCCTGGACCTCCATTTTTCTGAGCATTCTCAGATGCTTCTAGGAATTCTCCCTAGCCTCTGGTCTTCCTCACTGGGTTGCTTGTCTTTCAACGTGTGTGACCAGAATAGAAAAGAATAATGTAAATTTGGTCTCATCAGAGAATAGCCAATGACATTAGGAACTGGTTACTCAAAACCTGGCTACAAAACAGTATCCAGGTCTCATGTTATTCATAGCAAAGTCTAAACTGGAAAGTTTTAGGTTGTTTTCTTTCATTGTTCTTGTTGCTAATTAGTACAAATAACACTTAACGACTTTCCTTGGATGACTGTTCAGCAAGGTGGCAATGAGGGTGGGATGGCAAGTGACTTGTTTTCTTTGTGATTTCCAAATGTTCTGCCCTGAATATAGATGCCTTTTTATATTTAGAAGACAATTTGGGGGAAGAAATATGGCGATATCTGTAAGGAATTTGGAGGACTGGGCCCCTGAGCAGATGTGGGAGACTTGGAAGGGAAGGAGATGTAGGAACTGGCTTGCGAGGCCGGGTCCCAATTCAGCCACTGTAGGCGGAGACGTCAGGGAGATGTCCTGACAGGACGATGCCGCAGGATGAGGACACCTCGACACTGGAAGGAGGTCGGTGAGGGGCAGGGCAGGATCATCTTCCAGAGGGTGAGGGTGGGCACCGTGATGTGGGCGGCGTCACGGAGGAGGACAGTGTGAGGGAGAAAGGTAATAAAGAGAAAACACAGGGATGGCTCCAGCTGAGACTGAGAATTCCTGTCATCGTCACGACAGGGGAACTTCAGGCCTCATGGAAGCCCAGGAGAGAGAAGGGTAAGGCCAGGGAAGAAAGCACTGGGCCTGGGTTTGTGAGCCAAGTGATGACCTTCAGTGTGGGTGGAGTGGACAGAAGACAGAACGCCAAGGGGAAGGAAGCGGGAGGGTCCGGGAGGCACAGGCAGGAACGGGCAGAAGGGCAGCTCCCTCTGTGTCCTTTGCAGCCTGGACACGGTGTGCGCCTGCTAAGGGCCAGACATACATTCCAGTCCTTTTAATCAATCCTCTGAAAAGCCTTGCTAGCAGGCTCCAGTGGGCCCATTTTACAGGCGAGGAAACTGAGGAAGAAGCAGAAGCCTATGACAGCTTCCTAAGGTTGGAAACAGATGGCATTGCCAGGGGTAACCAGAGTAAAGGAATGTTCCACCCCAAATTTGGATCCTTCCTTGCTCTGGCCTTACAGCAATTCCAGGCCTCACTCTCATAGCGTCACCCTGCCAGAAAGAGGCTGGAACCCAGACAGGGCCTGGGCTGCCAGGGCACTGATAGTGGGGCCACAGGCTCTGGATCCTGGAGCAAGAAATAGACCAGGACATGACTTCCAGGTGCCCTTGGGTGTGTGCATTTCCCTCCTTGAGTCTCAGCTTCTTCATCTGTAAAATGGCACAGTTGTAAGTCAAGGTCCCTCACTGCACACCTGAGGTCACATTTGTTTAATCGTCTATGTTCTCATGCTTTGCCACATGAAGAACCGTCCCTCCCAGGGTCCAGCCATCCTAGAGCGCATGCACCAACTGTGTCCTTGATGGGGTTCACACACCCTGGACCACCATCTGCTGCTAACTCTAATCACCCAGAGCCAGTTATCAGACAACTAGGGGCAGCCCCTGTGCCCCAAATTGGAGTAAATTACTCCGATAGTCTATCCTGAGCTTGATCACCCTCTTCCAGGGTAAACCACAGTCAAAGCTCTTGGCCACCCCTTTCTCTCTTTGACTTTTCTGGTACTTGCCCAGTGCCCCATCCCCATCCCCAGTGTGTGCCTCTCTGTCTGAAAAGAGTGAGGAATAAACTATATTTTCCTTTTTTTTGAGACAGAGTGTCACTATTGTTTCAATGGCAATTTGTTCCTGGTACCTTGCCCTAACTGTACCTACATTTTCTATTAATTCCTTACGTTTATAAACAGCTACTTCTAACTACTTACACTCTGTTGGGAACACATTGAACAACTACTTCAGTTCTCCAGCCCTTTTCAGCACTTCCCTATACCAGGCACTATCCTGGGTGCTTTAGAAACAGCCAATGTCATCCGCACATCAGCCCAATGAGGTAAGTATTGTCGGCATCCCTATGTCAGAGATGTTACCAAAAGCACAGGAAGGTCAAGAACTTTGTCCAAGGACCCACAGCTAGGAAGTGTTGAGCTGGGATTCAAACCTAGGCACTCTTGTTCCAGAGATATTTCAAATAGTTTGCTCTGCTACTCTCCAAGATTCAGCCTCTCCGGAGTAATAATCAAGGGGAAACGAAGCTGAGTTCTCCAAATTCCACATTAGCCCATGGCCCTCCTGCCTATAGTACAAACTGTGCAGCTGCGGTCAGGATGTTTCCTGTCCCCTGAGTCCTCAGCTGGTCTACACTGCTCCAAGTCCAAGTCTAAGCCCATCTCCAGGGGCACACCTCTGCAGACACAGACCTGTGGTGGCTTTTCCTTGTATGCATTTCTGCCCACCTTGGCTTAGGACAAAGATTTCCAAATTCACCCCTAATATTTTAGGGGAACTTTTCCGAAGCCATGGAAATGGGTAGAGTGGCCATGAACATAGCACAGGGCCACACTGAGGAAGGGGGGCAGCTCTCAGGGCCTGTGAGCTGTCCAGACCTAGATGCTGTGCCTTCCTGCCCCAGGGTCTAACCCCCACGCCAAACTCCCTCCACCCCAGCTCAATATCTAATCAGGAATAAGAGAAAATCCCCCTTCACTACCAAAGATCCCCCTAGGCCTCTGTTGGGACCTCCATGCCACCCTCACCCCCCACCCCGCCCCAGAGCTTGGCCTCCTTTATCTAAGCAGTCAAGACTAGTTAGCCACAAACTTGCCAAACAACTTGTTGCATAAATGTTTCTCCTTTGTGGGACTCTAAATTTAGTGGGCTGTGAACTTCTCAAAGGCAGGCAGGAGCAGGCAGAAGCCTTTAGGCAAGAGGGAAGCTTTGGTCTGGCATCCTCAGAACAAGCTCAGGAAATCTTCACAGCAACTCACAAACCCACCTCTGCTTAGCCGAGAAGCTTAGAATACATCTCTTGGCTTCCCTGGGCTAGTATTTCATCAAGTTCTAGGCTCTCCAGGGTGGAAACAATTTCAAACTTCATCCAGTCCCCTTCTGATACCTAAAGTTGTTTCATAATTTCCTGCCAACTGGCCCAGCCTCCTGCAACACACTTTGCAGGTGCGGGAACTCACTGCCTCTCAAAGCAGGGACTTGGGGACAGAAGGTAAAAATGAACTCCTTCTCACAATCCCTGGCTATAAACATTCATCCATCCATGTGTCCATCCAGCCTTAGAACACTTACCAAATTACCTGACACTTGGCTGGGTGTCATGGATACAAAGATAAATTCAAGACATGCTCCAACTTCTCAAGGCACATGCCATTGTAGACAAGTCGGGTGTGTGTGTGGACGGGGGGCAGGGGGTCAGTGCTTGTCAAAGCACCAAATTAGGGGGGTACAAAGTACTCTAGATATATCTGAGAAAGTGTCATTTACAAATTGCTGAGGTCACAAGGAATATCCCCAAGGCCTCTTCCGAAGGATCATCAAATATCCTCTAGGGGATTTATTAAACATACCCTAGTACAGCTGATTAAGGAAATATTATGTGCTAAGTCAAAATAGCGATGCCCATGTCTCTTTATTGACAAGAAAAGACAGTCAAAATCTGGTATGAAAGGGCCAAAAATAGGTCATAAAACTGTTGTGGCCATTTGGGAAATCGTTTAACAGTTCCTTGAAAAGTCAAGCATAGAGTTACCACATATCCCAGCCATTCCATTCCTAGTATATTCATAAGAAAATAGAAAACATCTTCACACAAAATCTTGTAGTCAATTAGTAGTGTTATTCACAATAGTCAAAACGAGAAAATAACCCTAATGTCCATCCACTGATGAGTGGGTAGATCAAATGAGGTCTATCCTCACAGGGAAATATTTACTATTCAGCCATAAAAAGCAGACGCTACAACCTGGATAAAACTTGAAAACATTATGCTAAGTGAAAGAAAATAGGCACCAAAGACCACATATTGCATGCCTTTTTTTGTTTGTTTGTTTGGTTGGTTGCAAATTACTATGAAGGTACAAATTTTTAGATTACATTGGTCTCACTTCCAGGGTAAAGTTCCAGTTGTTAAAGAGCCTCTCACCCAGGGGTGTGTTATACACCCCCACAGTGTGCACATTAGGTGAGATCCTGCCTCATGTCCCCCCTCCTTCCAATTGTCCTCCCCCTCCTCCCTTCCCCCTTTCTCCCTCTGCCCCCTTACTAGACGATATTTGTGTTTTATTGTTCGTGTGAACATATAATTGTTCATATATTGGTTTCACATTAATAGGGAGTGCACTGGATGCTTATTATTCCATTCTTGTGATACTTTACTAAGAAGAATGTATTTCAACTCCATGCAGGTAAATGTAAAAGATGTAAAGTCACCATTTTTTTTTTTTAAATAAATCTCTTTATTTCTCTCTCTCTCTCCATGCATATATTATATATGTATGTAATCTCCTGTTACTTTTTTTCTAATACTGTACATATGTCTATTTTTTTAAGACTTAATTCACTTTATTATTTTTGTATAAAAATGCCATGTTGTAGTCACAGCTGGAGCCTGGCTTATAATTGTTATATACTCTCAATTTGTGGAAACTTTGTTTTTTTTTTTTTTTTTTTTAAATTTTTTTATTAAATCATAACTGTATACAATGGCTGAATAGTATTCCACGATATCCCTACACCACAATTTGTTGATCCATTCATAGGTTGTTGGGCACTTAAGTTGCTTCCATGACTTAGCAATTAGGAATTGAGCTGCAATAAACATTCTGGTGCAGACATCTTTGTGGTAAAATGATTTTTTCTTCTGGGTAGATATCTAGTAATGAGATCGTAGGATCAAATGGCAGATCTACTTTTAGATTAGTTTGCAGTCCCACCAGCAGTGTAGAAGTGTTCCCTTCTCTCCACATCCATACCAGCATCTGTTGTTTCGGGATTTTGTGATGTGGGTTGATCTTGCTGAGGTTAGGTTTTGATTTGCATTTCTCTGATGATTAAAGGTGATGAGCTTTTTTCATGTGTTTGTAGGCCATTTATCTGTCATCCTCAGAGAAGTTTCTGATCAAGTTTCTTGCCCACTTATAGAGGGGGCTGTTTGCACTCTTCTTGTTATTTAATTGGAATTCTCTATAGGTTCTAGTTATCAGACTTTTGTCAAATTTGTAGCAAAAATCTTCTCCCGTTCCAAAAGCTGTCTGTTTGCTTTGTTTGTGGTACCCTTAGCTGTGCAAAAGCTTTTTAGTTTGATCAAGTCCTAGTTATTTATTTTTGGTGTTGCAATGATTGCCAGGGGTGTCTTCCTCATAAAGTTTTTTCACAGGTCAGTATGTTCAAGTGTTTTCCCCACACTCTCTTCTAGAATTTTTATTGTTTCATGTCTTCAATTTAAATATTTTATCCAGCAAGAATCAATTTTTGTCAGTGGTGAGAGGTGTGGGTTCAGTTTCCGTCTTCTACACGTGGACAACCAGTTCTCCCAACAATATTTGTTAAATAATGTTTGTTTTCCCCAGTGCGTGTTTTCATTAATCTTATTGAAGATCAAATAACATGTGGCTGGGTTCATCCCTAGATTCTCTGTCTTATTCCATAATTCTATATCTTTATTTTTGTGCCACAACCATGCTGTTTTGATCTTTATAGACTTGTAGTATGATCTGAAATCTGGCAATGTGATCCATCCAGATTCGTTTTTATTTTATTTTTTATTATTAAATCATAGCTGTGTACATTAATGCAATCATGGGGCACCATACACTGGTTTTATAGACCATTAACAAATTTTCATCACACTGGTTAATATAGCCTTCCTGGCATTTTCTCAGTTATTGTGTTGAGACATTTATATTCTACATTTACTAAGTTTCACATGTACCCTTGTAAGATGCACCGTAGGTGTAATCCCACCAATCACCCTCCCTCTGCCCATCCTTCCCCCTTCCTCCCCTCAGATTTGTTTTTATTTCTAATAATTGTATTTGCTATTCAGGTATTTTTTGATTCCATATGAATCAAAGTACTATTTTTTCAAGTTCTTTTAAGTATGATATTGGTGCTTTGATGGGGATTGCATTAAATCTATAGATTGCTTTGTGTAGTATGGACATTTTAACCATGGTAATCGTTCTCAGCCATGAGCATAGTATGTTATTCCATTTGTTGACATCTTCTGCTATGTCCTTTCTCAAAGTTTCATAATTTTCTTTACAGAGATCTTTCACATCTTTTGTTATATATATTCCCAGGTATTTCACCTTCTTTGGTGCTATTGTAAAAGGAATAGAGTCTTTGATTTTATTCTTGGCTTGACAATTGTTGGCATATATGAAGGATACTGATTTGTGGGTATTGATTTTGTATCCAGAGAAGCTGCTATATTCCTTGATCATTTCTAAGAGCTTTTTAGTTGAGTCCCTGGGGTTTTCCAGGTATAAGATCATGTCATCTGCAAAGTGGGAGAGTTTGAGCTCCTTTGTCCCCATTTCAATTCCTTTGATTTCTTTCTCTTACCTGATTGCAAAGGCAAGGACTTCCAACACTGTGTTAAATAGCAGTAGAGACAATAGGCATCCTTGGCTGGTTCCAGATTTGAGTGGAAATGCTTTCAGTTTTACTACATTCAAAATGATGTTGGCTGTGGGATTGCTGCAGATGACCTCAATCATTTTAAGGAATGTTTTATCTAAGCCTATTTTGTTGATTTTTTTTTTTAAATCATGAAAGAATGCTACATATTATCAAAAGCCTTTTCTGCATCATTGATAGAATCATATAGTCTTTGTTTTTGATTCTATTTATGTGGTGTATTATATTAATGGCTTTACATATGTTAAACCAACTTTGCATCTCTGAGATAAAAACCACTTGATCATGGTATATAACCTTTTAAATATGTCATTGTATTCTTGTTAATATCTTGTTGAATATTTTTGCATTGATATTCATTAATGATATTGGTCTATACTTTTCTCTTTTTATTGGGTCCTTTCCTGGTTTGAGGATCAGGGTGATATTTACTTCATAGAATGTTTTGGGGAGAATTCCTTGCTTGTCTATATTTTGAAACAGTTTACCCATTATAGGAACTAGCTTCTCTTTGAAGATTTGAAATAATTCTGGTGTGAAGCCATCTGGTCCAGGGCTTTTCTTTTGGGGGAGATTTCATATAATTGATGCTATTTAACTGCTTGATATTTGTCTATTCAAGATTTCTAAATCTTTCTGGCTGAGTTTTTGAAGGTATCACACTTCCAGATATTGGTCCATCTTCTCTACATTTTCATATTTCTGGGAATAGAGTTTTTGTAGAATTGCTGAGAATCTTTTGTATTTTTGTGGCATCTGTTGTTATTTGCCCTTTATCATTTCGTATTGTAGTTATTAGAGATATTATTTTTCTGTTTCTGGTTAGTCTAGCCAATGGTTTATAAATTTTATTAATGTTTCCAAAGAACCAACATTTTGTTTTGCTGATCTTCCAAATAATTCTTTTGTTTTCAATTTAATTTAATTCTGCTCTAATTTTGGTTATTTCTTTTCTTCTGCTGGGTTTGGGATTAGATTATCCTTTCTTTTCCAAATGCTTGAGATGGCTTACTGGGTTGCTGACTTGCTCTCTTTCTGTTTTCTTGATGAGGGCATGTAATGCTATAAATTTCCTTCTAAGAACTGCCTTTTCAGTATCACACAGATTTTGATAGTTTGTGGCTTCATTATCATTTTGTTCCAGAAATCTGATGATCTCCTTCTTTATTTCATCTATGACCCAGTTATTATTCAGCACAAGGTTATTTAGTTTCTATGACTTAATTTGAGTATAAATATTTCCGTTGCTGTTGACTTCAACTTTTATTCCATGATTGTCTGAGAATATGCAGGGGATAATTTCTATTCTTTTAAATTTGTTGAGGTTAGCCTTGTGTCCTAAGATACAGTTAGTTTTGGAAGATGATTCATGGGCTGATGAGAAAAATGTGTATTCAGTTTTGTTAGGATAAAATGGTCTATAAATGTCTATTAAGCTAATTTGTTCTAGGGTCTTGTTTAAGTCCTTTATTAATTTGTTTAGTTTCTGGTTGGAGGACCTGTCCAGCACTATGAGTGGGATGTTAAAATCTCCAACTATTATAGTGTGGGAAGATGTCATATTGTTCAGATCAGTTAGGGTTTGTTTTATATATCGAGGAGTATTCAGATAGGGTGCATAAATGTTAAATATTTAAATCTTTTCACATCGTGTGCTTCCTTCAACAAGAATATAGTCAAAGCCATCTTTGTCTTTCCTTTTTTTTTGTTGGTTTAAATCCAATTGTATCTGCAAATAAGATTGCAACCCATGCTTTATTCTGATTTCCATTTGCCTGGATTACTGTTTTTCATCCATTCACTTTGAGTCTTGTTTTATCCTTTGAGGTAAGATGTGTCTCTGGAAGGCAACAAATATCTCACCTGAGTTTTTGTATCCAGTCAGCAGCCTATGACTCTTGAAAGGAGAGTTCAAACCATTCACATTAATTGAGAGAATTGATAGATTTTTTTTTTTCAGAAGTCCAGGGCTTTATTTGTATCCCTTTCACCATTGTGGAAGCTAGGCTTTGTTCTTAAATTTCTGGGTAGGTTTACTTCGGTGGTGTGCAATCCTGTTGATCTTTATGAAGAATGGGTCTGAGTATTTCCCATAGAGCTGGTCTAGTCATGGCAAATTTCCTCATCATGTGGATGTCAGTGAAAAATTGATTTCTCCGTGGAATGGAGAAATAAATGAAATTCAGTTTAGCGGGATATAGGATTGTGGGCTGGAAAGTGTTTTGTTTACAAAGATCGAAGGTTGATGACCATCCTCTTCTGGCTTGAAAAATTTCACCTGAAAGATCTGCAGTCATCCTGATACTTTCTCTTGGTAAGTAATACTTTTCTCTTTGTAAATAATACTTTCCTTACTCCTGGATGCTTGCAGAATTTTCTCCTTCATATTAACATTGGCAACATTAATTACAATGTGTTTAGGAGATGTTTTGCTTGGATTGAGTCATGGTGGGGTTCTGAAACTATCTACTATTTGAATTTCTATGTCTCTTGTAATACTTGGGAAGTTCTCTGAGGTAATGTCTTGGAGCAGGGTATTTGTGCCTTTGGGACCATCTTCTTCTCCTTCAGGAATCCCTACAATTTAGATGTTTGATTTCTTGGAATGATCCCATAACTCTCTCAGGGAATATTATGTTCTTGTTCTTTTTTCTGCCTCTTTGACTGCTTGGGCTAGTTCAAAAGTCTTTTCTTCTTTACCTGAGATTCTTTCTTTACACTGTTCAACTCTATTTCTGAAGGACTCTACTGTATTTTGAAGCTCCTCAAATACCTCTTTCAATTCCTTAAGTTCTGCTATATCTTCCCTCATTATGTCTATATCCTTGATGGCTTTGTCTTTGAATTTATTAATTTTTTTTTGAATTTATTAATTTCTTGAGACAACTTCTGAACTATTTTTTGGTTCTCTTTTTTCATCTTTTCCTCCATTCCAATTATCTTATTTGTCATCCATATTCTGAATTCTATTTCTGGCATTTCAGTAATTTCTCTGTGGATGGAATTTTCTGTTGTATTTTCTTTGACATCCCCTGGGGTAGCTGATCTGCTCTGATTTTTCATGTTGCCAGAGTTCTTCTATGATTCTTCACCAGGAGTATTTTCAGCTTCTTCTTCTCTTTCTTTTTTTATTATGTTAATTATACATTTTTAGTTTAATTGATATGTTATCCCTGATGGGTCCATTACTCGCTGTTGCAGTGCCACCACACTAACAAAGGCAGACAAATGATGAAGCTGCAGCCTGAGACAGTGTCTCCAGGGAGACAAGAATCAGTGTCCCAATCAAGCTCAGGGGTCTGCCCAGCCATCAACACTGGCTCAGAGTTCAGGAGAGACAAGCATGCACTGGGCACTGGCTGCCCAGTTGAGCTCAGAGGACCACAGCTGTGTGGACAGCATAGGCCCAAAGCTCAAACAAAGTTTCTCGGGCACCAGGCACCACCCATCCAATCAAGCTCAGGAGGCTACTGCCTGGCAGAGGGTGAAGGTCCAAAGTTCAGTGGAAAGTTGCTTAAATGCCAGGACCCACCCACCTGAGAAAAGAAAGCTGCTGCCAGCAGAGGGGACAAAGTTCAGTCGAAAGTTGTTTAAGCACTGGTTCCCATCCACTCAGTGGATTGACCAAGGTTGTCCAGGAGGTCAGAAGAAAGAAATCTGTGGGATTTCTGAGAATTCCTAAAGAGCTGAGGAAGGGTATTTCATCCCCTCCCTGCAAAGTTAGGAGTGCTGTGCTACTATTCTCCTGCTGCAACTCCACAACCGGCAGAATCCCTGGGCTTCTGAGTGAAATTGCCCAACACTCCAACCTCTGCAGGGGGCACTCCTTCCAGCACCTAGGATGGGGGTAGGGAGACCTGCATGCTCAGGATTGCAGGAAAATATTTGTATCATGTGAAATGGTGCTAGGCTCAGTGGTGTGACTTCAATGGTGAAGGAGGACTGGGACTTAGCAACTGCTCTCCCATGGGATAAGGTGAGCAGGCTTTTGATTCCTGTTCATTGTCAGGGTTCTTGCTGCCACAGAGTTTCCGTTTGGGAGGAGGGGTCTTCCTCTTGGAACTGGGTGTACCTGATCTTTATTGATTTTTCTCCCATTTTCTTGTTTCTGCTGCTTGACTCAGCCTGGAGGATGTGTACTTCACACAGTCCTCTCAGTGCACAGCTCCTCACATTTGGCTTCCATCCACTTCAGTCCAATACTCTCCCTTTGGACATGAGCCTCTGGCAAGAGCAAGCCATCTTCCCACAATCCCCATGCATGGCTATTTTTTACATGAAATTTCCAGAATAGACAAATCCATGGAGACAGAAAGTAGAGGAGTGGGTGCCGAGGCTGGGGAGGACGGAGATGGAGGAATGCAGGATGACTGCTAATACGGATGAGGTTGATTTGGGGGGTGTAAAAATGTTTTGGGATTAAATAGTGGAGATGGTTGCATAACTTTGTGAATATATTGAAAGCCACTGAACTGTATACTTTCAAAAGATACATTTTCAAATAGCGAATTTTTGACAGGCTCTGGGGAAGGGGTGGCAGCACCGTATGTGCCCAAAAATGCGACAGGAAGCAGCCTTTACAACAGCCCAAGAGGTAGACCATGCAGATGGACCAGGAAGGTGAGGTGTTCAGGAGAAAACAAAAAGAGGGCAGAAGAAACTGGAGGAGCTAAAAGCAAAGGCCACGGGGAGGACACTTGAACACAAATAGAATTACAAAATCTGGTATAAAGTCAGCTGTGCCTATGCTATGGGGTGACACTTGATTCCTATTTAAGCACCTGTATTCTCTGCCATGACATCTTCTGCCACCTATAGATAAAACAAAGTTTCATCCTGGAGCCTGTTGCATACTTAAGAATAAGCTTTTATAGAAAGAAAAAGATGAGTTTTATGGCACATAAATTATAGTTCACTAAAAAAATTTTTTTAAAATATCCAAATGTGTATAATATGATCCCCATTTAGTAATAACATATATCTTTATTTGCACAGGAACCTTCTGCAAGGTTATACATTTAATTAGGATCACCATAACCATGGTGATAATATTGTGAGTGCTTTTCCTGATTTAAATTTTCCGTATTTATTCATTCATACATTCCCTTCACAAATATGCATTGCGAGCTTACTGCCTGGAAAACACTGGGCATAGAGTTTTCTATGTGGGATCTCATTTCTCAAAATAACCCTGTGAAATTCATACTAGCCTCTCCCAAACACATTGAGTAAGAGGAAGAAGTCAGAACAGGACCCAGCCAACGTTGCTGCACAGTGCCCGGTCTTAAGCACTCTGCTTTCATGTCAAAATGTTTTTGAGAAATCAATTTTGTTGTTGCACCAAGCACAGGCTTGATGGACTGGGAGACCTCCTGTAGCCTCTCTCTCCTGTCATCCACCCTCCAACACACACCTTCTCAACACCTCTGCCTTCCAGCTGATCTGTCCTGGGTCGCAAGGCCCCAGGAAGGATGGGAAGCTGGCTGCTTTGTGGAGCGCTGGGCATCTTGGGAGGAAATACTTCAGCACCTTCACCGTCCTCACACAGTGACTTAAAATGTGTATTCTGTCCCCACAATTTTCTCTTGGGACTAAGCTCCAGGCACTCAGAGTTGGAAATGGCTTCATAATGGCCCCTGGACTATCTATGGGCCCCACCCCCACCACTGTTCCCTGCACTTGCAGCTGAGTCCCTTCCTAAGGTTTCCTTCTCAGGAAAAGACAAAGGGCGGGTCCTCAGCTCTTTAGCCAAATGACCCATATGGTCTGTTATAGGTTGAATTGGGCCTCCCAAAATTCATATGTGGAACTCCTAAACATCAAGATTTTGTAATCTGACTATATTTTAAGTAGGGACTTTAAGGCAGAAATTACATTAAAATGAGGCAATTAGGATGGGCCCTAGTGCAATCTGACTGGAGTCCTCCCAAGGAGAATAAATTTGTACACAGATGACAGGGGCACCTGTGCACAGAGGAGTGACCATGTGACCAAGAAGCATGACGGGGGGCCTCTATGTGCCAGGGAGGAAGTCCTCAGAGGGCACCAACCCTGCCAGCACCTTGAACTTGTTGATTTCCAGCCTCCAGAACCATGAGAAAACTGGTTTCTGTGGTTTAAGTCATTGATTTGTGATATCTTGCTCTGGCAGCCTGGAGCCAACTAATACATAGTCCAAATTCAATTCCCTTCTTTCTGCCTAGAGGAAACCAAGGCCCAGAGCGGGGGAGGGGTGGCCTCAGGTCTCACAGCAGCTCAATGGCAAAGTCAGGACCAGAGGCGGAGGCCTTTGACTCCAGCCACAGAGTGGGAGACATGGACGGCAGCCCTTCCTCTTGCTTTAACACCTCAGGGCAGTGCTCTGACAGCTCTTCTCATGGGGCAGAACACCTTGACTTTGTGCACAGGTGCACTGTCGGTTCACTGGCCCAGGATGAGGGTGGTAGGGCCGGGGGGTTAGGAAAGGCCAGAGGAGGAGAGGTGCATTCTCTTTCCTCATGTCATTTGGCGAGCCTGGCCAGACTGACCCAGACATCAGGAAGGACTGGGCAACCAGCAGCCATAATGCACATGGCAACCCCAGAGACATGCATGGCTTCTTGCCCAAGGCTGTAGCTTGTAGCTAAAAGGAGGCTTCTGCAGACCCAAATGCACAAAGGGGCACTCACCAGCACTCAATCTAGCCAGGTGGCAGGCTGGTGAGGGGGGACCTGGGTTAGGGTAGGGTCTTTGTGAAGGCATTAGAAGCAGTCCCCAGATTGATTCAGTCTATGGAGCTTGACCTGGGCTAGGATTCCTTCCTTACTTTTGTGCAAAAAAAGAAACAAAGATAACAAACAGCACATTAATGAAACTATCCCTCTCTCTATCCACATGGAGTGGGCTAAGTGGTCCTCCTCGTTAGATACCCAGATTGTTTCCAGTCACTCAGCACAAGGCACACACACCTGGTAACCACCCTGCCCTGTGCCCTGGCCAGCTTATCTCTGCAACCTGGGAAACAGTGTTGGCTCTTGAGCTAAGAAGACCATAAGGGTCTACTATATTAACAAAATATCAAAAATAAATAGGAATTATTTTCTCAATCCACTGATTAATCCTATGCCCACCTGTGATGTCAATAAATTCTGTAAGCACTGGTGGCCACTCTTAGACCTTGCAGGAACCTGGCTGCACCCTCTAAAGCCCGTCCCTGGCTCAGGGTGCAAATGTGATGGGTGAGGCTGGTGCACACCAAGCCTTGTGCCAAATCTTATTTTTCAAAAGTATAAATTTTCCCTGCGTCACTTTAGCTGTTCACAGTATATCTCTTGTTTAATTGACTTGGGGGTTTCCTTTTCCCTAAGGTCCCCCTTGTGATAGTAAACGATGTGGAGAGTGAAACCCTGGGCACTGGCCTTAACTCCAAAGCAGCTGGGCAGGAGTTGGGAGTGTAGGCACATATGGGGTTCCAAATTGATCCCCCAAACTTCTCCACCTCCATCAATTTCCTACACAGATACACAGAGGGTGCATATTAGAACACGTGTTGAGCATAGGCAAACCCATGTCCTACTTGGCCCGTCACTCAGCTTAGTCTATGCATCATGGCATTGATCAGTTGTAGACTTTGTAGCTAATAACACTGCACTGGGAGACCAGGAGACCGGGAGTCTGGGTAACATTTGGGGATCATTTCTGGAAAGAGAAGGGCTGAGAGAGTGGGTGGCTTACTCTCATGCACCATTCACCACAGAGCCACACTCCATGAGTCCAGACATAAGAAGGTCTCTGGAGCTTCAGTTCTTTTCATACTGATGACACATTTTTTGCCATATCAGCACATTAACTATACTATTATATCAGTAGTAGTTTTCTTCATGTGGATTAACTCTTCTTACTTTTATACACTCATTCAAAAAGAAAATTTTATATCCCTTCCATGAGTAGAAGACTTAAATAACTTGTCATGAAATAAAGGTAAGCATGAAAAATATGTCATTGTATTTTTTTAAATTAAAATGATGGTAAAATAAAAAATAGAGAAAGAAATGTAAGTAATAGCACATCTGGTTTACAAAAATGAATAACTGAAGTCACCCAATGAGCAAAGGGAACGACTGATGGTCAGTTAGTAATATAAAGGCAGTGGTACCCATGACCTCTAGTTAGGTGACAATGCACTAGCTCTGACAAAGGTCTTCATCACTGCAGCCCTTTACTTGAGCCTCAGGGAACTTCTTCCTTTCAATATTTAGATCATGGGGCAGAAATTGTATTACATTGAGACCCTCTAAGGCCCTTGATGCTTTGTAGTAATTAGGGAGTTGGACTCCCAGGGGCCAATTCAGTCCCTGGACTAACTGAGTCAGAGCATCTGGGGGAAATTTTGGCCTGGAGGTGGGTTCCAGAGGGGAGATTTGTACTCCCAAAGGACACAGTGATCATCCTCACTGCACAAATAGCTGACATTCAGGCCATCTATGGTAGGGAGTCACTCTGGGATTGCTGAGTCAGAACACATTATTAGTAAGAATAAACTATAGTAGCCAACGGCCCCAGAACCTCAATGGCATATTTTTTGTTTATATAAAGAATTAGAATGTTGTTCGGGTTCACAAGGTCCACAAAGCTGTCTTCCAGAGAGTCATACAGGGATCTAGGCTGGGGTGTTGACAACTTTTTTCTATAAAGAGCCATGTAGTAAACCCTTAAGACTTTGCAGAACACATGGTCAGTCTTTGTGGCACCTACTCAGTTCTGCTGTGGTAGAGATGGCAGCCACAGATAGCACATAAGCAAATGGATATGGCTGTCTTTCAATTAAACTGTATTTTTAAAAAGAGACTGTGGACCCTACGGCTGTAGTTTGCTGAGTCCTGATCTAGCCTATGATGGCTTCACTCTCCTTGAGTTATGGTGTCTATAGTTGTCTTGGATGTTGACTGCAGCCACCTCAAAGCAGGAGGAGTGTGGTGGAAGGAGTGAAGTAGGTTTTTATGCTCCAGGACTGGTCATGGGATTCCTCATTCCCACCCAGGGTTCACGAGTAAGAACTCAGTCTGTCACATGATCACTGCAATGTAAAGAAGGCTCAGGAGTTTCAAACTATAGATTATATTACAAATATCTGGGTGCATAGAGTGACCTTCCATACAGAGGGGTGTTTTGTGCTTGCTTCCCCTGAGAATTACCAATGTTCACCTGCATCAATGCCCACAACTGTCTGTGGCATCGCCTGACGGCACTGAGCTTTAAGAATTGGGCAGTATCTGGAGAAGCACATAAAACATTAGCAGTGGCACAAAGGAGGTGTGGGGGATATCGGGGAGTCCAGCTGGACAGGGCGTGTGAGTGGAGGACAGAGAGGGTGACTGCAAAGTAAAGGGAGTAAATTTCACCCTGGGACAATGGGCAGGTGAATAAGGGCGTTTCCAAAAATACAAGCTGGTAGAAGCAGAGAAGCCATTTGGAGGGACCAGCAGGGTGAGTCTGGGTGGGAACTTCCTCAACGCTCAGGGGGAGGGTGGAAGGTCGCCTTTCCAAGGACAGTTAAGTCCCTTGCATGTGAAAGCTTGGCCTTTCAGGTTCACACAAGACTCAGCAAGAATGAATCACAAAAGCTTCTCCAAAAAACTGGAGTGCCCAGATCCCAGGTTCTGCTGGTGTTGGCTTTGGGTTCTCACCTTAGAAGATCACGGCAGGGGTGAAATCTCTAGAATGCCTTGGGGCTGGTGGGCAGCTGGGGGGCAGCTGTGGCCCTTCTGAGACACCCACAATCATTGTCTGGTCTTTCCCTATTTGTCCTTCTCAGGACACAGGCCAGGAGCACATCTGGGTGGATACGATGTGGGGGAAGAATGAGCCAGTCTTCCGTCCCCCTTTATCCCATCAACCAGAGTCCAAGGGCTCTTCATGCTATACACACCCCAAAAGTCATTGTAGCAGACCAACAGCACACACACCAAGATGTGCAAATTCAAAACAGATATTTGTATTCACTTGCTGAGCTGGCAAGGATCTCCTCACTGCTCTTTTGGTGATACTACCAAAAGTGATTTATAGATTCAGAGCAATCCTCATTAAAATACCAATGGCATTTTTCACAGATCTAGAAAAACTAGTTCTAGGCCGTGTATGGAATCAGAAAAGGCCCCAGATAGCCAATGCAATCATATGTAATAAGAACAAAGCAGGAGGCATCACTTTATCAGACTTCAAGCTATACTACAAGGCTGCAGTAACAAAAACAGCATGGTACTGGCACAAAAACAGTGACATAGGCCTATGGATCAGAACGGAGACTCCAGAGATAAAACCATCCTCATATTCCCAGCTGATTTTTGACAAAGGAAATAAAAATATACATTGGGGAAAAGAATTCCTATTCAATAAATGGTGCTGGCAAAACTGGACAGCCATGTGTAAAAGATTGAAGCAAGATCTGCACCTCTCATCACTCACAAAAATTAACTCTTAATAGACGAAAGACTTCAACCTAAGGCATGAAACTATAAGAATGCTAGAAGAAAATGTTGGCAAAACACTTATAAATATCGCCTAGGGAAAGAATTTATGAAGAAGACCAAAACCACAATGAGATATCGCCTAACTCCAGTGAGTATGGCATTCATTACAAAGTTCCAAAACACCATAGGTGTAGTCCCACCAATTACCCTCCCTCGGCCCATCCTCTTCCCTCCTCTCCCCTCCCTGTCACCTTTCCCCATATTCTTAGGTTATGGTTGGCCTATAGCTTTCATATGAAAGCTATACATTAGTGTCATAGTAGGACTGAGTACATTGGATACTTTTTCTTCCATTCTTGAGATACTTTACTAAAAAGAATATGTTCCATCTCCATCTTACAAGGGTACATGTGAAACTTAGTAAATGTAGAATATAAATGTCTTAACACAATAACTAAGAAAATGCCAGGAAGGCTATGTTAACCAGTGTGATGAAAATATGTCAAACGGTCTATAAAACCAGTGTATGGTGCCCCATGATTGCATTAATGTACACAGCTATGATTTAATGATAAATAATTTTTTTAAATTTATTTTTATTGTTAAGTCATAGCTGTGTACATTAGTGCAATCAAGGGGTACAATGCACTGGTTTCATATACAATCTGAAACATTCTCATCAAACTGTTCAACGTAGCCTTCACGGCATTTTCTTAGTTACTGTGTGTAGACATTTGTATTCTGCATTTAATAAGTTTCGCCTGTACCCATTCTAAGATGCACCGTAGGTGTGGTCCCACCCATTACCCTTCCTCCACCAAAACCTCCCCCCTCCCTTCCCCTTCCTTGGCCCTTTCCCCATAGTCTTGTCCAAAACAACAGATGCTGGTGTGGGAACACAGAGAGAGAGGAATACTTACACACTGCTGGTGGGGCTGCAACTAGTGCTAGCTCTATGGAAGCAGGATGGAGGTACCGCAGTAATCCCCCTGCTAGGTATTTGCCCAAAGGTGGGGAGGGGAAGACGTTTTATCAAAAGGACACTTTCACTCAAATGTTTAAAGCGGCATGATTCACTATCACAAAGATGTGGAAACAACCCAAGTGCCCATCAATACATTGGTGGATTAATAAAATATCTATCTATACGATGGAGCACTACTCACCATTGAAAATGATAGTAGAGAAACTAACTCTTGTAACAACCTGGGTGGAACTGGGGACCATTTTTCTAAGTCAAGTAATTAACACAAGAATGGAAAAACACCAATCGACTCAATACTAAACTGGGTCTAGTGAATCAATGCTTATGGGCATAAATGGGAGTAAAACTTAGCAAGAATCAAGCAGATGAGGGGGAGGAGGGGTTGGGTGAGTTTACACATAACTGGTACAATTGACACATTCTGGGCGAGGGGCACACGTGTAACTTTGGCTTCAAATGTACAAAAGCAAATTATGGAACCAAAACATGTGCGTCCCTTTCAATGCTTGACATCATGTGTAAGAGATCAGAGACGGAAGTAAACAGTAGTTGTGATTAAAAGCAGGTGTGCTCTGTCCTCTGCAAGTCTGCATATGTGAATGCATGCGTGTGTGTGTGTGTGTGTGTGTGTGTGGGAATTAAGTCATTATAGTCAGGAGGCAAGCAGGGCTTGGTTGTGGTGCTGCTATGGTTATTTTAACTGCACCACTGGCTTCAAATTCTTCTAATGTTACCTTGTGCTTGTGCCTACTCTGGTGTGCTTGTGTCAAGGTGGGTTTTCTGAAGGGCTTTCTTGATGCCTTGTTCTGCTCCTCAGCTGTAGGCTGGCCTCAGGCACCCGCTCTTCAGAGAGGCTCTCTGCTTCCTCTCTCATGCAGCAGGTGTTTCTGTTATTTGGTACTTGCTAATTCTGGTGACCACCAGGGGTGGTGTCTCTCATCTTGGTCTAGCCTCACTCTTAGGCAGACCCTGCGTTGCTCATTCTCAGTGATGAGGCTTTCTTGGTATTTGGCCTCTGTCTAGCAGTAAAGACCAATGAAGGACTAATGGTCTCTGTCCTTCCCCCACGGGATTTCGATTTTTCCTTATCGTGAACCTTGATAGGTCTTCACCAGTGCCTAGAGGAAAGCAAAGTTAGGTGGCCTTTACCCAGAGTTAAAGGATATTGTTCCATGGGAGAGTATATTCACAGCAGGCTCATCCTGCACCCCTGGAGACAGGATTTCTCCTCTTCCTCAAGAACAATGGATAGAGGTCCATGGAGAGAAACTAGGTCTGTGGTCCTCAGGGATTTTATATTCTCTCTACTATGCCACATCTTTAGCACTTAATTACAATTTGGAGAGGTTCTACTGATTATTGTGACCTTGTCTTTACCCCGTAGGTGGCCTGAGAGAAATCCAGTGTCTGCCTCCCACTTCTCCTCCAAAGGCCTCACCTCCTTAAGTCACAAGGTAATCATTTGCTTTGCACTTTCAGCTCTTCTGTGCAGGAAAAGTAAGGATTTAAACATAATCCAGATTTTTCTTGCTATCAGGATAGAATCAAAACTACTTAAACGTTCTACATCCAAGCAGAATCCAGAAATTACCCCTGAGATTCTGAAAGAGATAGTTTGAGGATGTCACTTTGAGGGCTTATTTCAAATTCATCACCAATAGGTCTGAAGGGTCCAGGTCACACAGGAGTTCAGCAGAGACAGACTCATGGTGGGGGCAGGACTGGGGCTGCTGCATATGCTAAGGAAGGTACTGCAGACCTGAGGAGGAGCAAGGCTATGTGACACTGCACGGGGTCAACGTGGCGTCTCGCCCTCTTCCCCTGATCCAGCTTCATGCTCGGCCTTACCACCCCATCTCCATGGATGACTCCTACCTGAGGGCGGAAGGCTGTACTCCGGCCATCTCAAAACCTGTTACTGGAAGTCACCGGAGGCTCAGAGGTATGGGGCACATGTACAGTGTCCTCCTTTCCAGCCTCACTCCCTTCCAGGCCCAGCCTCTTGGGGCTGCATGTGGCGAGGACAAGCCACCCCCCACAGAGGCACCTTCCTACTGATGGGCTCCTGTCTCCATCCTGCTGTCTGTGGGGAGGGTGCATTCATCTCTAGCCCGAGACACAAACACTGATCTGGCCTCCAAAAAACATTTATTTCCACAATTGAGGTCACAAGTACAAAAATTGCCTCTCCCTAGCGTGTGTCCACCCCCCCGGAACAAGTCCCCAGACTCCACAATGAGACACCTCTCTGACCCACAGTCGCCATCTGTGGAACACCCCTACTGTGGCTCCTCCAGGCTCCGGAGACTGGTGGGACCTCTGTTCACAGATCAAGGTGCTCTATCTGGATGGCTTCACCGCTGCCTCTGTGGCCAGGAGCTTGGTCCAGAAAGCCACCTCCTCGTCCTTCAGCTTCTGGGCTGCCTGGGTGGTGGCGCCAATCTGCAGGTACCCTTCCTTCTGGTCATACTCTGGCCAGTGGGGCAGGCCCTCCCCATTGGGGTTCCTGGGAACAGAATCAGATAGAAACCCCTTAAAGCTGCTGTGTGTCCCCAGCACTCCTCCAAGATCTGCAGGGGTCTCCTGGGTCATCTCTGCCAAGAGGCTTGTACACCTGCAGAGATGGGGAGCTCACCACCTCCTGGGGCAGCCTGTCCATTTCAGACAGATCCCATGGTCAGAACACTGTTGTCACAGGGTGGAGAGCTTGAACATTCTAACTTCAGAAGCTGTCCTGCCCCGTAGATGTGCCCTGCCCCACCTTTGCCACCAGCCTCACCCGTTCCGAGCAAAGTTGGCCCAGAATTTCATAATCATCTTGCTAAGTCTGACCTCCTCTTCTGAAGCCCCCTCTGTGGGAACAAGAAAACAAGATGTCATTACTCAAAGTTTTGTTAATGGGCCACCAGAGTTAGTGTCACTTGGGAGCTTGTTACAAACACAGTCTTGGCCTTTACTCTATACGCACTCCTGGGTGATTGCAGTGCACTGAGAGTTTGGGAATGACTGCTCTAGGACTCAGCAATGGGAGTCCAGTCCACCACCCATTCTGGCTACCTTCTGCGCTGTGACCTCCACCCTTTTCTCCCCACTCAGGGTTCCGATGCCAAACCTCAGGGTCTCCTAACAGCAGCCCCACCTCCCAGGGTTTCTCTTCTCGGTCTCCTACACTCACTCAGATTTTCTTAGTCTGCAAAATAACAGAGCTGTAATGGTCCTAAGTAATCACCCGAATAAGAGAGGCCCGGAGGCACTGGGGTAACATGAACAGCCATGAGGTGGGTCACGGGTCATCCATTACTACTGAGAGTTAAAGCCATTTGTGAGAGGTTTCCTTTAAAATATCATGGCATTAAATATTTTTACATTAAACATATGAGATTTGATAAATGGACAGACAGAAAAAAAAGGACTGACACACATTAGACCCAATTCAAGGTTAACACCAATTCTAACTTTAGCCTCACTCACATTCTGATTCTAACCTTAACTTCACTCACCTTCTGATACCCTCTCGTGAGAGGAAAGTTGCTGACATTCTGGCCCCAGAGCAGAGCCCTGCATGTGACTAACGATCTGCATTACTGGTGGCACAGGCCATTATTCTGGAGTGACCTGGGCTGAGGCCACATGTGTGCACATCCTCCTTCATTCCTGTGGGAGCAGGAGGAAGGCTGGGGACTATCCAGTTGTCATACAACCCTGTTACAGTGAATTGGGAAACTCAGACCAGGAGAGAAGGAGAAACTTGAAGGCTCAAGGCCTTCAAACCAAGATTGGACCCCAAATCTCCTAACTCTATACTCACAGCCAGCAAACAGCATTTACCTTTTAAAAATGGGGCTCCAAACACAGAGAAGAGCTCATCCCCATGGTCCCCTGTCACCGTCTTGGGTTTCATGTTTGAGGAGAAGCTTGGGTGGTACTGAAACTCGTACATGTAGGTGGGGGCTCCAGCATCTGAGAAGACATGGATTCATGCTACCAGACACACCTGGATGGTATCAAGGCCCACGGCCGTGACAGAAACCCCCGGTTACCAGCACAGTCAAGAGACTATTTCAGGAAAGCTCAGTGTCTTGCTGAGGGCTGCATAAGAAATTAAGAAGGCACTGAGATTTGAGCCAGGTATTGGTTGAATAAGTGAATGAATGAATGAATATGGAATAAGTGATTGTTGAAACTCCAGGGTGATCAATTTAAAATAGCCATTATTATAGGGACACGGGGTCCCATCACCTCCTGACACATTCACACATGTGAAAATCTCTCTACATCCATTTTTCACTGCTCCCTTTCACTGATAACACACACACTAGTGCTCATTCACTGGAGAACATCTTCTATTCAGCCTAGTTTCAATCATTTCCAGCGGCTTTTTTCCCCACTCGTTTCTGAGTTGAGTGAAGCCTATCCAAGTTGCTTATCTAAAACAAGAATATTTACATCCAAACACAGGCAGAGAGAGAACAATCTGTCTCTTGTTTCTCAGGAAAGCACAAAACTCAGGGCTTTGTATTTCACTGTCTCCTCATATAATTTGCTTCCTGCTTGTCCCACAAGTGCTAAAGCTTTAAGGCATTAAGATGGTGGCATGGAGTGTGACCTTGCTTCTGTCCTGACCACTCCATTCTCCTCCACCTTCCTCTCTCACCACCAAAGCCCACTTGTCCAAGCCCCAAGAAAATGCCAGTTTTCTTCCTGATTGCGTCCTTGGAGCCACCAGGCCCAGTTCCATTAGGAGTACCCATGGGCTACCCAGATCTATAGATCAACACTTTGCATGAGTCATAATGTCCACGGAGGAGTGACCCTAAGAGGGAAAGAACCAGGATCCAAGTAAGACTGATGGAAAAATTTCACCATCTTTCCTCCGTCGGATTCAGTAAGAAATTTGTAAAATGCAGAAAAAAAGAAAATGAACTAAAAATCACTCAAAATCCAACCTTTCAGAGAAAGTCTCTTTTAACATTGTGCCTTATCTCCCTTTCATGTATGCAAAATTGGGATGATATTAAATACAGTATTTTGTGACATACTATAATTATATCCTAATATCACTGGACATTCATCTGCAAAATAATATACCAATAGATGTCAGGGGGATGTGACATCCTCCAATGTGAGGACGAAGAATAACTTACTTAATCAACCCCTTGGCCTCTATCACTGCATCCTTGATTTAGTAAAAAGAATTATTTGGAACAAGCCATCCTTTGAAGCCTGCAATGCACTTGAGAAATGGTTGCATCATGGTCAAGCAGAACTTGCTTAAAAGAGAGTTTGACCTTGTCTCTGCCACTTGGATGTTTTGCAAAGAAACTAGAACACGAACATAGAGGAAACAGCTCTTGTGAATGAGAAAAGTTACTTTAGGCAGCATGCTTCCCAAATTATTTGAGACAGAGTCCCACCCTATGCCCTGAGCAGAGGGCAATGGCATCATAGCTCTCTAAGACCTCAGACTCCGGCTGTGGGCATCCTGCTGCCTCAGCCTCCAGAAGCTGCTGGGATTACAGGCGCTCACCATGTCACCCAGCTGGGGTTTTCCATTTTTTTAGGAGTCAGGGTCTCACTCTTGCTCAGGCAAGTCTTGAACTCCTAAGTTCAAGCAGTTCTCCCTCCTCAGCCTCCCACAGTGCTGGGATTACAGGCGTGAGCCACCATGCCTGGCATTAAACCTATTTCCTAAAAATATTTTTCTTAAAAGCCTTTCTGCCTAAAACCACTGATAGCTCTAAAATTCTTTTTTTTTTTTTTCCTCTTTTATTGTTTGGGATTTATTGTGGATACAAAGAAATAGGTTAAAGTGATTGCATTTGGTAGATAAAGTCCCTCTTATAATTGTGTCCTGCCCCCAAGAAGTGTGCCATACACTGTGACTCCCCATCTCCCTCCCTCCTCCCCTAACCCTGCTCCCTCATTCCCCCTCCATTGGATCATCTACTGTCTTCATATTAGAATTGAGTACATTAGATTCTGGCTTCTTCATTCTTGTGATGCTTTACTAAGAAGAATGTCTTCCACTTCCATCCAGGTTAATATGAAGGATGTAAAGTCTCCATTTTTTTTAATAGCTGAATAGTATTCCATGGTATACATATACCACAGCTTGTTAATCCATTCGTGGGTTGGTGGGCATTTAGGATGTTTCCACATTTTGGTGATTGTAAATTGGGCTGCAATAAACAGTCTAGTGCAAGTGTCCTTATGAAACAATGATTGTTTTTATTCTGGGTAGATGACAATAATGGGATTGCAGGATCAAATGGGGGGTCTAATTTGAGTTGAGGATTCTTCAAACCTGCTTCCAAAAAGGTTGTATTAGTTTGCAGTCCCACCAGCAGCAAAAAAGTGTTCCCTTCTCTATACATCTGTGTCAGCGTCTGCAACTTTGAGACTTTGTGATGTGGGCCATTCTCACTGGATTTAGATGATATCTCAGGGTGGTTTTGATTTGCATTTCTCTGATGATTAGGGACCATGAGTATTTTTTCATATGTTTGTTTAGCCATTCGTCCGTCTTCCTTAGAGAAGTTTCTATTCATGTCTCTCACCCAGGGATATATGGGATTGTTGGCTTGTTGTTGTTGTTGTTGTTGTTGATTAATTTGTGTTCCCTGTAGATCCTAGTTATCAAGCCTTTGTGTGATTTATAACATGCAAATATATTTTCCCATTCCAGAGGTTTTCTATTTGCCTTGGTTGTTGTCTTTTTAACTGTACAGAAGATTTTTCATTTAATTAAGTCCCATTTATTTACTTTTGTTGTTGTTGCAATTGCCATGGAAGGCTTCTTCGTAAAATCTTTCCCCCGGCTGATATCTTCAAGTCTTTTCCCCCACACTTTCTTTGAGGACTTTTATTGTTTCATGCCTTAGATTTAAATCTCTTATCCATCTTGAATCAATTTTTGTAAGTGTTCAAAGGTGTGGGTCCAATTTCAGTCTTTTGCATGTAGTTATCCAGTTCTCCCAGCACCATTTATTGAATAGGGATTCTTTTCCCCAGTGTATGTTCTTGTTTGGTTTATCAAAAATCAAGTGTCTATAAGATTTTTGTTTCATCTCAGGGTTTTCCATTGGGTTCCAAATGTCTATGTTTCTGTTTTTGTGCCAATATCATGCTGTTTGGATCACTATGGTCTTGTAGTATAGTCTGAAGTCTGGTAGGGAGATACCCCAAGCTTTGTTTTTATTACTAAGAATTGCCTTGGCCACATGGGTTTTTTTCTGGTTCCATACAAAATGAAGAATTATTTTTTCCAAATCTTGAAAGTATCATGTTGTCATTTTGATGGAGATTGCATTGAATCCATAGATTGCTTTAGGTAGTATAGATATTTTTTAGGTAGTATAGATATTTTAACAATGTTGATTCTTCTTATCCATGAGCATGGTATGTTCTTCCATTTGTTAATATCTTCAGCATTTCTTTTCTTAGGGTTTCATAATTTTCTTTGTTGAATCCCTTTACCTCTTTTGTTAGGTATATTCCTAGGTATTTTATTTTTTTTGAAGCTACATGCGAGTTCTAAAATTCTTTTTTTTTTTTTTTTTGCTATGGGCACCACCCAATATTTCTAGTTTTCTTTTTTTTTTATTTTATTATTTATTTTTTTTAATTAAATCATAGCTGTGTACATCAATATGATCATGGGGCACCATACACTTGTTTCATAGAATATTTGACACATTTTCATCTCATTAGTTGACATAGCCCTCCTGGCAGAAGTCTTCCAAAGAAAGTAAGGTGGAGATTAGGGCAATACAAGTAGGAATAACAAGAAACAGAGATGAGGAGAGACCCATACTGGTCCAAGATCTGCAAATTGAAACATTGTATGAAGTCCCTCTTTTCGGTGGAGGAAGCTTAGGAATTTGGCAGCATTCTTTCAATTTTCAATCTTAGTATCCCAGATGACAAAAAGAAGGAAGAACTGACACTCTTACATACAGGAAAGCAATTCTGCAATATGCATCAACAGCTTCACAATGTCCCTACTGGCTAGCCTAGTAATTTCATATTTTAAAAAACCCTAAAAATTACATGGACGTGCTTGGAGATTAAGGCACATGGATTGAGAATAGCAACATTATTTGTAAGACTGATAATGAGCAGACAGCCTGAATATCCAATAGGGTACAAAAGTTAAATTAAATTTTAATATATCCATTTCATAGAACAATGAATGTTTTTATGGTTTTTTTTTTTTTTTTTTGACAGTTTAATCTCTTTATTCTCACTCTAGTGATTTCATGGAAAGATTTGAAACTCAATCATTTATCTCAAGCAATGTGGGGTGTGGGGAGGACACAAGACAGGAGAATCAAGAGGAAACCAGAAACTGTTTGTCAGCTCAGAATTCAAGGCAGATCTAGGGATTTGGACAGTAGGAGTCTATTGATTTTGAGTCAAGGACTCTACCATTAATGTGATTTAGTTACTTTTCATATGTCTGTTTCATTTTCCTCACTCTACTGGCTGCATTCATCACCCTCTATTCTTTTTTTTTTTTATTTTTTTTTTTATTGTTGGGGATTCATTGAGGGTACAATAAGCCAGTTACACTGATTGCAATTGCTAGGTAAAGTCCCTCTTGCAATCATGTCCTGCCCCCATAAAGTGTGACACACACTAAGGCCCCACCCCACTCCCTCCCTCTCTCTTTCTGCTTCCCCCCCCATAACCTTAATTGTCATTAATTGTCCTCATATCAAGATTGAGTACATAGGATTCATGCTTCTCCATTCTTGTGATGCTTTACTAAGAATAATGTCTTCCACTTCCATCCAGGTTAATACGAAGGATGTAAAGTCTCCATTTTTTTTAATGGCTGAATAGTATTCCATGGTATACATATACCACAGCTTGTTAATCCATTCCTGGGTTGGTGGGCATTTAGGCTGTTTCCACATTTTGGCGATTGTAAATTGAGCTGCAATAAACAGTCTAGTACAAGTGTCCTTATGATAAAAGGATTTTTTTCCTTCTGGGTAGATGCCCAGTAATGGGATTGCAGGATCGAATGGGAGGTCTAGGTTGAGTGCTTTGAGGTTTCTCCATACTTCCTTCCAGAAAGGTTGTACTAGTTTGCAGTCCCACCAGCAGTGTAAAAGTGTTCCCTTCTCTCCACATCCACGCCAGCATCTGCAGTTTTGAGATTTTGTGATGTGGGCCATTCTCTCTGGGGTTAGATGATATCTCAGGGATGTTTTGATTTGCATTTCTCTAATATATAGAGATGATGAACATTTTTTCATGTGTTTGTTAGCCATTCGTCTGTCGTCTTTAGAGAAAGTTCTATTCATGTCTCTTGCCCATTGATATAAGGGATTGTTGGCTTTTTTCATGTGGATTAATTTGAGTTCTCTATAGATCCTGGTTATCAAGCTTTTGTCTGATTGAAAATATGCAAATATCCTTTCCCATTGTGTGCATTGTCTCTTTGCTTTGGTTATCGTCACCTTAGCTGTACAGAAGCTTTTCAGTTTAATGAAGTCCCATTTGTTTATTTTTGTTGTTGTTGCAATTGCCATGGCAGTCTTCTTCATGAAGTCTTCCCCCAGGCCAATATCTTCCAGTGTTTTTCCTATGCTTTCTTTGAGGATTTTTATTGTTTCGTGCCTTAAATTTAAGTCCTTTATCCATCTTGAATCAATTTTTGTGAGTGGGGAAAGGTGTGGGTCCAGTTTCAGTCTTTTACACGCAGACATCCAATTCTCCCAACACCATTTATTGAATAGGGAGTCTTTCCCCCAAGGTAAGTTCTTGTTTGGTTTATCGAAGATTAGGTGGTTGTAAGATGTTAGTTTCATTTCTTGGTGTTCAATTCGATTCCAAGTGTCTATGTCTCTGTTTTTGTGCCAGTACCAAGCTGTCTTGAGCACTATGGCTTTGTAGTACAGACTAAAATCTGGTATGCTGATGCCCCCAGCTTTATTTTTGTTACTAAGAACTGCCTTAGCTATACGGGGTTTTTTCCGGTTCCATACAAAACGCAGAATCATTTTTTCCAAATCTTGAAAATACGATGTAGGTACTTTGATAGGAATGGCATTGAATAGGTAGATTGCTTTGGGAAGTATAGACATTTTAACAATATTGATTCTTCCCATCCATGAGCATGGTATGTTCTTCCATTTGTTAATATCCTCTGCTATTTCCTTTCTGAGGAGTTCATAGTTTTCTTTATAGAGGTCCTTCACCTCCTTCGTTAGGTATATTCCTAGGTATTTCATTTTCTTTGAAACTATGGTGAAGGGAGTTGTGTCCTTAATTAGCTTCTCCTCTTGACTGTTATTGGTGTATACAAAGGCTACTGACTTGTGGACATTGATTTTATATCCTGAAACATTACTGTATTTTTTGATGACTTCTAGGAGTCTTGTGGTTGAGTCTTTGGGGTTCTCTAAGTATAAGATCATGTCGTCAGCAAAGAGGGAGAGTTTGACCTCCTCTGCTCCCATTTGGATTCCCTTTATTTCCTTGTCTTGCCTAATTGTATTGGCTAGAACTTCCAGCACTATGTTGAATAGTAAAGGTGACAGAGGACAACCTTGTCTGGTTCCAGTTCTAAGAGGAAAAGCTTTCAGTTTTACTGCATTCAGTAAAATATTGGCTGTGGGTTTGTCATAGATAGCTTCAATCAGTTTTAGAAATGTGCCACCTATGCCTATACTCTTCAGTGTTCTAATTAGAAAAGGATGCTGGATTTTATCAAATGCTTTTTCTGCATCTATTGAGAGGATCATGTGATCTTTATTTTTGCCTCTGTTAATATGGTGGATAACGTTTATGGACTTGCGTATGTTGAACCAGCCTTGCATCCCTGGGATGAAGCCTGCTTGATCATGATGAATGACTTTTTTGATGATAAGCTGTAATCTATTGGCTAGGATTTTGTTGAGAATTTTTCCATCTATATTCATGAGTGAGATTGGTCTGAAATTCTCCTTTTTGTTTGGGTCTTTTCCTGGTTTTGGTATCAGGGTGATGTTTGCTTCATAGAATGTGTTGGGGAAGATTCCTTCTTCCTCAATTTTTTGGAATAATTTCTGCAGTACAGGAATAAGCTCTTCCTTGAAGGTTTGATAGAATTCTGGAGTGAAGCCATCTGGACCAGGGCATTTTTTAGTTGGAAGCTTTTTTATTGTTTCTTTGATCTCAGTGCTTGAAATTGGTCTGTTCAGGAGGTCTATTTCTTCCTGGCCAAGTCTAGGGAGAGGGTGTGATTCCAAATATTGATCCATTTCCTTCACATTGTCAAATTTCTGGGCATACAGTTTCTGGTAGTATTCAGAGATGATCTCTTGTATCTCTGTGGGATCAGTTGTTATTTCCCCTTTATCATTTCTGATTGAGGTTACTAGAGATTTTACTTTTCTATTTCTAGTTAGTCTGGCCAATGGTTTATCTATTTTATTTATTTTTTCAAAAAACCAACTCCTTGTTTCATTAATTTTCTGAATGATTCTTTTGTTTTCAATTTCATTGATCTCTGATTTGATTTTGGAGATTTCTTTTCTTCTACTGAGTTTAGGCTTAGATTGTTCTTCTTTTTCCAATTCCATAAGGTCTCTTGTGAGATTGTTGATGTGCTCTCTGTCTGTTTTTCGAATGTAGGCATCTAAAGCGATGAATTTTCCTCTCAAAACTGCTTTTGCAGTATCCCACAGGTTTTGGTAGCTTGTGTCTTCATTGTTGTTATGCTTAAGGAAGTTAGTGATTTCCTGTTTGATTTCTTCCTTCACCCATCTGTTATTCAACAGAAGATTGTTTAATTTCCATGCCTTTGGATGGGGTCGAGCATTTTTGTTAGAGTTGAGTTCCACCTTTAGTGCCTTATGGTCTGAAAAGATACAAGGTAAAATTTCAATTCTTTTGATTCTGTTGATATTTGTTTTGTGTCCCAGGATATGATCAATTTTGGAGAATGTTCCATGGGGTGATGAGAAGAATGTATATTCTTTATCTTTGGGGTGGAGTGTTCTATATGCGTCTATCAAGCATAATTGTTCTAGGGTCTCATTTAAATCTCTTATATCTTTGTTTAATTTCTGATTAGAGGATCTGTCCAGCTCTGTAAGAGGTGTGTTAAAGTCCCCTGTTATGATGGTATTATCAGATATCATATTGCTCAGACTGAGTAAGGTCTGTTTCAAGAATCTGGGAGCATTTAAATTTGGTGCATAGATATTTAGAATTGAAATGTCTTCTTGTTGTAGTTTTCCCTTGACCAATATAAAGTGACCATCTTTGTCTTTTTTGACTTTAGTTGCTTTAAATCCACATGTATCTGAAAATAAGATTGCAACTCCTCTTTTCTTCTGAATTCCATTTGCCTGAAAAATTGTCTTCCAACCCTTGACTCGGAGCTTTAATTTGTCTTTTGAAGCCAGGTGTGTTTCTTGCAGACAGCAAATGGATGGCTTGTGTTTTTTAATCCAGTCAGCCAATCTATGTCTCTTCAGTGGGGAATTCAAGCCATTAACATTTATGGAGATAATTGATAAGTGTGGTAGTATTCTATTCATCTTATTTGGTGAGAGTCCATTGCTTAGTTTTATCTTTTGCATCAGTGTGGAGGTTAGGTTCTGTCCTTTGATTTCTGAGTTCTTACTTTGCTGCTGATCCATTGTGGTGGTCAGTGTGCAGAACAGGTTGAAGTATTCCCTGTAGAGCTGGTCTTGTTGTGGTGAATTTCCTCAATGTTTGTATATCTGTAAATGATTTGATTTCTCCATCAATTTTGAAGCTTAGCTTAGCAGGGTACAGAATTCTGGGCTGAAAATTGTTCTGTTTAAGTAGATTAAAGGTAGATGACCATTGTCTTCTTGCTTGGAAAGTTTCATTAGAGAAGTCTGAGGTCACTCTGATGGATTTGCCCCTGTAGGTCAACTGGCGCTTACTCCTGGCAGCTTGCAGAATCTTTTCTTTTATCTTGACTTTGGACAGGTTCATCACAATGTGTCTTGGAGAAGCTCGGTTAGAGTTGAGGCGACCTGGGGTCCGATAGCCCTCTGAAAGCAGTGTGTCAGAATCTTTGGTGATGTTTGGGAAATTTTCTTTTATAATATTCTCTAGTATGGCTTCCATTCCTCTGGGGCATTCTTCTTCCCCTTCTGGAATTCCTATAACTCGTATGTTGGAACGTTTCATAAAGTCCCATAATTCTGACAGTGAACGTTCTGCTTTCTCTCTCTTCTTTTCTGCCTCTTTTACTATCTGAGTTATCTCAAAAACTTTGTCTTCTACCTCTGAAATTCTTTCTTCTGCATGGTCTAACCTGTTGCTGATACTTTCCATTGCATCTTTAAGTTCCCTGATTGACTGTTTCATTTCCTTCAGCTCTGCTATATCCTTTTTATATTCTTCATATCGTTCATCTCTGATTTGATTCTGTTTTTGGATTTCCTTTTGGTTATTTTCCACTTTATTAGCAGTTTCCTTCATTGTTTCCATCATTTCTTTCATTGTTTTCAACATGTGTATTCTAAATTCCCTTTCTGTCATTCCTAACATTTCTGTATAGGTGGAATCCTCTGCAGTAGCTACCTCATGGTCCCTTGGCGGGGTTGTTCTGGACTGGTTCTTCATGTTGCCTGGAGTTTTCTGCTGATTCTTCCTCATGAGTGATTTCTTTTATCTGTTTCCTTGCCCTAATTTTCCTTTCACTTCCTCTTGCTCTTTAAGTTCTTGTGCCTGTGGACTAAGGGTTACAGGACCAGAAAGGTGAGAAGGTTGAAGAGCAAAAAAGGGATGAAAGAAAGGATGACCGAGTGATAAGAAAAAAAGGAAAGATAGAGAAAGGAGAGGGGGTAGGGATAAGGAATATTGACAAAAAGAAGAGAGGCACAGAAAGAGGGAGACAGGGCAATATAGGTGTACAGTAGGGTACTTTGACACAACCTTAAAAAACCCCACCTTCTGGGGGTTGGGTGCCCAGTTGGGTGGTTCCCTTGAGGTCAGCAGCTCTTTGCTAACCTGGTCAGACACAGTACCCCACCTCCACCAAGTAGAGAGGAAAGACAAAAATGCTATAAATCAAACCAAAACAAGCAAACAGAAAACTTTATGGCGATAAAATTGGGTGAAAAACCAAGTGATAGCGGTAGAAACACTAGCAAAAATGAAGTTGTAGTTATTAAAAAAGGCAGCAATGGGAAATTATAATTAAACTAGAAAAATTGAGAAAGAAAAAGGGATCTGTATGGAAAAGATTGAAATTAAGAAACAAAAGAACATCAACAACGTCAAAATAAACAAACAAAAAAACCCAACCAAACAAAAAAAAAAAGAAGAAAAAAAAATACACAACCAAAAACAAAGCAGTTTGTATATGTTGTTGAATATTGTCTGGGCAACACGTGGTCTTTTGGGGTATGAGATGTTAGTCACAGTTCTGATACGACTGGAGGCTGCTGATTTCTCAAACCCCAGCAGGTAGACACCCTAAATCTCTCTTCAGCCCACTTAAAAGGCACTTTGAACTTGTAAACTTGCTGAGCAGAAGCTTTCCCAGCTTTCTCGCTGGAATCACTGCTGAAGTGGCTATCCACTTACTCAGTGTGCCAAAACCGGTCTCACTCTGCCCCTGAGGGTTAGGGCTGCAAGGCGGCTCAGACCCCACCCTTAGGCTACTTGGTTGCTGGGTTACCAGCTCCCACCCGTTTCTAGCTCTGCTACCCTGAGGGCGGAGCTTGCCGGGGCAGATCACTGACAATGGATCCGTGTGACCCACCGCCAAACACTATTAGCTCCGTCTGGCTCAGCGGCTCAGACTGGGGCCCTAGACAACGGCCAAAGTTCTCCGCACTCCCACTCAGGCCTTCCCCAAGGCAGTTCAACTCAGTGCCAAGTCCAAGGACATCAAAAGAGTTCACAGGTAAGGCCTTTCTGGTTTGCAGTCTCGCTGCTACTGAACTTACAGTTGTGGGCGGGTTTAGACGGGTTGAACACACGCGACCACTTGCCGGTTTTCCACTGTTTTAGTCCTCCTCTTGGGGTCCAGAAGTCTCTCGCTGACTCCCTGTATCCTCATAGGAGTGATGATAGGCAGTTCCCACCAGCCAGAGATGCCTGGAGTCCTATCTCCCCAGACTCACGGTGCCCAGA
Organism: Nycticebus coucang; assembly: GCF_027406575.1. Lineage (NCBI taxonomy): Eukaryota > Metazoa > Chordata > Mammalia > Primates > Lorisidae > Nycticebus > Nycticebus coucang. The sequence goes on from NC_069781.1 coordinate 154,469,889, forward strand.
TGCAAGGAAGCTGTTACTCGGCTGCCATCTTGCTCCGCCCCCCGTTTTTATGGTTTTTTAAATCAACATTAAGGGGGCAGCACCTGTGGCTCAAAGAAGTAGGGTGCCAGCCCCATATACCAGAGGTGGCGGGTTCAAACCCAGCCCTGGCCAAAAACTGCAAATAAATAAATAAACAAAACCAACATTAAGGAACATTTTACCTGATTTACAGAGCTTAAAAAAAAAAGAAAGAAAGAAAACCCTCACAAGATGGTATTCTATGAATAGAATATGAGATGAAAAAGTTTGTAGAAGAAAATACTGAAAGAAATTTATAGAAGCTACCTCAGGTGGAGAAATTAGGATTAGAATCTATTTTCTTCCTTATGTGTTTCCATATTTTCTAAACCTGTAATTGAACCACATTAATTTTATAGTCACAAGTTATTTTGGTCAAGAAGAGTGAGACAAATACAAAACCAAAAGTTGTTAAAATCTTTATAGTCCTGACAAAAAGACCCAGAAACTCAAATACGTGAAATATCTGATAAAAAAACACAAGTCCAATATGGCCAGGACCAGCAGAAAAGGTAGCAGAGAACTCTGCAGATCAGACACATAGCAAGAGGCAAAATCAAGTTTATGAAAAGAAAAAAGATACAACTCCAGGTGGGGTCAGTTAAAGGTTTCATTAGAAACTTCAGGAGGGCTAGGCATAGTGGCTCATGCCTATAATCAAAGCACTCTGGGAGGCAGGTGGATTCCTTGAGCTCAGGATTTCCAGTCAGAGGAGCCTGAGCCAAAGCCATACCGTGTCTCTAAAAAGAGCCAGGCATTGTGGCGGGCACCTATAGACCCAGCTACTTGGAAGGCTGAGGCATAGAATCGCTTGAGCCCAGGAGTTTGAATTTACTGTGAACTGTGATGCCATGGTGCTCTATCAAGGATGACAAAGTGAGACTCTGTCTCAAAACAATAAGAACAACAAAAAGAAACCTCAGGAGGAGGAAGCAATAATGAACACCTATACCTTTCAGTATGGAAGTGTCTTATACTAGGGCACACAGTAGGTCAACTGAAGCCAGTTTTCCTCATGCTTATAATGTCCTGAATTTAAAACCCTTCCTGTCTGGTTAAAGAGAGAGGTCTGGACCAGAGGACGCTTCCTGACTTGCAGACTAGGCAAGTGAGAGCTGGTAGAAAACAGAGGGTCTGTGAGGTTCCCCAGATGGCACCCAGAAGCGGACACGTCAGCTCTAGGTGAGCTCATGAATCCCTACCTCACACCAAACCCACACTGCCTCGGGAAAGTATCAAAAAGTCCCCTTGTGGACTGTACCCTGGCCCTGGGTTTGTCTACTCTAGCACACAACAGGAAGGACCAAAGCCAGTGACAGACACTGCCATTTCCATACCACTCAACCCCATTACTCCTCCTTCCTTGGTCCCAGACAGCCACCTTGATACTGTTCTTGACTCCTGCTCTTCCCCCAGCTCCATTAGTTAACCAACTAGTTTGCAGCCAGCTCTGATCTTAGAAACCTTCCAGGACCCATGTTTGAGTATTTGTCTTCTACCCCCACATCCCACCAAAACCCCAGGTAGGGAGCCCTTGTCACAGATGCTAATGGTGCCTCACCCACATCACCCATATCCCCTGTTTCTGGGCATCTCAGCCTGATATCCACCTCCAGCCCCTCTAGCTCTTTGCTTGAGGTCTCTGTCAGCAGCACACACTAACCTGCCCATGTTTGCAGCAGGTCAGACTACCAGGGAGTTTACATCTCCTCGGAACAGCCTCAGCCAATGACAACTGAGAGCTGCTGAGAAGGGGTAAGCCTGAGCTGTGTCCTCGGCCTGGTTCCCAGAGCTCCACAGCCCCAGCGGTGCACAGAGAACACCCGCTTGGCAGTATCTCATGGAGTGTCTTCTGCCTCTTTCCTCTGACACTTGCACACCTCCATGCTGGTCCTTTCTGGGATCACCTGACAAATAAACTAGGTGCATCCGGATCATTTTCTCAGAGGCTGCTGCAGGCAGAAGTCCACACAGGACAGCCCCACACCCTGTGCCGTATGGAATCTGCCTGTGAGGCTGGACGCTCAGCACTTTCCACATCTGTCTGCGCTGGCAGGTGGGTAGGTGAGGTACTGAAACTGGTGGGGTTGGTGTCCCTTTGCTGTCCAACATCTAGGACTCACCTCTGTGGTGTCGGGCCACATTCACAGATGGGACACCAAACATGACATCAGCAATCAAGTCCAGGAACAGGTCTTTCTTCTTGACAGGGTCATCTGTTCCCCCTAAATACTTCTCAATGACTACCGAAGTCAGTTCCTCAGGGATGCCCTGCAATAGATCAAGAAAGTGACCCAAACACGTGGCGAGCACATGTCATCTCCGGCCAGTGAGGAAGGCTTTATTAAGGGGGAATCTCTCCAGCCCTGTGCAACTCCCCTGCCCTCACCCCCAGTGAGATCAAGTGAGAAAGGCAGAAGAAAGGGGACAGAACCCACAAGGCCCAGCCTGCGTTCTGCCATTTAAATCGTCCGTGAGTCAGGACAAGTCCCTCCCTCTTTGTGTCATCGCCCATCCCCAGGATTCTTAGACTCTTACAGTAATGGGGTAGGACTGCCATAAGAGTGACGTGGCTGTCTTCTGGTCCAGTTTGCCTTCAGAGAGCGGATAGCCCATAAACTGGTTAAAAAAAAACAAAAAAGATTAACTATTAGTGAATTATTCACAATTAATAAAAGTTAACCTGACCAACCAACTAAACCAACAAAGTCTGAGTGTTGTCTAATTTTGTGGGGTTGTAAAAAGCAGGGTCTTTATGAATTGTAGAAATCAATGAGTCAAGAAACTTGGGCATTGGAAATAGATTTTTTAAAACTTGGCAGTAACTATACAAGAATTTGCAGCATGTGTTCTGTATATGTGTCCTTGTTTGTTCCTAAACCTGTGTCCCTAGAAGGGCCCCTCCCCCCTTAAAATGCCCACCTGAGGATGCTCAACCCTGCCAGGAGAATTTATTGTTCGCTTCTGCTAAAATCCGGTGACAGGCAGAGCGGCCCTGAACTTGCTCTAAGAGTAGTTACTTCAGAAAGCTTCCAATTACAAGGCCTTTCTCTGCCCTGTGGGATCTAAAGCTTCCACCCAAACCCGTTCCCATGCGGGCCAAAGGCTTCTCTTTGCCATGCAAACCTGCAGAGAGGTAACTGCAGTCTCCCTCCAGTCCCCTGGAGAGGTGAGACCTGACTTCAGAGGGGTCCCCGACTGCAGCTGACACCACGGCCTCCTGCTTCTCCCAAATAAGGGTGGACCAGCAGGCCCAGGTGGTCTAGCTCATGCTCTAAACACCCCCCACACTCACCCACTGTGCTGCCCTTAGCTCCCCCAGGCTTTAGACACCTCCAGGCTTCAGTTTCAGGGACTCGGGTTGAGTCCACACTGAGTCTTTCCCCTACTAAAGAGTGTTCCTGAATGAAACCGGTGCTTTTGCTCTAACTGGGGTGGCTTTGTTTTTCTCTGACAGGAAGGAAAGTCTTTCTGCACGTTTAGTGGTCAGTCTTAAGGACAAGCAACTTTCTCTGAATCTTTCTAGTGAGAGGACTAACGGCATGTGGAGGGTCACAGGGAAACTCTGCCCGCCAGGCCCAAGTTTAGAAGCCACTGGCCTCAGGCCTGAGTCTCCTCAACTCCCAACTTCTTCCCTGTCTAGGCTTCCCCTGTTTCCCCATCTGGACAATCGTTATCCCTACCAGCCTCCCAAGATGGACACCTCAGGAATTCTTCACTGGAAGACATAGAGAATGTTTGGGGGAGAGGAGACCCCAGGGCTGTGTCACCCAGGTGACAGAGGGGCCTTCCCAGGGAAGATTTTTAGGGAAATGACACCTGAAATTGAAAGGGACAGCTGCCCTGAGCAGGGCTTAGAGGAGGGAGGACACCTGTGAGCAGAGACGGGAGGGCTGGTGGGGCAGAGGGGGAGTCTAAGCGTCAGCACATTCTCACCATTGGAAGAATCCAGCCAAACTCCTGCTTGTTGATTCCCACCATGTAGGGGACAGTGTTGAACTTCTTTTCAGTCAGAATCTCTTCAGGAGTTTTCGGCAGCAGAGCTCCATCCACCACAGTGCCCATAAAGCGGTGACTCTGAGAAAGAGAGCAGGGCAGTGCCTGAGCCTCCCCTCTGCAGGCAACAGTCACGTGTGGCTCTCTGCCCGCCTGAGGTGAGGCCACTTCATGGACCTGGGCGGGCCTTGGCCGTGGCTGCAGAGGGTCAGGGTGCTGACAAATGGGGCTAAGTCTGTGTGATCCTGCAGTGTTTAACTCACACGGGGCTGGTGGGGGTGAGGTGATGAGGCAGGAGGCAAATCTTGATTCAAATCCCAAGGCATGCATTCCATGTGTAAATCACATACATTTCAGTTCTAAGTCAGTGTGTCTCTGTAACTCTGTCTGCAGGAGACCCTGTTCATCACAGCAGTGGGTTCAGTCAAATGCCCTGAGCGCTGAATTAGCAAATACCCAGTTGTCACTCAAAGGGGAAATACAAATTAGGTTCCTGAGAGACTCTGGTTCCAAAGCTTTTGTCAACCTTAGGTGTGATGTTCTGTCTAAATACACTTTATGTAATCTATATTTCATACAGAAAATTAGTTATACAGGCCATTTATTTATCACAAACATCCGTCGGGAAGGCCGCCCATTCTCCTGACAGGACTGTGAGGCTTTCTGGCTGGCAGCGTCCCAGCAGTTCTGTCCACTGCGCTTTCTGCAGAGTCCTTCAGCGTCACGGGAACCCACAAATGTGGCTGAGTCTCCGTCCCCCATAGCTCCTCACACACCGCAGATTTAACACTTTCCATAACGGCCGCATGTCTGGAGGGGCAAAGTCCCCCTCTTTTCCTGGATGTGCCTATTGTTCATTCATTAACTCCAAAGTCACGGCCAACACACAATCTGCTCCTCCGCAAACTCGCCTGCCACACGTATTGTCCCCGTAATGACACCACAGCCTCCTTGAGCTTAGGGACGAGAGACAGCACCTCAGCACTGCTCTCGGGGGCCATCTGAGACAGGGCGATCTCTGACCCCAAGCCCAAAACGCAAACACCACGGCACTAAATAGACCATGAGGAGGCACATGGAGGGTGAGAGGTCTCCGGGGGAGGCAGGGCCTGCGTTTCCAGGACCCGTGTCTGTCTGCACAAGCCACAGGGGAAGTGGAGTAGAGCAAGCAGGACAAGGCCCCAATCAGTGCGGCTGAGAGTAGCCTTTGGGGTGACCACGGCAGCCTTGAAGAGTTGTGCAGTTCAGAACAGGCTGCAGTGGGAAGCAGGGAACACGACAGGCCACACGGAGGGGGTGCTGAGGAGGCAGGATGGACAGGTGGGGAAAGTGGAAGTAGGAGATTGTACAGGTCCAGAAGTGATGTGGCCTTGGTGGTCACAAGACAGACATCAGCAGCAGTGACAGTGACAATAATTACACTGTTCTCTAAGTGTCAGCACTTGCCTGTTCTGTGTGGGCCACGTGTATGACATTGCTTGTGTAGAAAGCTCAGGGGTCCTTTGCTCCCTTTTTTTCAACATGAGCAAAGCCTGTCAGCTAGTTCTTCAACGACACCCAGACTCCAAACACTCCCCCCACCACTGCCACGGCCCCGTCTCAGCCCCCAGCGCCCCTGGACTGGATGATTGCAACACAGGCGCCTCCCACCAGGTCTGTCGGCATTTTCTGCATGCCCCCCCACCTCCGCCCACCAACTGTTTTCAACAGAGCAGACAGAGACCTTTGTAAAACGCAAGATCATGACTGTTCCCTTCCATATCAATGCCCAAGCCCTTCAAGTGACTCGCCTACCTCCCACCTCCCATCAGCTCCTCAGCCTCCACTCTGTCTGTCTGTATGCTCCTCCCTCCCAGCCCTGCAGCCCAGCCTCCTGCCTTGGGGTGGACAGTGCAGCAGCCGTCCCCTCTGCCTGGACGTGCTCTTCTAGGGCTCTGGACAGCTGCCTCCCCCTCCTCTGGAGTTGGGTCCAAATGCCACTTCTCACTGAGCTATCCCTGACACTGTTAGAAAATTCAATCCCCTGGAGAACTCTGTCCCTCGGCCCCTCCCACCAAACTTTATTGGTTTTCACTATACACCTCCAACTGGCAGACTCCCCATGGAGGACTCGAAGAGGGCAGAGGGTCTCCCTTCTGTTTCCCTGCTGTGTTCCCAGCTCCTCAGTCAGGCCCTGGCTCACAGGAAGGGCTTGTTAAACCTGTGCTGAGTGTCTGGATGAAGCTCACTCAATCCTCGGAGGGGGAAGGGGGATGATCTCCAGGGAGGGGGCAGAGAGGGCAGGATTGTTGGATGCTGCAGGGGGGACGTCACCAGACCCTGGCAACCTGTTGGAAATCGTGCATATGGGGAGAAGGAGGCGGAGAGGAGAAGTTGAAGGATCCTGGGTGCTGGGAGGAGGGTGAGTCCTGAGGACCGAAGTCCGAGCTCCCCTGAATAGATCACCCTGTGGCTTCACAGGGGATCTCAGCTCTTCAGTGAAGGCATCTGTGACCTCTGCCTCCTGACAGTGGAAGGCTGCAGTCCAGCCCCCTCCTGTGAGTGGTTGGAAAACTGTTTTGTTTTTTGGGTTTTTTCCTGAATGAAAAAGATTCTACTAATAAAGGGGGGGGATCATGTTGGGGAGAGGAAATGTGAATAAGAAGGAAAGTAGGTGAACTCAGGGGACCCAGACATGATGCCTGGGAGCGCTGGAGTAGGAGTCTGAGGAATGGGTCCAATCCTGCCTCTGCTCCCCTGGCTGTGTGGCCCCAGGCAAGTCACTGCCCCTCTCTGGGCCCTAGCACCATACACACAGGAAGTTGTGGGCGTTCCACATAGGAGTGTTTTTCAGTCAGTGGTAATTAAAATTTAAACATGTTAAGACTCAAAACCTGTAATGAAGAAAACAAAGGTCCTTACCTCTCTGGGGTCTCCAACGAAATCCATAGTAAACAATTTCTGTGAAGACAAAGGTCGAGGACATGGGTGAGAAAGCTGGACTTTCTGGAGAAAGCTGGACTGTATGGCTGTGCACCAGAGCTCTCAGGAGCTCCCTCCTGCTGCCCTGGGAGGGCTGAGAGGACGTGGGCAGGACACTGGCTCCGTAGGGGACAGGACAGGGTGTAGGCACCACAAGGGAGGGGCATCACCAGTAAGGAAAGAACTGGTCCTAGTGACCTTGGGCCCTCTGGCCGGGGTGGCTGGAGCTCTGCAGAGAAATCCGGCTGTTGGTGCCTGCACTGCCCCACCATCCATTTCCCTTCTTGTCTCCAATTTTTCTTTGGGGGATCTCCCACTTACCCTCTCTCCCTCCATGATTTCAGGTATTTATATGCAACCTGGGTGCTCCATCTCCCTGAACACAGGCATTATTTCAAGGGTGGGCACTTACCCTTGTCAGCAACAGAGTTTGCCCCAAAGCTTTTGCTAGAAGTATTGAGAAAGAGGGTTTCTAAAGAGGAAGGACTTAAGTCTGGAGTGCTGTTGTCTTCAACCTCCCTGGGGGACACCACTGCCTGAGAGTGAAGCCAGCACAGGGGAGGGCAAAACTGAGGGAGAAACACAGGTGGAGTCTCCATCGTGTCCCATGAGCATCTATTCCAGCCATGTCTAAGCCATCTAGTGTGAGACTTTTCCATCATTTGAGGTTTTTTACAAGAATTTTTTTTCTACTCAGGACAACTTGACATGAGCTTTCTCATCGGAAATGAGGAATTCCTGACTCACTCAAAGCCCCTGAAACTCATCCCACCCCATGCTTCTCTGTGGTGTGGATGATAACCAGAAGGTAGGTTATGGATGGATTATTGGTTTCGAAGGAATGGACGGTGGAGTGAAGATACCCAGGGGCTAGATGATGCACCAAGAAAATAGACAAAGAAAGAGTCTCAAATGGGTTGATATAAGATTGATGAAAGGATACCAATGAATTGGATGATGAGTGGATGGATAAATGGATAAGATGGTGGATGAACCCATGGGTGGGTGAACAGCTCTCCTAGATTCACAATTGAAGAAAAGTTTTATAAAATCTCACATGTTGGACCACCATTAGGTTTTAATGTAGATAGTTTCTACATCAACCAAGATAAATAGTGACATCCCTCTGAAATATTTGTGCTTAATATCCCTGTCCCCCAAATTCAGGATGGCAGCTATCCATGGGAATAGGTAATGTATAATTTCTCACAAAGACATTGAAGTACAAGAATGGCAATACTAAGTTTTGATAAATCTCAGTATTCACTACACAACTTTTCATCACGTTATTTTCAGACTTCTTTTGAGATTTGAGGAATGTGATAAGAAAATAAGAAAAAGGAAATCTCTCATTCAGATCCAGAGACCCAGAAGAGGTGAGACACTGACCCAGGCAGTTTTTCCAGGGCACGGGGACAGCTGAAACAACAAAGGCCAGGGACATGCTTGGAGATTGAGGGCACGAGAATGGACCCACCTACCATTTTTAGTGTCAAATCCAAGAGCTCGTCCTCTGTCTTCTGGCGCAGGCAGTGAACCATGACAGCTGATGTGGTGGTTTTACATCTGGCAGTGACAGCAATTTGCTGCAAAGGTAACAAGCAACAAGGCTCAAAAGCAATGTCCCTTCCCTCCATCCACGTAGAGAGCCGAGTTCTACCCCAGCCCAGTGTGTGAGGCAGCAGGGGCCAGACAGTCCTCTAGACCAGCACCTGTGGGTCTGGTCCCACAGAGTGCAGCCTTGTTCCCCACCTGAGTTGTGACGTGAGTGGCAAGTGTGCAGTCTCTCTGTCTGTTACCTTATCTCTGTGAAAATGGACATGGTGATCTCAAAGCTGAAAGGCTCAGGAGTGGGGAAGTGTGGAGTCGGGGGTAAGAGTATGGAACCCCAATCCCAACTCCAGCATTACTGGTTATTTGCCCTCAGGAAAACCATTTGAGCTCTTTCTGCTTCATTTTCTCCACCTTCGATGGGCATAATGATCGCACCCACTTTATAAGAGGAGTTAACATGAGGGAAGAGGTAGGAGGGTTGTATGTCTCCCCCACACTCAACACGTGCAGTATTGCAGGAGGCCTAGATAAGGCACTTCAGAAAACACCAGGTGTGGGCGGCGCCTGTGGCTCAACGGGTAGGGCGCCGGTCCCATATGCCGGAGGTGGCGGGTTCAAGCCCAGCCCCGGCCAAAAATAAAAAAAAAAAAGAAAACACCAGGTGTGTTTTAATGAGGAAAATACCGTGTGTCCTCCATGGGACATTGACAGTGTCTCTCATTCGAGTGGGGTGTCTTGGCACAGCTAGGAGTTTTTCTACATAGAGGCGTACAAGAGTCCTGAGCAATAATCAGACAGGACTCTCTAGGGCAGGTGTCAGCAAAGTTTTCATCCAAGGGACAAACAGCGCACATCTGAGGCGTTGTGAGCCCTGTGGTCTCTGCTGAATATTCTCAAATCAATCTCAGAAGTGAAATGGGTGGGTGTTGCCGTGTTGCAGTAAAACTTTGTGGGCATGAAATTAGAATTTCGTATCATTGTCGTTGTTCATAAAATGTTATTTTTCTTTTCTTTCCTTAATTGTGTAAAAATGAAAAAATTATTATTTATCACCCAAAGGCCATAGAAACCTAAGCCCAGAATTTTCCTCCCTGTCCCCAGGTAAGACACTGAGGAGCACACATTGATGCTTGGAAAACCCTTGACCCCAACCTAGAACCTCTTGTCAGCTTAAAAATAATATGAGAGGGTGGCGCCTGTAGCTCAGTGGGTAGGGCACCAGCCACATACACCAAGGCTGGTGGGTTCAAACCCAACTTGGGCCAGCTAAAATAACAATGGCAACAAAAAATAGCCAGGCGTTCTGGCGGGTGCCTGTAGTTACAGCTACTTGGGAGGCTGAGGCAAGAGAATTGCTGAGCCCAAGAATTTGAGGTTGCTGTGAGTTGCGATGCCACAGCACTCTACCAAGGGTGACAAAGTAAGACTCTGTCTCAAAAACAAAAGGCTAAGAAATTTTAAAACGTTCTTGGTGTCTCCATTTCCTCCCACCCTGCAAATCAGCACCTGTGACCCAGATCCACCTCTCTGACCCCAGTGAACTCTGTTGTGCAGCCCACTCTGCCGCTCGCCCCTTTGGCTTCCAACCCCGCTCCAGAAAAAGACAAAATCCTTCCCAGGATCCTCTACAGCATGGCCCCTGCCAATGTCCCCAAGCTCCCCTCCTCTCTGCTCAGGCCACGTCAGCCTCCTCCCACTCTCTGGATGCTCTTCTTGCCACAGGACATCTGCACATGCCGTTCCCTCTCCCTGGAATATTCTTGGCTTGACATGTATAAAGTATGGCTCTGCTTTCTCATCCCAACTCACAATCACTTTTAGAGAACGTCTCCTGAGAACTCTGAAGCCTGGGGTCACAGGGAGTGCATGCATTAGAAGTTCAGAGTCACGGGCTAGAGGCCCTTCTCTGCTCTGATCTGTGTGCACTTTGAGATGTACTTTCACACTCTCTGCACATTTGTTCAACTATAAAATTGGGAAAATGAGCAAGGTGTCTTCTTGCGCTTTCCATTCAGTCCACCCAGCTTCTGTAATTCTTTGGAGAATGTCCACTCGGTCCCATGACTGGACAGCCCCTGAGGATGCCAGGAGCCCAGGGCCAAGGCTGTGGGAGTGTTCCGTGTGAGACCTACCCGTGCCAGGGGTTTGATGTCTTTCTTGACCACAGGACCCATGGGAGCAACACAACTCTCAGAAATGGCCCGATGGAAGAGGTTCTTGGCCAGGGGAGATAAAACCTGGGAGGGGAGAGGATAGGAGGAGAGTTCATGTTCAGAGGAGGGTCCACCCACAGCTCTGCCCTGGCCCTTTCCCCAGGAGCCCCTGGGACTCAGTGGGCATGAGGGCTCCTTCCCCGCCTGCCCTATTTCCCAGGCCGCCCTGGGCCCAGCTTCCCCCAGAGAACATCAGTGGGATGGAGCCCAACACAGAGCCAGGGACAGAATAGGAGGAGTGTGGCATGCACAGGTCACAGCAATCTAAAGTATCAGGAAGAAGCTTGGTTATTCCCAAACACACAGTCTCACTGATTCCCATTACTCAGAATTTATCCTAAGAAAAATGATCACAGAGGCCCACAAAGACTTCTGAGTATGCCTGTGCTGTTTATAGAATGGGAAATGAGGATCTACTGTCATAAGATCGAATACAAACAATTCTTCCTTATTACCATGGAATATTATGCCATTATGAAGGTAATATTATGGGGCAGTGTTTAATGTTAGGGAAATATTAATGTTATACTACAATGTTATATATGCTATTTTATACTAATTTTTATGTTAATTAGTATGCGTTATGTTAATTTTGGTAAGGTTTTAGAAAACAAAAGATGATAGAAAAATAGATTGATCAATAGAGACAGTCATGAAAAAAGACTGGAAAATTACAAGTAAAATGTCCACACTATCTACCCCTGAGGAGTAGGATGTTAGACAGATTTTTTTGTCTTTGGACTTATCTGAAATGTTCCTTTATGTCTGTTTTAAAAATATGGAAGCATGTTCCTCTGAATATTCAACTAGGAAAAGAACATAGGATTGAAAAATCAGTAACTGGGCTAATCCTTTACTCAACTCCAAGGCACCTGCAGGGCTCTCTACAGCTCCCAGAACCTTCCAAACTGGTTTCCCATCCCAGCTTCCTTCCACATTTCCCCAGATCCCAGCAGGACAACTCTCACCCCCAGGCTCTGTCTGTGCCCAACATGCTCTGTCCTATCCTTCCTCATCCTGTTGGGAAGAAAAAGGAGGGCACATTCCACATCCCACCTGGCCACTCAGTCCCTGGGATGGATGCCTCCCACTTGGCCATGGGGCACCATCAGACCACCGCAGCAGAGGCTCCTGCCTGATCTCAGGGCTCACGTCCCCCGACACTTAGCTCTGCCTTAGAACCAAACAATGACCTCTGCTCAACTCTCATACTTGCCTCCACTCATAATTTATACCCACACCTACCTCCCCAAATAAGTGTCCTTCTTCTGAGTCCTAGTGTTAAAATGAGTAGGAAGGGAAAAGGGAGCTTAACCAAGTTGGAAGAGGAGGAATGCCACCATGGCAGAATAAGGCTGGAGATTCTTATGGCCCAAGGACGTGAAGCTAAGTGCTGAGCTCCTGGGGGCCAAGGAGAGTTTGGTTCTTAGCTCTGTACCACCAGATTGCTGAACGATAAGTACAGTCCATCCCCAATCCAGGTCCTGTAAGGAAACGTGCCCTTGGCTGCTGGGCTAATCTCCGAGAGGTCCCATCAGCTGCCACACCAGCCTGTGGATTGGGTCTGTTGCCAGGAACACTTACAAGGACAGAGACACTTTCACTTCCCGCTGACTCTCCAAAGATGGTCACAGAGCCTGGGTTCCCTCCGAAGTTGGCAATGTTGTCCTGGACCCAGCGCAGAGCAGCCACCTGGTCCAAGTGACCCCAGTTCCCCGAGCTGTGTTCGTCCCCTGTGCTGTGAGTAATAGAACAAGTTGGGGTGGGCAGCAGAGACTCCATGGCAGGGCTCTCAGGCTCCCCATGGGGCTGGGAGCTCTCAGCGAACCTTCCAGAATGAGGCTGGGCTCCAACCCCTCACACTGGGGTCCTCACCTGCCCTCCACTCCCCCAGCACTGCTGTCCTGTGGGCTCTGCATTTAATCATAGGACATGAGTTTCTGAGCATATCTACTCAGTGCCCAGCACCGTCCTGGGCGCTGGAGCACATCTCAGAACAAAACTGAGAAAATCTTTCACTGCACTCAGCTCTCAGTACCGGCTACCTGCAAACCAACAGATCAATGTGGAACATGCTCTCTGGTAGGGAAAGTGCTTGTGGGAAAAATAAAAGGCAGGTGGTGGGGCAGGTGGACACTGTTTCATGTCACATGACCAAGGAAGGCTTCTTGGAGGCCATGACATCTGAGGAGAAGCCTGAATCGAATAAGCACATGAAACTTGGCATTGTCCAAATAAGAGAATGCCAGGCAGAAGAAACAGCAAGTGCAAAGGCCCTGGGACCCAGTGAACAGTGGGACCACGCAGGAGGTGCCGGCAGGAGGTACAGCCAGCAGGGCCCTGTGGGCCTCTGTACAGACTTTGGATGTTGCAGTGAATAAACAGGAAGGCACTGCAGGGTTTTGTGCAGAGGAAAGACATGAGTCAATCTGTGTTGAAATGATCCCTCTGACTACTGTGTAGATCAGTCATAGCGTAAAAGTAGCAGAGTGACTAAAGTACTCATTAGGTGTATATGATAACAATCAGCATGGAGACAAGATGGATTACTGAAACCAGGTTTCCACAGAGGCTCCCATTCAGAAGGAGAGTTAAAGGACAGAAATTTAGCAAGTAACCTGGTGGATTTGAGCTGCACCAAGAGAGAAGGTTGAAGAACACACATCAACCCCGCTGAGGCAAGCTGCGACCCCAAGGATACAAACAAAAGGTACAAAATCCACCACCAAGTGGACAGGAGTCCCATCCCCCATGTAAACGGCTTGGAGTGCACCACAAACAAAAGAGCAGAGTTCAAAGGTCCTCCCACTACACTCCATGGGAGAGACCCTCTAAAAACTGGCGCTATCTCCCCTACTAGGGTGCCACAGCATTCTCCTGCCAGGGGTAAAACTGTATAAAACTGTGTGTATTCTCTGCCTGCAACTCTGAGCTCCTGGCACTCCCCTCCACTCTCACTCTGAGGTCTAGAGGCCTGTCCCCCAGGAGTCCAGATTCTTGGGTGATTTCTTGAGGGGTATGGACAGTGCCTAGACTGCAGCTGGTTGGTGCTGACTCTGGGGCACGAGAGCGAGGAGAGGACGGTCAGCTGAGAGGGAAACATATCGGAGCAGCAGTGCCCTGAGGCACAGAGCAGCAGCCATCTTTTAGCAACAATAGGGCTCACTCCCGGATATTCTAAAGCCACACCCCCTGTCTCCCTGAGCAACCAGAGGAGGCCGGGCATCTACTCAGGTGGCAACCACTATGGAACAGATCTGGGACAGAAACGCAGGCCCCGTGAATAAAGGGTTTGCCTGAGGTAGTACCGACCTGGGTGGAGCACAGGGACTAGAAACGCATTCGCATACCCAGGAAGTTCCCAGGGCGGGACTGACCCAGAGGACGGCTTTACTGAGCCTAAGACACACCCGGCCCTCAGGGGATTGTCAGCCTATAGACAAAGGAAGACAGGAGGCTAGAACTGACAGGTAACCGAATACAAACCTGCAAGAGCTAAGACGGGGCCTGAGGCACAGGCTCTGGGAACTCAAAACAGCTTCTCTTCTGTAGGGGAATTTAGCAGGGACAGAAACAAATTCCTGCCAAGTTATTCTGTTCTGTTCTGTCAGTAACATCAATCGGGGGTGGGGCTGGAACTGAGTGAACACCCTCCAGCCTCCATCAAGCACCCGAGGTTGTCAGGTCTCACCTCCCCCTGCTAGATAGAAGCAGAGCACAGTGGTCTGGCTGAGCAGAAATAGATTTCTGAATTTGTGATTCAGGCAGGTGCAAACCCCTGGAGTATCTGTTCACTACAGGCAACTAGGTCAGCCAACTGCCAGGCTATCAGTGACTGGGTCTGACAGAGGTGAAAGGTGGGGAAGGAAGCATCAACCTTCTCAGACTGATCTATTTGCTGGGTGGCTCCTGATTCCACGCAGCACTAGAGCAAGCCATATCAGAGTAGTCACCAGACCCCTGTGATCCAGTTGCCAGAGACCTTTTATATTCTCCCACCTGAGACAGGTGCTGACTGAGACAATTGATTTGGACCTTTTGAACTGAGACAATTGCCTGGGGACTATTCAGGAGGTGCCCTGGGTGTGTGGTTGTAGGAAGGTTTGATTTTCCTTTTCCAATTGTTGCCTGTGGGGGGTGGTGTGACTTCATTGCTGGTATTTCTCCACAGCTGAGACTTCAACACAGAGTAACTGTTTCACTAGGGTCAAACAGAAACCAGCTAAAAACAAGACAGAACCACTTAGCCCCACCACACCCAACAGGTCCCCAGTTTCTCAGGCCATAGCACTGTACGGGTCCTCAACAAAGCTCCAGGAGAAAAATCAAACAGTGTAAACAATCATCGGGTGGAATCAGCGGAAAAACTCTGGTAACATGAATAACCAGAATAGATCAACACCCCCCCACCCCCGCAAGGAAAGATAAGACAGATGTAAGTGAAGATCACATTCATAAACATCTGGCTGAGAAGTCAGAAGTCGATTCACAATTTGGATTGCAAACAAGATGAACAAAATGGAGGAAAATTGGGAATTAGAAATTCAAGCAGCAATTCAAAAGTCGGAACTAGAAATTCGAGGAGAAATTCAAAAGTTATCTCAAGAATTTAATGAATTTAAAGATAAAACCACCAAAGATTTTGACGCACTGAAGCAAGAATTTGCAGCCCTCAAAGATCTGACAAATACAGTAGAATCCCTCAGTAACAAAGTGTAGCAAGCAGAAGAAAGAATTTCTGACATTGAAGACAAAGCCTTTGAACGCTCCCAAAACCTCAAAGAGGAAGAGAAATGGAGAACGAAAACTGATCATTCTCTCAGAGAGCTCTGGGATAATTCAAAGAAGGCTAATATCCACCTCATGGAATCCCTGAAAGTGATGAAGTGGCCTCTCAAGGCACAGAGGCCCTTCTCCATGAAATTATGAAAGAGAATTTCTAGATATGCCAAGAGATTCTGAAATTCAGATAGCAGACAGTTTCAGAACCCCAGCACAACTCAATCCTAATAAGACACCCCCCAGGCATATCATAATTAACTTCACTAAAGTTAATATGAAGGAGAAAATTCTCAAAGCAGCCAGACGGAAGAAATCCATTACCTACAAAGGGAAGAATATTAGAATGACTGCAGATATCTCTGCTGAAACTTTTCAAGCCAGAAGAGGGTGGTCATCGACTTTTAATCTCCTAAAGCAAAATAACTTTCAACCCTGGATCCTGTATCCAGCTAAACTGAGTTTCATTTATGATGGAGAAATTAAATACTTTAATGACATTCATATGTTGAAGAAATTTGCCATAATCAAACCAGCTCTTCAGGATATTCTCAGACCTATCCTCCATAATGACCAGCCCAATCCTCTACCACAAAAGTAAACTCACTCAAAAACTTTGATCAAACTCCAACTTCCACAGTGGTGAAAGGATTAAAAATGTCCACTGGACTTTTGAAAAACTTGATACTCAAATTTTTACCAGACTTATCAATATTCTCCATTAATGTGAATGGCTTAAACTGACCTCTAAAGAGGCACAGATTAGCTGACCAATACAAAAACTCAGGCCAGATATTTGCTGCATACAAGCGTCACATCTTACCTTAAAAGACAAATACAGACTCAGGGTGAAATGATGGTCATCCATATTTCAGGCAAATGGTAAGCAGAAAAAAGGATGTTGCAATTTTATTTGCAGATATGATAGGCTTTAAACCAACAAAAGTAAGGAAGGATAAGAAAGGTCACTTCATATTTGTTAAGGGTAATACTCAATATGATGAGATTTCAATTATTAATATCTGTGCACCCAACCAGAATGCACCTCAATGTATAAGAGAAACTCTAAAAGACATGAGCAACTTCATTTCTTCCAGCTCCATAATAATTAAAGATTTCAACACTCCTTTAGCAGTGTTGGATCGATACTCCCATAAGAAGCTAAGCAAAGAAATCTTAGATTTAAACCTAACCATCCAACATTTGGATTTAGCAGACATCTACAGAACACTTCATCCCAACAAAACTAAATACACATACTTCTCATCAGCCCATGGAACATACTCCAAAATCAATCACACCTTAGGTCACAAGTCTAACCTCAGTAAAATTTAAAGGAATAGAAATTATTCCTTGCATCTTCTCGGACCACCATGGAATAAAAGTTGAGCTCAGTAACAACAGGAATCTGCATACTCATACAAAAACATGGAAGTTAAATAACCTTATGCTGAATGATAGCTGGGTCAGAGATGAGATTAAGAAGGAAATTGCCAAATTTTTGAAACAAAATGACAATGAAGATAAGAATTATCAGAACCTCTGGGATACCATAAAGGCAGTCCTAAGAGGGAAATTTATAGCACTGCAAGCCTTCCTCAAGAGAATGGAAAGAGAGGAAGTTAACAACTTAATGAGACATCTCAAGCAACTGGAAAAGGAAGAACATTCCAACCACAAACCCAGTAGAAGAAAAGAAATAAACAAAATTAGAGAAGAATTAAATGAAATTGAAAACAAAAGAATTATACGACAGATCAATAAATCAAAAAGTTGGTTTTTTGAAAAGGTCAATAAAATAGATAAACCAGGAAAAAAAAGAGTAAAATCTCTAATTTCATCAATCAGAAACGACACAGACAAAATAACAACAGACTCCTCAGAAATTCAAAAAAATCCTTAATGAATATTACAGGAAACTTTATTCTCAGAAATATTAAAATCTGAAGGAAATTGACCAATACTTGGAAGCATGTCATCTTCCAAGACTTAGCCAGAATCATGTGGAAATGTTAAACAGGCCTATGTCAAGTTCTGAAATAGCATCAACCATACAAAACCTCCCTAAAAAGAAAAGCCTTGGATCAGATGGCTTCATGTCAGAATTCTACCAAACCTTTAAAGAGGAATTAGTACCTATATTACCCAACCTTTTCCAAAAGGTAGAAAAAGAAGGAAGAGTACCCAACACATTCTATGATGCAAACATCACCCTCATCCCCAAACCAGGAAAAGACCCAACATAAAAAGAAAATTATAGACCAATATCACTAATGAATATAGGTGCAAAATTATTCAACAAGATCCTAACAAACAAATCAAACATCAAACAAATTATACATCATGACCAAGTTGGTTTTATCCCAGGGTCTCAAGGCTGGTTCAATATACGTAAATCTATAAATGTAATTCAGCACATAAACAAATTAAAAAACAAAGACCATATGATTCTCTCAATTGATGCATAAAAAGCTTTTGATAATATACAGCATCCCTTCAAGATCAGAACACTTAAGAAAATTGGTATAGAAGGGACGTTTCTTAAACTGATAGAGGCCATCTACAGCAAACCCACAGCCAAGATTGTATTGAATGGAGTTAAATTGAAATCATTTCCATTCAGATCAGGAACCAGACAAGGCTGTCCATTGTCTCTACTGCTCTTTAACATTGTAATGGAAGTTTTAGCCATGGCAATTAGGGAAGAAAAGGCCATCAAGGGTATCCATATAGGGGCAGAAGAGATCAAACTTTTGCTCTTCGCAGATGATATGATTGTATATCTGGAAAACACTAGGGATTCTACTACAAAACTCTTAGAAGTGATCAAGGAATACAGTAGCATCTCAGGTTACAAAATCAACATTCATAAATCGGTAGCGTTTACATATACCAATAGTCAAGCTGAAAAAACAGTTAAGGACTCTATTCCATTCACAGTAGTGCCAAAGAAGATGAAATATTTGGGAGTTTATCTAACAAAGGATGTGAAAGATCTCTACAAAGAGAACTATGAAACTCTAAGAAAAGAAATAGCTGAAAATGTTAACACATGGAAAAACATACCATGCTTATGGCAGGAAGAATCAACATTGTTAAAATGTCCATACTACCCAAAGCAATATACAATTCTAATGCAATCCCTGTTAAAGCTCCACTGTCATACTTTAAAGATCTTGAAAAAAACAATACTTTCTTTTATATGGAATCAGAAAAAAACCTTGAATACCCAAGACATTACTCAGAAATAAAAACAAAGCAGGAGGAATCACGTTACCAGATCTCAGACTTTACTACAAATTGATAGTGATCAAAACAGCATGATACTGGCACAAAAACAGAGCAGTAGATGTCTGGAACAGAGTAGAGAACCAAGAGATGAATCCAGCTACTTACCGTTATTTGATCTTTGTTTTTTTATATATTGTTGGGGATTCATTGAGGGTACAATAAGCCAGGTTACACCGATTGCATTTGTTAGGTAAAGTCCTTCTTCCAATCATGTCTTGGCCCCAGAAGGTGTGGCACACACCAAGGCCCCACCCCCCTCTTTCTGCTTCCCCCCCATAACTTAATTGTCATTAATTGTCCCCATATCAAAATTGAGTACATAGGATTCATGCTTCTCCATTCTTGTGATGCTTTACTAAGAATAATGTCTTCCACTTCCAAACAGGTTAATACAAAGGATGTAAAGTCTCCATTTTTTTTAATGGCTGAATAGTATTCCATGGTATACATATACCACAGCTTGTTAATCCATTCCTGGGCTGGTGGGCATTTAGGCTGTTTCCACATTTTGGCGATTGTAAATTGAGCTGCAATAAACAGTCTAGTACAAGTGTCCTTATGATAAAAGGATTTTTTTCCTTCTGGGTAGATGCCCAGTAATGGGATTGCAGGATCAAATGGGAGGTCTAGCTTGAGTGCTTTGAGGTTTCTCCATACTTCCTTCCAGAAAGGTTGTACTAGTTTGCAGTCCCACCAGCAGTGTAAAAGTGTTCCCTTCTCTCCACATCCACGCCAGCATCTGCAGTTTTGAGATTTTGTGATGTGGGCCATTCTCACTGGGGTTAGATGATATCTCAGGTTTGTTTTGATTTGCATTTCTCTAATATATAGAGATGATGAACATTTTTTCATGTGTTTGTTAGCCATTCGTCTGTCATCTTTAGAGAAGGTTCTATTCATGTCTCTTGCCCATTGATATATGGGCTTGTTGGCTTTTTTCATGTGGATTAATTTGAGTTCTCTATAGATCCTAGTATCAAGCTTTTGTGTGATTGAAAATATGCAAATATCCTTTCCTGTCATTGTTGCTTACTGAGATAGTGTTTGTGCTGCTCTAAAAACACAGGCTTCTTGATCCTTTTACCACCATCAATGTGAGCACTGACAAATCATGGCATAGAGATGCTCACTGACTAGTTCAGACAACTTTAGACCTCTTGACTGCTGGTCCTGTGTTCCAGCCTTGTCAGGTAGGTGGGCCTAATATCTGTTTGAGACCTGGGTACAGTAAAAAGTTAGACTTGGCAGGGATCTTTCTTTCCAGGCTGAAACTGGAGCCATCTTGCATTTTGGTAGATCTAATAGACACTTTGTCCTACAGCCACTTCTTCATGTGGTGCCTCCTGGGCCAGTGCTATTGGAGGAATGTTTCTTTTTTATGCCACAAAACAAAACACTAGTCTTGCATATGCTTTCTTGTACTTTAATGTGAGATTAATTCCAGTTTGGTTGAAAATTTTCTAAGGGAGAAAATTCAGTCTATTGATTTGATAAATGGATGTTAAGATGGTAACTACAATTAGTCTTGAGTTCATATGAAAGTAGTATCACCTTATTTTGATTTCCTTATTCATCATCAAGTCAGAGCCTAAAACTTTTTTGGGGCGGCGTGGTTAGAGATGGAAGAATTGAAAATTCTTTGTATGAAAACATTACTATATTTTTTGATGACTTCTAGGAGTCTTGTGGTTGAGTCTTTGAGGTTCTCTAAGTATAAGATCATGTCGTCAGCAAAGAGGGAGAGTTTGACCTCCTCTGCTCCCATTTCGATGCCCTTAATTTCCTTGTCTTGCCTAATTGTATTGGCTATAACTTCCAGCACTATGTTGAATAGTAAAGGTGGCAGAGGACAACCTTGTCTGGTTCCAGTTCTAAGAGGAAAAGCTTTCAGTTTTACTCCATTTAGTAAAATATTAGCTGTGGGTTTGTCATAGATAGCTTCAATCAGTTTTCAAAATGTGCCACCTATGCCTATACTCTTCAGTGTTCTAATTAGAAAAGGATGCTGGATTTTATCGAATGCTTTTTCTGCATCCATTGAGAGGATCATATGATATTTATTTTTGCCTCTGTTAATATGGTGGATAATGATTATCGACTTGCATATGTTAAACCATGGAAACCTACTTGATCATGAAGTATGACCTTTTTGATGATAATCTGTACTATTGGCTAGGATTTTGTTGAGAATTTTTGCATCTATATTCATGAGTGAGATTGGTCTGAAATTCTCCTTTTTGGTTAGGTCTTTTCCTGGTTTTGGTATCAGGGTGATGTTTGCTTCATAGAACGTGTTGGGGAAGATTCCTTCCTCCTCAATTTTTTGGAATAATTTCTGCAGTACAGGAATAAGCTCTTCCTTGAAGGTTTGATAGAATTCTGGTGTGAAGCCATCTGGACCAGGGCGTTTTTTGGTTTGAAGATTTTTTATTGTTTCTTTAATCTCAGTGCTTGAAATTGGTCTGTTCAGGAACTCTATTTCTTCTTGGCTAAGTCTAGGGAGAGAATGTGATTCCAAATATTGATCCGTTTCCTTCACATTGTCAAATTTCTGTTCATAGAGTTTCTGGTAGTATTCAGAGATGATCTCTTGTATCTCTGTGGGATCAGTTGTTATTTCCCCTTTATCATTTCTGATTGAGGTTACTAGAGATTTTACTTTTCTATTTCTCGTTAGTGTGGCCAATGGTTCATCTATTTTATTTATTTTTTCAAAAAACCAACTCCTTGTTTCATTAATTTTCTGAGTGATTCTTTTGCTTTCAATTACATTAATCTCTGATTTGATTTTGGATATTTCTTTTCTTCTATTGAGTTTAGGCTAGATTGTTCTTCTTTTTCCAATTCCATAAGATGGCTTGTGAGTTTGTTGATGCACTCTCTTTCTGTTTTTCGAATGTAGGCATCTAAAGTGATAAATTTTCCTCTCAAAACTGCTTTTGCAGTATCCCACAGGTTTTGGTAGCTTGTGTCTTCATTGTTGTTATGCTCAAGGAAGTTAATGATTTCCTGTTTTATTTCTTCCTGCACCCATCTGTCATTCAACAGAAGATTGTTTAATTTCCATGCCTTTGTGTGGGGTCGAGCGTTTTTGTTAGAGTTGAGTTCCACCTTTAGTGCCTTATGGTCTGAGAAGATACAAGGTAAAATTTCAATTCTTTTGATTCTGTTGATATTTGTTTTGTGTCCCAGGATATGATCAATTTTGGAGAATGTTCCATGGGGTGATGAGAAGAATGTATATTCTTTATCTTTGGGATGGAGTGTTCTATATGCGTCTATCAAGCACAGTTGTTCTAGGGTCTCCTTTAAATCTCTTATATCTTTGTTTAATTTCTGTTTAGAGGATATGTCTATCTCTGTAAGAGGAGTGTTAAAGTCCCCTGTTATTATTCTATTATCAGATATCATATTGCTCAGACTGAGAAGGGTCTGTTTCAAGAATCTGGGAGCATTTAAATTGGGTGCATAAATATTGAGAATTGAAACGTCTTCTTGTTGCATTTTTCCCTTGACCAATATAAAGTGACCATCTTTGTCTTTTTTGAATTTATTTGCTTTAAATCCACATGTATCTGAAAACAAGATTGCAACTCCTCTTTTCTTCTGAATTCCATTTGCCTGAAAAATTGTCTTCCAACCCTTGATTCGGAGTTTTAATTTGTCTTTTGAAGCCAGGTGTGTTTCTTGCAGTCAGCAAATGGATGGCTTGTGTTTTTTAATCCAGTCAGCCAATCTATGTCTCTTCAGTGGGGAATTCAAGCCATTAACATTTATTGAGATAATTGATAAGTGTGGTAATATTCTATTCATCTTATTTTGTGAGAGTTCATTGCTTACTTTTATCTTTTGCATCAGTGTGAACGTTAGGTTCTGACCTTTAATTTCTGAGTTCTTACTTTTCTGCTGATCCATTGTGATGGTCAGTGTGTAGAACAGGTTGAAGAATTTCCTGTAGAGGTGGTCTTGTTGTGGTGAATTTCCTCAATGTTTGTATATCTGTAAATGATTTGATTTCTCCATCAATTTTAAAGCTTAGCTTAGCAGGGTACAGAATTCTGAGCTGGAAATTGTTCTGTTTAAGTAGATTAAAAGTAGATGACCATTGTCTTCTTGCTTGGAACGTTTCATTAGAGAAGTCTGCAGTCATTCTGATGGATTTGCCCCGGTAGATCAACTGGCGCTTACTCCTGGCAGCTTGCAGAATCTTTTCTTTTGTCCTGACTTTGGACAGGTTCATCACAATGTGTCTTGGAGAAGCTTGGTTAGAATTGAGGCTTCCTGGGGTCCGATATCCCTCTGAAAGCAGTGTGTCAGAATCTTTGGTGGTATTTGGGAAATTTTCATTTATACTATTCTCTAGTATGGCTTCCATTTTTCTGGGGCATTCTTCTTCCCCTTCTGAGATTCCTATAACTCGTATGTTGGAACGCTTGATAAAGTCCCATAATTCTGACAGTGAACGTTTTGCTTTCTCTCTCTTCTTTTCTGCCTCTTTAATATCTGAGTTATCTCAAGAACTTTGTCTTCTACCTCTGAAATTCTTTCTTCTGCATGGTCTAACCTGTTGCTGTTACTTTCCATTGCATCTTTAAGTTCCCTAATTGACTGCTTCAGTTCCTTCAGCTCTGCTATATCTTTTCTGTATTTTTCATATCATTCATCTCTTATTTGATTCTGTTTTTGGATTTCGTTTTGGTCATTTTCCTCTTTATTAGCAGTTTCCTTCATTGTTTCCATCATTTCCTTCATTGTTTTCATCATGTGTATTCTAAATTCCCTTTCTGTCATTCCTAACATTTCTTTGTAGGTGGAATCCTCTGCAGTAGCTACCTCATGGTCCCTTGAAGGGGTTGTTCTGGACTGGTTCTTCATGTTGCCTGGAGTTTTCTGCTGATTCTTCCTCATGAGTGATTTCTTTTATCTGTTTCCTTGCCCTAATTTTCCTTTTACTTCCTCTTGCCCTTTAAGTTCCCTTGCCTGTAGACTAAGGTTTCGATGAGTCTTTTTGGTACAGGACCAGAAGGATGAGAAGGTTGAAGAGCAAGAAGGGATGAAAGAAAGAAGGAAAGAACGAAAAGAAAATAGAGAAAGGAGAGGGGGTGTGTACAAGGAGTATTGACAAAAAGAAGAGAGGCACAGAAAGAGGTAGACAGAGCAATATAGGTGTAGAGTAGGGTACTTTTACACAACCTTAAAAAAAAAACCAACCTTTGGGGGTGCCCGGTTGGGTGGTTCCCTTGAGGTCAGCAACTCTTTGCTAACCTGATCAGACACAGTACCCTAGCTCCACCAAGTAGAGAGCAAAGACAAAAATGGTATAAATCAAACCAAAACAAGCAAACAGAAAACTTTACAGTATAAAATTGGGTGAAAAACAAATAATAAGGATAGAAATACTAGCAAAATGAAGTTCTAGTTATTGAAAAAGGCAGCAATGGGAAATTGTATTTAAACTAGAAAAATTGAGAATGAAAGAAAAAATCTGTATGGAAAAGGTTGAAATTAAAAACAACAACAACATCATCATCAAAATAAACAAAAAACAAACAAACAAAAAAAACCAACCAAAAACAAAGCAGTAATATATCTTGTTGAATATCGTCTGAAATAAAAACAAAGCAGGAGGAATCATGCTACCAAACCTCAGACTCTACTATAAATCGATAGTCACCAAAACAGCATGGTACTGGCACAAAAACAGAGAAGTATATATCTGGAACAGAACATAAAACAAAGAGAGGAATCCAGCTACTTACCATTATTTGATCTTTGACAAGCCAATTAAAAACATTCAGTGGGGATAAGATTCCCTATTTAACAAATGGTGCTGGGTGAACTGGCTGGCAACCTGTAGAAGACTGAAACTGGACCCACACCTTTCACCATTAACTAAAATAGACTCTCACTGGATAAAAGATTTAAACTTAAGACATGAAACTATAAAAATACTAGAAGAGAGTGCAGAGAAAACCCTTGAAGAAATCAGTCTGGGTGAGTATTTTATGAGGAGGACCCCCCGGGCAATTGAAGCAGCTTCAAAAATACACTACTGGGACCTGATCAAACTAAAAACCTTCTGCACAGCCAAGAACACAGAAAGTAAAGCAAGCAAACAGCCATCAGAATGGGAGAAGATATTTGCAGGTTATGTCTCTGACAAAGGTTTAATAACCAGAATCCACAGAGAACTCAAACGTATAAGCAAGAAAAGAACAAGTGATCCCATCGCAGGCTGGGCAAGGGACTTGAAGAGAAACTTCTCTGAAGAAGACAGGCACACGGCCTACAGAAATATGAAAAAATGCTCATCATCTTTAATCATCAGAGAAATGCAAATCAAAACTACTTTGAGATATCATCTAACTCCAGTAAGATTAGCCTATATCACAAAATCCCAAGACCAGAGATGTTGGCGTGGATGTGGAGAAAAGGGAACACTTCTACACTGCTGGTGGGAATGCAAATTAATACATTCCTTTTGGAAAGATGTTTGGAGAACACTTAGAGATCTAAAACTAGATCTGCCATTCAATCCTATAATTCCTCTACTAGGTATATACCCAGAAGACCAAAAATCACATCCTAACAAAGATATTTGTGCCAGAATGTTTACTGCAGCCCAATTCATAATTGCTAAGTCATGGAAAAAGCCCAAGTGCCCATCAATCCACAAATTGATTAATAAATTGTGGTATATGTACAGCATGGAATATTATACAGCCTTTAAAAAAGATGGAGACTTTACTTCTTTCATGTTTACATGGATGGAGCTGGAACATATTCTTCTTAGTAAAGTAGCTCAAGAATGAAAGAAAAAGTATCCAATGTACTCAGCCCTACTATGAAACTCATTTATGGCTTTCACATGAAAGCTATAACCCAGTTATAACTCAAGAATAGAGGGTAAGGGGCAAGGGAGGGGAGGAAGGGGGGAGGATGGGCAGAGGGAGGGTGATTGGTGGGATTACACCTGCAGTGCATCTTACAAGGGTATATGTGAAACTTAGTAAATGTAGAATGTAAATGTCTTAACACAATAACTAAGAAAATGCCAGATAGGCTATGTTAACCAGTGTGATGAAAATGTGTCAAACAGTCTATATAACCAGTGTATGGTGCCCCATGATTGCATTAATGTACACAGCTATGATTTAATAATAAAAAAAAAAAAGAAAGAAAGAAAAGAAAAAGAAAAAAAATAAAAATAAATGATAATAATCAGGCCACAGATGGACAACAGTGACTGGGGTGGGAGCAAGGGAGGAGTGCGAACTCACCAGACCCTGAGTTCAGTTTATGGGTGGAGCCAGGGCTTTGCTGGCCCCTGGATGTGGGAGTGAGAGAAAGGGCAGAGTCCAGGCTGCCCTCAAGGCCTCCATCCTGGGCACCTGGGAGGATAGAGCAACACAGCTGTGCAGGACACATGGGGAGAGCAGGGAGCCTCTGCTGGGGATGGGCTGTGGGAGTCCAGGCCTGAGTGTGTCCTTGTGAAGGGTGAGGGTCTCAGACAGCCAGTGGGGACAGAGGAGGTTGTTAGTGATGAGTCCGCCTGTACTTATTTTCCAGGAGAAGGAAGATGGGTGAACTTTCACTGCTGTGCCACATTTAATGGCTTGGCAGAGGAACTCGCAGTGTGCAGCAGAGGTGAAAAGAAGACAAGTAATTCAAAGAGGGAATATATGGGCTGGGATTTGCAGGATGAATAGGAGTATGTTAGCTAGAGTAGCATTCCAGGCAGAGGAAAGAGCACACTCAAATGCTCAGAAGCAGCTGGGCATGATGACTCACACCTATCGTCCCAGCACTGTGGGAGCCTGAGGAGGGAGAATTGCTTAAGCTCAGGAGTTTGTGACTTGCCTGAGCAAGAGTCAGACCCCGAGTCCTAAAAAAAGTGAAAAACTCAGCCGGGAACCACAGTAAGCACCTGTAATCCCAGTGGCTTCCAGAGACTGAGGCAGCAGGATGCCCACAGCCTGAGTCTGAGATAGCAGTGAGGTGTGACGCCATTGCACTCTGCTCAGGGAATAGGGTGGGACTCTGTCTCAACAACAACAAAAACAACAAAAAGCTCAGAAGCAAATGAACAAGAGTACCTGGGTTATCAGAGGTTCAGAGGTGACCATTTTTGAAGAGAAGGGGATTCCTTTTTCAAGGAACTTAGCAAAGGCCCCGGAGCACTGAGATGACCAGAGCTGGGTGCTGGAGGGTTCACAGTGGGAGCCAAGTGCCGTGAGGAGAGCCAAGAAACTTACCTGAAGAATCCCCAGATGCCCAGACGGTACTGAATGGTCACCACCACCACGTTTTCATGGGCAGAGAGGACCAGGCCATCATAGGTTGAGGCCCCGCCCAGCACAAGTCCACCTCCATGGATCCACACCATCACCTGGGTGGGGAAGAGACCCCCACACTGGTTAGAGGAGGCTGAGCTCTGAAGGACTCCGGGGATATCTGGTTTCATCATTGACCTCTAGGCCATGACTCAAGCAGGCCATTACCCAAAGTCCATCAGCGTCCAGAAGGCTACAAAAGACAGCGTGTATCCTCCCTGACCCTCAGTACTGGGGCTCAGGCTGCTACCCCATTCCACCCACTCTGGATACTCTTAACTTTCTCCCTACCCCCAAAGCACCCTTTCTGCCCCCAGGTTCTTCAACATGAGAATGACTCATGGGAATGACAGGAAAGGATAAGGGTGCCACGTTCTCCCCACACTCCCATCACCCTCATGCCTGGACCCTTCATTCAGCTCTCTGTCCGCATGGGCAGCCCTTGGATTGCAGCTTCACTTCAATTCTCTGCTAATCTGAACTGCCATGAGCATGAGCGATTATCTCAAGAAGCACATAGGCCACCCATGGCATCTCTTCCCAGTACGCCTGCTCTCTGCCTGCCCAAATCCTCCCCACCCTCCTCACCCCAGCCTGGAATCCGCCTCCTCCAGGGAGTCTTCAGTTCTTGGATAACATCACTTGGGAAGCTATTCTGTGCCAGGGAGGGTGATAAGAACTGAGGATGAGAGTGGACACAGGATTTCATAAATCCTGGTTCTCACATGTACAGAGTTCAAATAACAGGGAAACAGGGGGAGTGACTAAAATAATTACATTGCGATAACACGGTTAATTAAGAAAACTTATCATATGAGTTGTGCACCACATACTGTGCAGGCACTTGGCGCCTATAGCACAGTGGTTACAGCGCTGGACTGCATACACCAAGGCTGGCAGGTTCAAACCCGGCCCAGGCCAGCTAAGCAAGGACAACTGCAACAAAAAAAATAGCCGGGTGTTGTGGCAGGTGCCTGTAGTCCCAGCTACTTGGGAGGCTGAGGCAAGAGAATCACGTAAGCCCAAGAGTTTGATGTTGCTGTGAGCTGTGATGCCATAGCTCTCTACTGAGGGCAACATACTGAGACTCTGCTTCAATAAAATAAAATAAAAAAGAACTATGCACAAGGTAGGCACTAATCCGGTTCCATTTGACAGATAGGAAAACCAAGGAACTTACTTATCCTGCCCAAGGTCACACACTCAGTTGGTAGAAGCAGGAATTGACCCCAGGCCATTGGTGCCACACACCCTATGTTCAGCTGCCCAGAACCTGGCAGCCAAAGGCCACAGCACAGCCAGTCTGCTGTTACGTCCGGGTCAGATCCTCCCTTTTGCTCCAAATAAGGCTTCACCATTGCCCTTATGTACTTAGCTGGGGGCGGAGACTGGGCTTGGCAGTCATCTCTGAACACTCCCATTTCAAGGAAACAGGCATGGAGAAGTAAAGAAATCCTCTCTCAGTTAGTCAAAGGCAGCAGCAGGATTTAAACCCAGACCCTGCAGTCCTAGGCCCTGTGTCCTTACCTAGAGGTGCTTTTGCCTACAGGTTCCTAGAGGCCCTGTATGTCTGATCCCTGCCTCCCTCCTGAGGGGGGACTGAGTTTATTGTCATCTTTGAGTGAAGGCTGAGCCCACAGGCTGGTGTCTGATACTACACAGAAGTTCCCATGTGTCTGTGCAGCCCAGGTGGCGAGATCCCTGAAGGCTGCGGCTGTGTGCAAACGGCTTCAGGTCCCTCCTCTCCCCTCCTCTCTGAGGCTCACCTTGCACAGGGGCACTGGGGACATGATGGAAGAGTGAGGGAACGAGTGAGTAAACGGGTGAGCACGTGAGCCTTCGTCCCCACTTCCTTGTGCTTACAGAGCACGTGGAGGGCCACCATCTATCCCAAGTTCACAGACCTGCTGCCCATTCAGCCACCACGCCAGGGTGGTCCTTGTACACTGGCTGGACGCTGACACTGCTCCCTCCTCCACTTCTCCAAAGAACCCAAAATGGGTTCTTTCCTGTTCCATTTATTCACACACCCTCCTTGACGCTCTCCCCTGCAGCTAGCAGCCTGCCCCTTCTCTGGCCCTTCATATCTTTGGGAAATGCTGACTCACTCGGTCACCAGGGTCACTGGCCTGTGCAAAAGATAATTAGGGAGGGAAATCAGCTGAGTGCAGTCCCAGAGTGTTGGGCAAAGGCAAAAGAAATACTTTCTGGGATCGTATGAGGTTCCACCTGCACCTCTGTACAGACACGCTGAAAGTTGCTCCAGGGGACCTTGGTGTGCTGGGGAAAGGCCGTGCACCTGCTCCAGGTCCTACTCCATGTCCAAGAGCAAAAACTGTCTCAAACCACCCTCCTCACTTGTCAAAGTTACCTTATCATCTAACCATTTAGCAGACAGTCATGTCAGTCAGGTCTCCCCTGGTTCTGACAACCTTAAAGGCCATCAGGACCCTGGGCTGAAGGAAGAAGCCGCAGATGATAAGGTACAGATTAGAAATGTGGCGAAGAGTCCCACAGCAGGAGATTACAGGGCTGGATGATGGATCGCTGAAAATCATAACTTTGGGGAGGATATAAGAACTCTGTGAAGTTCTCTCAAAGTAAGGCTGACTGTGAGAATGATCACCCTGTCTTCCTGCAATTCTCAATCTTGGTAATAAAGGAAAACTTTAACCCACATGAGCGTTTGGCTTTTGTGCCTGGTGCCACGATTACAGTTTAAACATCAAAAGACCTGACTTGGGTCCTGCCGACCCTGCTGGGGTTGTCCACATTCTCCCCGTCTGGGCCACAGTATATCTATCCATCAAGGAAGGGCGGGGTTGTAGACTTTTCTCTATGATTCCTTCCAGCTCTAACGTTAGTGCAAATTATGTCCCAACTGCTCTGGGTATCAGATTCATAATCTACTAACTAAGAGTAATCACTCTTGTCCTTCTGTTAACATGAGCAAACTGGGAACAA
Organism: Nycticebus coucang; assembly: GCF_027406575.1. Taxonomy (NCBI): domain Eukaryota; kingdom Metazoa; phylum Chordata; class Mammalia; order Primates; family Lorisidae; genus Nycticebus; species Nycticebus coucang. The sequence goes on from NC_069781.1 coordinate 154,500,040, forward strand.
TTCAGAGGTGCGCTGCGGAGGCACCGCCAGCCAACCCCCCTCTCCAGCAGTCCTATGTCTGATTAGTGGAAAACTTGTGTTTCCTGTGGAAGCCCTGGAGCCCCAGAACAGTCCTAGCCTGAGCTGCCCTCACACCTCAGCTGCCTTCGTACCCTTCCAATCTGCACCCAAATATCCCAGGGACATGGAACTGGCACGTCTTGGCCAGGGGTGCCCGCAGCTTACCGGCAGCCTGCTTTTCTTGGTCAAGTCAGCAGGGGTGTAAATATTCAGGTAAAGGCAGTCTTCGGAAAACTTGAGAGGAATGTTCTCCTTCCTGTTGGTGAAGAGCTCTGACAGTACCTGCCCTGCCTCTGCGTCTTGGGAGCACCTGGGGAGAGAAAGAGGAATCCCTGAGTTTCAACCAGACCTAAGCAGGAGTCTCCTGGGGCTGGCCAGGGCTTGATCTGGGAGGTTTCAGCCTATACATGGAGCTGGATTGCCAGGCTTGGGACACTGGAATGGGAAGGAGGCATCTGGGGGTCCAGGTGGGGGCCCTGGACTCTCTAAGCCTCTCAAGACCAAGCAGAGTGAGACTCCTTGGCACCTCTCCCTTTCCCAGAGTGTATTTGATGCCCTGGCTCAAGGAAGAGAGGCGGCAGAGACTCTGACCAGCCCTGGGAGGTGGCATTTCCCACACTCTATGGAGCCCCAGGTGGTGGGCTGCACGGTGACCTTCTTCCTCCCCCAGGTAAACATGTTCCAGCCCCCGGGAGACTTCCACACACCATGAGAAGCCTCTCAGGAGGCAGGCATTTAGGACCCCCAACAGGTCAGGGATGAAATCTTAGTAGGACAACATTTGCATCCATCTTGTCCCAGCCTCTCATTTGCTGAGTGACTTTGGTGAGTTTCTTTTCTGCTCTGGGCCACAATCTCCCAGGTCTAAGTGAGGGGGATGATTTATAGAAGGGTCTAGCAGCTCAGACATGCTAAGATTCTACCATCAACCATCCCAGGCAGGTGTTCTTGGCTGCCTTGAAGGTCTGAAAGCTCCTGTGGAGCACGGTGGCTCAGGTCTGTAATCCTAGCACTCTGGGAGGCTGAGGTAGGAGAATGCTTAAGCTCAGGTGTTGGAGATCAGCCAGAACAAGAGTGAGACCCTATCTCTACTAAATATAGAAAAACTAGCCAGGGATCACGGCGGGCCCCTGTAGTCACAGCTACTCAGGGAGGCTGAGGCAAGAGGATTGATTGAGCTGAGGAATGTGAGGTTGCTGTGAGCTATGATGACAGCATACTGCTGAATTGTACCCAGGGTGACAGAGTAAGACTGTGTCAAAAAAAGAAAGAAAGGAAAAAAGAAAGGATAGGGAAGGAGGGAGGGAGGGAGGAAGGAAGGAAGGAAGGAAGGAAGGTCCAACATAGATGAAACTTGGTAACACTTACTGAGTCTTCTAAGTGTGCCAGATGCTCTGTTATGTTCAAATACTAACTCGTTGAAGTCTGACATCAGCCCCGTGACATAGTTTCTACTGTTATCTCCATTTTACAGATGAAAAATCTGAGTTACAGAGAGGTTAGAGAATCTGCCATAGGTGACTTAGCCAGGAAGATGCAGCTGTGTGGGGTTTATATTTCCAAGTACAGTATAAGCAACGTTCCTAGATCTCAATGGACCCAGAAGGCAGGCATTGCAGCCCTTGCTGTGTACATGAGGACTGAGGCACTCATTCTGAGGCGTGGCAGAATGACACGCCTGTCAAGTAGCAGAATCAGAGTCAGCAAAGACGACTTCCTGATTTCCATTCAGGGAAATTTGCCCGCAGATCACCAAGAGCAAGGGACAGAATTGAAAAGAAGAAATTCAACTGTTAAAAGTAAGAAAATGAGTTTAGCTTCACTAATATTTAGATAAATGCAAAATAAAGAGTATGTCCAATAGCAAAAAAAAAAATCATTATTTTAATAAACTGAGTATTGGCAAGCGTCTTGGTTTCCTATGTCAATGGAAGGAACATTTTTGGAAGGAAATTTAATAAAAACTCTACTTTTGTCTCAGAAATGTCATTTCTTGAAACTTTTCCTGAAATATTTTTGAATGTTCATAAACAGTTCATACAAGAGGGTCATCACAGTGCTATTTATATTATGAAAATCATCAAAAACGACTGAATGACCCCAAATAAGAGACTGGGAAAATTAAATGTGGTTTGATACTGAATGTAATGTAGCTATTAAATATCAGTCTGTGTTATTTAATGGTTTAGAATATTGTTGATGATACACTTATGAATAAGCAAAGCAGGTATACAAACTTTTTGTATCAATGACGCCATTTCCAAGGAAGAAAGTGTGCAGAGATGAACCCTGGGGAAGGGGGTCCAGCAGATTAACAGCAGCTCTCTCTGAGTGCTGGACTTGACCACGATTTTTATTTTCTTACATTTATTTCTTATTTATTTCTGACATTTCCTTCTATGCTTCCAAATTTTTCTGTAATAACTATGTATTACATTTTCAATTAGAAAAGAAAAATGGCGAATACAATTTTTTAAAGAAAGGATAAGAAAGAATAGAAAAGAAGGCAGCCAGGGTAGAGATCCTAGTCATTGCCACAAACGCCTGGGCTGATGTAGGTTTCCAAGGTGTCCTGAGGGGGCAGGAATATGTGACCACTGGAATCTTTGGGCTCTTTTGCCCAACGTTGTCAGGGGGATAGGCACAACCACCCTTGCTGTGCTTGTATTAAGGAGCTAGACACACCTGGGAGTTGAGAGGGGGCCACACCAACGTGGAATGTTACCACATCCTAACATATCACATTATTCATTTATTAAATGGCATATTATTTATGATCTGTCTCTCCTTGCTACAATGCAAGCTCGGGATGTCAGCTTCTAGGGATCTTGTTTTGTTCACTGACAGATACCAAGACCTGAAACCTTCCTGGCACACAGTAGGTGCTCAATACATGTGTGTTCCGTAAAGGACTCTAGAAGGTCCTGAGAGTTCTAGCTGCTCTTAAGGATCCACGCTGTTCTTGATGATTCCAGAACTAAGTTTAACCCCATCTGGGGGTTGCCTGGACTCCTGCCTGCATCCCCGGGAGGCAGACATCCCACCGAAGATGCCAGAGCCCAGCCCGCTGGCTTACATGGGGGGGTAGGAGCTGGTGTTCTTCACGAAGCTCCAGGGCTTGGCAGGCTGTGGCGGGGCAAACCTCAGGGCCCCGAGAGGAGGCTTGGCGAAAGGGACACCCAGGAACACAGCCACAGGCTGTGCGAATCCTTCCAGGCTGACGGACTTCCCCAGCACTGGGCCGTACACGGTGTCCACCACGGGGGCCGAGGACGGGTGCCCTGCTGGACATTTAGAATAAATAAGGACACATGAGAGGAGAAAGGCTTGAGGGGATGCCAGGTGGGTTTTACCGCTTTCTTAAACATGTCACCTACGTCCACTAGGCCTCAGTTTCTCCTGCTGGGAAAAGGGGGGGAGGGTCACTGTCCCTCCTAATGCATGGAGCAGCTTCATGGAGCAAATCAGAACAGGAGGTGGGAAAGCACCCAGTGAAAAATGCACACAGGAAGGAGAGGTGTTGGGAGGTCAGGACACTTAGTCCCCCTCTGAGAAGCCTCTGGAACATCCTTCCACTAGGATCCTGGCACGAGCTTCATGCAAGGTAGGATGGTGAACAAGAGGTGGCCCCATCTCCAGGAACACAGAATTTTGCAGGGGGAATGAGCCACATAGACACTTGACTCTCCAGCTGGGAAGAAAGTGGTGTGTCCTAGGAGAGGGTGTGGGGAGTGGTTTCGGGAGGAGTGAGTCCTCCTGATGGGAGGTACAGGGAGGGGCTGGGACTTGCAGCAGGAGGGGGGACTGAAGAGGGGGTGAAAGTCGGGGGTGGTGTGAAGCAGTGAGGACAGACTGTGGCTCAGAGACAGCAAAGACAAAGGCTGCCTGGCTGGGGCAGGGGGCCCGTGTGCACAGACACAGCCTGTGGGGAGTAGGAAACAGTCCTGGCAGGAGAGAGCAGGTCAGGGAGGGGCTACAAAGCCAGGATAAAGGCTAGGGTTCATTTCACAGCAAATAAGCAGCAGAAGCTGCTCTTGGGGGTGGGATGTGAGCTTGAGGTTTCTCTGAAAGGGTCAAGGAGAGGAGAGAGACCCACAAACAGAACAGACAACTCTTCCTCCCTGAGCTGAATTTCAAATCCCTGGAGCTTCCATATCAGCCCTCTTCTACCTGCTAGGGGCCAGCTGACCTGATCTGATTTGTATGGCATGTGGCCTTTCAGATACCACCACCCGTAGGGCTGTCAGGGTACTGATTTTGGGTCCACAGGCCACGATTTCCAGATGAAAGTGGATGTGAACATTTCCCTCCTTGAGTCTCAGCTTCTTCATCTATTAAATGTAGTCACATGTGTTTGATTATCTGAGTTCTCATGCTTTGCTTCCTGAGACCCTCCAGATTCTGGATGCACTGCCTCTCCCAGGGTCCAGCTATCCCAGAACCCACACACCAACCAGCTCCTTATCAAGTTCCCACACCCTAGGCCACCGTCCACCTGCCCTAAACAATCCAGAGCCAGGTGCCAGACAACTATGGGCAGGCCTTGTGCCCCAAATCTCCCTGAAATTCCTCACAATAGTGTATCCTAAACCTCCTCTCATTGCCTTGCCTCTTCCAGTGGAAACCAATAAAGCAGTAAATGAGGAGAGCAAGATGGCAGCCGAGTAACACCTTCCTTGCATCTGGGCACCGTGAGTCTGGGGAGATAGGACTCCAGGCATCCCTGGCCGGTGAGATCTGCCTATCATCTCCCCTGTGAGGATACAGGGAGTCAACGAGAGACTTCTGGACCCCAAGAGGAGGACAAAAACAGTGGAAAAATGGCAAGTGGTCACGTGTGTTTAATCGGTCTCAACCCGCCCGCAACTCTAAGTTCGGTAGCAGCAAGACTGCAAACCTGAAAGGCCTTATCTGTGAACTGTTTTGGTGTCTTTGGACTTGGCACTCAGTTGAAGTGCCTGGGGGAGAGCCTGAGCGGGAGTGCGGAGAACTTTGGCCATTGTCTAGGGCCCCAGACTGAGCCACTGAGCCAGACAGAGCTAATAGTGTTTGGCTGTGGGCCACAGGGAGCCATTTTTGTGAGTGATCTGCCCTGGCAAGCTCCACCCTCAGGGTCGCAGAGCTAGAATCCGGGTGGGTGCTGGTAACCTAGCAACTGAGTAGCCTAATGGTTGGGTCTGAGCCTCCTTGCAGCCCTAACCCTCAGGGGCAGAGTGAGACCGGTTTTGGCACATTGGGTAAGTGGAAAGCCACTTCTGCAGTGATTCCAGCGACAAGCACTTTCCTGGGAAAGCTTCTGCTCAGCAAGTTTACAAGTTCAAAGTGCCTTTTAAGTGGGCCAAAGAGAGCTTTAGGGTGTCTGCTGGGGTTTGAGAAATCAGCAGCCTCCAGTCATATCAGAACTGTGATTAACATCTCGTACCCCAGAAGACCACGTGTTGCCCAGACAATATTCAACAACATATACATACTGCTTTGTTTTTGGATGTGGTTTTTCTTTTTTAGTTTGGTTGTTTTTTTGTTTATTTTGATGTTGTTGATTTTTTTTGTTGTTATTGTTTGTTTGTTTTTTTGTTTATTTTGATGTTGATGTTGTTTTGTTTTTTAATTTCAACCTTTTCCATACAGATCTTTTTTCTTTCTCAATTTTTCTAGTTTAATTATAATTCCCATTGCTGCCTTTCTCAATAACTAGAACTTCATTTTTGCTAGTGTTTCTACCGCTATTATTTGGTTTTTCACCAAATTTTATCCCATAAACTTTTCTGTTTGCCTGTTTTGCTTTGATTTATAGCATTTTTGTCGTTCCTCTCTACTTGGTGGAGGTGGGGTACTGTGTCAGATCAGGTTAGCAAAGAGCTGCTGACCTCAAGAGAACCACCCAACTAGGCACCCCCAGAAGGTGGGTTTTTTTAAAGGTTGTGTCAAACTACCCTACTGAACACCTATATTGCTCTGTCTTCCTCTTTCTGTGCCTCTCTTCTTTTTGTCAATATTGCTTTTACTCACCCCCTCTCCTTTCTCTATTTTTTCTTTTCTTATCACTCGGCCCTCCTTTCTTTCATCCCTTTCTTACTCTTCAACTTTCTCAACCTTCTGGTCCTGTACCAAAAGGACTCATCGAACCCTTAGTCCACAGGCACGTGAACTTAAAGAGCAAGAGGAAGTGAAAGGAAAATTAGGGTAAGGAAACAGATAAAAGAAATCACTCATGAGGAAGAAACAACAGAAAACTCCAGGCAACATGAAGAACCAGTCCAGAACAACCCCACCAAGGGACCACGAGGTAGGTACTTCAGAGGATTCCACCTATAAAGAAATGTTAGGAATGACAGGGAATTTAGAATACACTTGTTGAAAACAATGAAAGAAATGATGGAAACAATGAAGGAAACTGCTAATAAAGTGGAAAATAACCAAAAGGAAATCCAAAAACAGAATCAAATAAGAGATGAACGATATGAAGAATATAAAAAGGATATAGCAGAGCTGAAGGAAATGAAACAGTCAATTAGGGAACTTAAAGATGCAATGGAAAGTATCAGCAACAGGTTAGACCATGCAGAAGAAAGAATTTCAGAGGTAGAAGACAAAGTTCTTGAGAGAACTCAGATAGTAAAAGAAGCAGAAAAGAAGAGAGAGAAAGCAAAATGTTCACCGTCAGAATTATGGGACTTTATGAAGCATTCCAACATACGAGTTATAGGAATCCCAGAAGGGGAAGAAGAATGCCCCAGAGGAATGGAAGCCGTACTAGAGAATATTATAAAAGAAAATTTCCCAAATATCACCAAAGATTCTGACACACTGCTTTCAGAAGGATATCGGACACCAGGTTGCCTCAACTCTAACCGAGCTTCTCCAAGACACATTGTGATGAACCTGTCCAAAGTCAAGACAAAAGAAAAGATTCTGCAAGCTGCCAGGAGTAAGCACCAGTTGACCTACAAGGGCAAATCCATCAGAGTGACCGCAGATTTCTCTAATGAAACTTTCCAAGCAAGAAGACAATGGTCATCTACCTTTAATCTACTTAAACAGAACAATTTCCAGCCCAGAATTCTGTACCCTGCTAAGGTAAGTTTATAAATTGATGAAGAAATCAAAACATTTACGGATATACAAACCTTGAGGAAATTTGCCACAACAATACCAGCTCTACAGGAAATACTTCAACCTGTTCTGCACACTGACCACCACAATGGATCAGCAGCAAAGTAAGAACTCAGAAATTAAAGGACAGAACCTAACCTCCACACTGATGCAAAAGATAAAACTAAGCAATGGACTCTCACAAAATAAGATGAATAGAATACTACCACACTTATCAATTATCTCAATAAATGTTAATGGCTTGAATTCCCCACTGAAGAGACATAGATTGGTGGACTGGATTAAAAAACACAAGCCATCCATTTGCTGACTACAAGAAACACACCTGGCTTCAAAAGACAAATTAAAACTCCGAGTCAAGGGTTGGAAGACAATTTTTCAGGCAAATGGAATTCAGAAGAAAAAAGGAGTTGAAATCTTATTTTCAGATACTTGTGGATTTAAAGCAACTAAAGTAAAAAAAGACAGAGATGGTCACTTTATATTGGTCAAGGGACAAATGCAACAAGAAGACGTTTCAATTCTCAATATTTATGCACCCAATTTAAATGCTCCCAGATTCTTGAAACAGACTTTACTCAGTCTGAGCAATATGATATCTGATAATACTATAATAACAGAGGACTTTAACACTCCTCTTACACAGCTAGACAGATCCTCTAAACAGAAATTAAACAAAGATATAAGAGATTTAAAGGAGACCCTAGAACAACTGTGCTTGATAGACACATATAGAACACTCCATCCCAAAGATAAAGAATATACATTCTTCTCATTACCCCATGGAACATTCTCCAAAATTGATCATATCCTGGGACACAAAACAAATATCAACAGAATCAAAAGAATTGAAATTTTACCTTGTATCCTCTCAGACCATAAGGCACTAAAGGTGGAACTCAACTCTAACAAAAACGATTGACCCCACACAAAGGCATGGAAACTAAACAATCTTCTGTTGAATGACAGATGGGTGCAGGAAGAAATAAAACAGGAAATCATTAACTTCCTTCAGCATAACAACAATGAAGACACAAGCTACCAAAACCTGTGGGATACTGCAAAAGCAGTTTTGAGAGGAAAATTCATCGCTTTAGATGCCTACATCTGAAAAACAGAAAGATAGTGCGTCAACAATCTCACAAGCCATCTTATGGAATTGGAAAAAGAAGAACAATCTAAGCCTAAACTCAGTAGAAGAAAAGAAATATCCAAAATCAAATCAGAGATCAATAAAATTGAAAACAAAAGAATCATTCAGAAAATTAATAAAACAAGGAGTTGGTTTTTTGAAAAAATAAATAAAATAGATAAACCATTGGCCAGACTAACGAGGAATAGAAAAGTAAAATCTCTAGTAACCTCAATCAGAAATGATAAAGGGAAAATAACAACTGATCCCACAGAGATACAAGAGATCATCTCTGAATACTACCAGAAACTCTGTGCCCAGAAATTTGACAATATGAAGGAAATGGATAAATGTTTGAAATCACACCCTCTCCCTAGACTTAGCCAGGAAGAAATAGAGCCCCTGAACAGACCAATTTCAAGCACTGAAATCAAAGAAACAATAAAAAAATCTTCCAACCAAAAAATGCCCTGGTCCAGATGGCTTCGCCCCAGAATTCTACCAAACCTTCAAGGAAGAGCTTATTCCTGTACACTGCAGAAATTATTCCAAAAAATTGAGGAAGAAGGAATCTTCCCCAACACATTCTATGAAGCAAACATCACCCTGATACCAACACCAGGAAAAGACCCAAACAAAAAGGAGAATTTCAGACCAATCTCACTCATGAATATAGAGGCAGAAATTCTCAACAAAATCCTAGCCAATAGATTACAGCTTATCATCAAAAAATTCATTCATCATGATCAAGTAGGCTTCATCCCAGGGATGCAAGGCTGGTTTAACATACGCAAGTCCATAAACGTTATCCACCATATTAACAGAGGCAAAAATAAAGATCACATGATCCTCTCAATAGATGAAGAAAAAGCATTTGATAAAATCCAGCATCCTTTTCTAATTAGAACACTGAAGAGTATAGGCATAGGTGGCACATTTTGAAAACTGATTGAAGCTATCTATGACAAACCCACAGCCAATATTTTACTGAATGGAGTAAAACTGAAAGCTTTTCCTCTTAGAACTGGAACCAGACAAGGTTGTCCTCTGTCACCTTTACTATTCAACATAGTGCTGGAAGTTCTAGCCAATACAATTAGGCAAGACAAGGAAATAAAGGGAATCCAAATGGGAGCAGAGGAGGTCAAACTCTCCCTCTTTGCTGACGACATGATCTTATACTTAGAGAATCCCAAAGACTCAACACAAGACTCCTAGAAGTCATCAAAATACAGTAATGTTTCAGGATATAAAATCAATGTGCACAAATCAGTAGCCTTTGTATACACCAGTAACAGTCAAGATGAGAAGGTAATTAAGGACACAACTCCCTTCACCATCATTTCATAGAAAATGAAATACCTAGGAATATACCTAACGAAGGAGGTGAAGGACCTCTATAAAGAAAACTATGAAATCCTCAGAAAGGAAATAGCAGAGGATATTAACAAATGGAAGAACATACCATGCTCATGGATGGGAAGAATCAACGTTGTTAAAATGTCTATACTTCCCAAAGCAATCTACCTATTCAATGCCATTCCTATCAAAATACCAACATCATACTTTCAAGATTTGGAGAAAATGATTCTGCATTTTGTATGGAACCGGAAAAAAACTGTATAGCTAAGGCAGTTCTTAGTAATAAAAATCAAGCTGGGGGCATCAGCATACCAGATTTTAGTCTGTACTACAAAGCCATAGTGGTCAAGACAGCATGGTACTGGCACAAAAACAGAGACATAGACACTTGGAATTGAATTGAAAACCAAGAAATGAAACTAACATCTTACAACCACCTAATCTTCGATAAACCAAACAAGAACATACCTTGGGGGAAAGACTCCCTAGTCAATAAATGGTGTTGGGAGAACTGGATATCTACACGTAAAAGACTGAAACTGGACCCACACCTTTCCCCACTCACAAAAGTTGAGTCAAGATGGATAAAGGACTTAAATTCAAGGCACGAAACAATAAAAATCCTCCAAGAAAGCATAGGAAAAACACTGGAAGATATTGGCCTGGGGAAAGACTTCATGAAGAAGACTGCCATGGCAATTGCAAAAACAACAAAAATAAACAAATGGGACTTCATTAAACTGAAAAGCTTCTGTACAGCTAAGGAGACAACAACCAAAGCAAAGAGACAACCTACACAATGGGAAAGGATATTCACATATTTTGAATAGGACAAAAGCTTGATAACTAGGATCTATAGAGAACTCAAATTAATCCACATGAAAAAAGCCAACAAGCCCATATATTAATGGGCAAGAGACATGAGTAGAACTTTCTCTAAAGATGACAGACGAATGGCTAACAAACACATGAAAAAATGTTCATCATCTCTATATATTAGAGAAATGCAAATCAAAACAACCCTGAGATATCATCTAACCCCAGTGAGAATGGCCCACATCACAAAATCTCAATACTGCAGATGCTGGCGTGGATGTGGAGAGAAGGGAACACTTTTACACTGCTGGTGGGACTGCAAACTAGTACAACCTTTCTGGAAGGAAGTATGGAGAAACCTCAAAGCACTCAAGCTAGACCTCCCATTTGATCCTGCAATCCCATTACTGGGCATCTACCCAGAAGGAAAAAAATCCTTTTATCATAAGGACACTTGTACTAGACTGTTTATTGCAGCTCAATTTACAATTGCCAAAATGTGGAAACAGCCTAAATGCCCACCAACCCAGGAATGGATTAACAAGCTGTGGTATATGTATACCATGGAATACTATTCAGCTATTAAAAAAAATGGAGACTTTACATCCTTCATATTAACCTGGATGGAAGTGGAAGACATTATTCTTAGTAAAGCATCACAAAAATGGAGAAGCATGAATCCTATGTACTCAATTTTGATATGAGGACAATTAATGACAATTAAGGTTATTGGGGGCAGGAAAAGCAGAAAGAGGGACAGAGGGAGGCGGGTGGGGCCTTGGTGTGTGCCACACTTTATGGGGGCAAGACATGATTGCAAGAGGGACTTTACCTAACAATTGCAATCAGTGTAACTTGGCTTATTGTACCCTCAATGAATCCCCAACAATAAAAAAAAAAAATTAAATAAAAAGAAAAGAAAAAAGAAAGAAAATCAAAATAAAGAAAGAAAGATCAGGTTAGACTACTCAATGATGAAAGACCACAGGGAGAAAAAGAGAACTGGCCATCTCTGGCTCTTCCTGGTCATTCTTGCCCTAGCCAGGCTCCCACCTGAATGTGCTCACATAAATGACCCAGCCAACACCACATGGAGCCGAGCCACGCCTCTGTGGCCTGTGCCATCTCCTCCTCCCACTGACACAAGGCTGTGCAAACCCTCGGGGCACAATGAAGTCTGCTTGCTGTGTCCAAACGCCAGGCCAGACTACACTGACTGAGCAGGTCCAACAGTGGCTCTCACCTTGACTGCATGTTAGAATCACCTGGTGAGTCCAGGCCCACAGGCAGAGGGCGGTGCAATCAGAGGAGCATCAATTTGGAGGAGGGGGCTTCAAAAAAAAAGCAGTAAAGCCCCCCGTGTGCACCCCTCCTTCTGAGGACTGTGAGTAACAAGCTATCTGTTCAATGGCAGTTGGCCCCTGAGACATTCCCACCAACATTCCTCAAATTTTCTATTAATTCGCCATGTTTATAAACAATCCCTTTTCCACACTTCCTCTTTAGCAGGTGCTACCTAAGCGCTTTAGAAACAACCCATGTCGTCCTCACATTCGCCCAGTGATGTGGGAATTGTTGGCTTCCCTCCAGGAGAGACAGGGTGACTGGAGCATAGAAAACCTAAGGTCCTTGCCTAGAGATGCACAGCTGGGAATATTGCTAGCGACCTTGCTCTTGATATTCTGTTATGTTACTAGTCATATCTGGCCATATCTGGATTAATAATCAAGAGGAAATTAAGCTGAGCTCTCCAATTCTTCATGTGTGAGGCACTGGGCCATCCCCTCACCCTCCTGCCTGGGGTGCACTCAGTGCAGCTGGGGACGCAGGGTGATTCTTCCCCCTGTGTCTCAGCACTTGCTGGGGCTGACTGGGCTCCACTGCCCCAAGTCCAAGTCTGGGACCGCACACCTCTCCTGGACCAGACCTGTGCTGCCTTTTCCTTATATGCACCCCCATCCACACAAACTCAGAACCAGGATTTTTGTATTTCAGAAAGACTCACCTGAAGCTGTGGAAGTGGAGAGAGTGGCCAGGAACAGAGCACAGAGCCACATCCTGGAAGGGTAGGGGCTCCCAGGACCTGGGAGGTCTTGGTGCTGCTCAGAGAGGCTGTGCCTTCCAGCTCAGAGCCTGAGTCCTCACAGCCTTTATGGAGTCAGGGATGGGAGAAAAGCTCTCTGCACTTGCAAAGATCTCCAAGGGCTTATATTGGGATCTCCAAGCCACGCCCACCCAGAGCTCAGCCTTTTTTATGTAAACAAACTCAGATTACACAGAGCCACAAACTTGCCAAGCCACTTATTGCTTAAGGGTTTCCCCTCTGTGAGACTCTAACCTTAGTGGCCTGTGACCTTCCCAAAAGGGCCTTTAGGCAAGGGGGGAGCTTTGGCCTGGGGTCCTCAGAACAAGCTCAGATATAGTCACAGCTCAGCTACCCAGCTTAGGACAAAACTGCTCAGCTGGGTAACTTAGGACCCAACTCTCTCATTGCACAGAGTTCTAGGCTCTCAGGTGTGGAAGCATCTTAAATGCCGTCCAGCCCCTTTCTGATGCCTACAGTACCTTTACAATGCTCCTGCGCGCCTCCTGCCTCACACCTGCCGGGTCAGGGAACTCACTGCCCCTCAAAGCAGAGATTTTTTGACAGCAGGTAAAAATGAACTCCCTCTCCCCACAGTCCCTGGCTACAAACATCCATCATCCTTGTGTCCATCCAGTCTCAGTGCCTGATACTTGCTAAGTGCCTGATACTTGCCTGGGTGTCATGGATACAAAGGTAAGTTCAAGACATGCTTCAACTTCTCAAGGAAACATTAGTAGACATGTCCAGTGTGTGTGGGGGGGCAGGGTAAGGCCATTGCAGTGCTTATGAAAGCACCAAATTAGGGGGACACACAGAGTTTGGGATGTACCTGGGAAAGTGCCATTTACAAACTACTGGGGACACAAGGAAGATGCTCAAAGTGTCTTTAACAAGATGACTAAATGTCCACCAACAGAGAAATTGTTAAACACACCCTGGCACGGCTGGTTAAGGAAGTGTTATGAACTCAATGGAATTAGTGATGCACATGTCTGTTTAATGACAAGCAAATAAAGTCATGATCTGGTGTGAAAAGGCCAAAAATAGGTTATAAAACTCTCGTGGCTGTTTGGGAACCGTCTTGGCAGTTCCTCGAAAAGTGAAGCATAGAGTTACCGCAGGACCCAGCCATTGCACGGCTAGTACATTTTCAAGAAAATTGAACACATCTTTATACAGAATCTTGGGGTCACAAGTGTTATTCATGTTACCCAAAAAGTGGAAACAATCCAAATGTGATGACAAATAGACAAATAAAATGAAGTCTCTCCACAGAGTGAAATATTATCTGGCCGTAAGAAGACCACGTACAACATTGTGAAAGGTGAAACATTACACTAAGTGAAATACGCCAGGCACAGAAGGCCACGTGTTGCATTATTTTATACATGAATTTCCAGAACAGGGAAACCCAGGGAGACGGAGAGTAGATGAGTGATTGCTGGGGTCGGGGTCAGAGGGAAATGAGGGGAACACAGAGTGGCTGCTAATAGGTATGAAGTTTATTTGGGGGGAGGTGCCCATAGCAGTGGGGAGGATGGTGTGACTTCCAGGCTATACTAAAAGCCACTGAATTGTGCACTTTCCAAATGTGAACTTTGTGGCATGTAAATCATCGTTTACTAAAGTAAAGGAATGTTTTTTAAACATTCAGTTATGTATAATATGAGCCCATTTTCATAGTGATACATGTCTTCAGTTGGACAGGAAACCTTCTGTAAGGTTATATAATACCAGTGTTCTAGCAGCCATATTCCTGGCTATCACACTGCAAGAGTGTTTTTTTCTTATTTGTACTTTCCACTTTTATTCACTCGTATATCCACTCGAAGACTATTTTTTGAGTGTTCACTGTTCTAAGAGTTTGGTATGGGGAATGGCTGGTCTCAAAACACCCCTGAGAAACTAACACCAGGACTTCCTGAGGCTCATGTGGGTAAGGACCTGGTCTGAGGGTGCAGGTCCAGGAAGGGGAAGAGCTGAGCCCTGCTCACCACCTGTGTGCTGGGCCGCACAGCCCACCCTCTTAAGCACTCAGCTTTGGAGTCTCTTTATGACAAACTCGCTCATTTGCTCCCCTAGGTACAGGCTCGATGGCCTGGAGGGACCTCCTGCAGCCTTTCTCTTCTGCCATCCCCTCCCCCTCCACACCTTCCCAGCATCCCTGCTTCCTGCTGCTCCCTCCTGAGACCCCCAGACCCCCAAGAAGGATGTGGGGGAGGTGGCTGCTGCAAGGAGCTACTCAGAGGGACAGGTGGCTGGAAACAGGAGCCCTAAGGAGCTTGGGAGCAAATCCCTCAGCTCTGTCACCCTTCTCCTAGAGGCACTTGAAATATGTATTCTGTTCCCACAGTTTCCTCCTGGGACTAAATCCAGGCACACACAGTAGGAACCGGCTTCATAAAGGACCCTTGACTGGCTGGTTTCCCTTCCGCACTTCACCTCCCCACCCCACCACTGTTTCCTGCACTTGCACCTAAATCCCATCTCAGGTTTGTTTCTGGGGAAAGACAGAGGATCCTCAGCCCCTTAGCCAAATGTCCCACATGATCTGTTAGTAGTTAAATTGGGTCCCCCTAACATTCATATATGACCTCAATGTCTCAGAATGTGACTACCTCCCGGTAAGGCCTCTAAACAGATGATTCCATTAAATTAGGATGGGCCTTAAGGCAATCCTACTGTCTGACTGGCGTCCTCACAAGTAGAGGAAATTTGTACACAGACACCAGGGACACCTGTGCACAGAGGGGTGACCATGTGACCGGGCAGCATGAGCAGGGCCTCCTGTGTGCCAGGGAGGGAGTCTTCAGAGGACACCAACCCTGCCAGCACCTTGAACTTGGACATCCAGCCTCCAGAACTGTGAGAAAACAGGTTTCTGTTGTTTAAGTCCCCAGTTTGTGACATGTCTCTCTGAAAGCAAGAGAAGACTAGGATGTACACATAGTCCCACCCCAATCTTTCTTCTGGCCCTGATTCAGGGAGGGGTGGCCTCAGGTCTCACAGCAGCTCGATAGCAAAGTCAGGACCAGAGACGGAGCTGTTGCACTCCGGCCACAAGGTGGGAGACATGAACAGCAGCCCTTCCTCTTGCTTTAACTCCTCAGGACTGTGCTGTGCTCTTCTCACAGGGCAGAACACCTTGACTTTGTGCACAGGTGCACTGTTGGTTCACTGCTCCAGGATGAGGGCAGGAGGGCGGAGGGGTTAGAAGAGGCCAGTAGAGGAGGCAGGTACTGGACAGGTGCATTCTCTTTCCTCATGTCATTTGGCGAGCCTGGCCGGACTGACCCAGACATCAGGAAGGACTGGACAACCAGACACCATAATGCACATGGCAACCCCAGAGACGTGCATGGCTTCTTGCCCAAGGCTGTAGCTTGTAGCTGAAAGGAGGCTTCTGCAGACCCAAATGCACAAAGGGGCACTCACCAGCACTCAATCTTGCCAGGGGCCAGCTGGTCAGTGGGCTTTGCAGTAGGAGTAAGGATTCTGTGACAGCATTATAATCCTTGCCAGAGGTGCCCAAAGTTTGTCTGGGCTAGGGGTGCTTCCTCCAGGACCCCTACATCCAAGAGAAAACACTGATAATAAAGCTGACCATGATAATAAGCACCCATTATCTATATCCACATGGGTCAGTCTAGGGAGTCCTCCTCCTTGGACATCAATCCCTTGTCACAAGGCATACACACACACACACACACACACACACCTATTAACCAATCTGACTTTTCCCCTGTCATGTGGCCTTTATAACCCAGGAAACAGTCCTGGCTTTTAGCCAGGAAGATTACATAATGCATTGTTAGCAAAATATAAAAGGTAAAAATAAATTATCCTCCAACTCACTGTTTAATCCCATGCCCTGTTGTGACACCACCCAAGTCTGCAAACAGGGGAACTGACCCCTAGACCTTGCCTGCTCCTGGACGCACCTTCTGAAACCTATTCCTGCTTACTCTGCAGAATCAATGAGTGAAACTGAAGTCTACCATGTCTGTGCACACCTCAGGCTGAAAAAGTGTATGATTTCTCCGTGGTACTACCCCATCAGCATTGCATCTCTTTTTAAATGGTGGTTGACTGAGGCTATTGCCTTTCTCTTGGGAATCTTCGAGGTTGCCTGTGTGGAAGTAAATGATCTGGAGAGAAGGATCCTGGAATTGGCCCTATTCCCAAAGCAGTTGGGTAGGACTTGAGAGAGTAGATACATCTGCCACTTTAAATCATCAGCCCAAAACACCTCCACCTCTATCGATCTGCTAAACAGATACGTGGAGAACACATACTACATCAGACATTGGGCACAGCAAACCCATGTCCTACTCGGTCCGTCACTCAGCTGTGCCTGGTCATCGCACCCTTGATCAGGTGTAGACTTTGTAGGTAATTATGTTGCACCAGCAAACTGGAATCCACTGGGTGAGATGCTCCCCACAGAATTCACTGTGTCTCCACACTCTAATGAATCTAGAATTCTATGACATCTTCCAGTGCAGCCTACACATAAGCAGTATTTTTGAAACCTCACTTATTCCCTTGCTGATACCACATTTTTTCCATATCAGCATGCCTACTCTACCATTATTAGTAGTTTCTTTGAATGGATTAGGTATTTTTAATTTAACACATTCATTCAAAAAGCAGATTTTAAATCATTTCCATAAAAGGAAGGCCCGTTAAACTTGCCACAAAATAAAGATAAGCCTAAAAAATGTATCACTGTGTTTTTAAAATTGACATGCTGGTTTAAAAAAATGTAAATAAGGCAAGGTAAATAATAACATACCTGGTTTACAAAAATGATATCTGAAAAGTAGTCATTTAACTAGAAATGGGAACTGTTTATGGTCAGCTGGTTGGTTGGACCCACCCTGACATCAGGAAGGTTTGGGCAACTAGCAGCCATAAAGCACATGGCAACCCCAGAGGTGCTCCTCGGTTCTTGCCCAAGGCTGTAGGTTGTAGCTGAAAGGAGCCTTCTGGAGACTCAAATGCACAAAGGGATATTCACTAGCACTCACTACAGAGCCAGGTGGCAGGCTGGTCAGGGGGCTGCTATACCCATGATCACCATTATGACCTTCAGTTTGGTAACAAAGCACCAGTTTTGACCAGGGTCATCATCACTACAGCCCTATCCTTAACTTCGGGGAACTTCTTCCTTTCAACATGGAAATCATGGGGCAGAAATTGTATATATTGACAACTTCCGGTGCTCTTGATAATGTGAAGTAATGAGGGGGTCAGATTCCTTGGGGTCAATTCAGTACCAGCATGAACTGAATCAGAGCATCTGAGGGAAAATTTGTCCTAGACATTAGAGTTGTACCCTAGAGCTATAAGTGGTCATCTTCACTTCACAAACAACTGGCATTCAGGCCATAACTATAGCAGCCAAGGGGCCCAGAATTTCAAAGGCTCATTTCTGTTTATGTAAAGAGCTAGAATGTTGTTCAGGTCCACAAAGTGTCTGCTCTCTATATGGCCATTCAGGGATCTAACTAGGATGCTGGCAATTTTTTTCTATAAAAGGATATATAGGTATGGAGATTAAAGATGGTGCCCGACTAACAGCTTCCCTGCAACTGGGCACGGTGTGTCTGGGGAAATAAGACTCCAGACATCTCTGGCTGGTGGGATCTGCCTATAATCATCCCTTTGAGGATACAGGGAGTCAGCAAGGGACTTCTGGACCCCAAGAGGAGGACAAAAACAGTGGAAAACTGGCATGTGGTTGCATGTGTTCTATCAACCTAATCATGTCGGCAACCATAAGTACAAGCAGCAGTGAGACTGCAAACCGGAAAGGCCTTACCTGTGAACTGTTTTGATGTTTTTGGACTTGGCACTCAGTTGAACTGCCTTGGGGAGAGTTTGAGCAGGAGTGCGGAGAACTTTGGGCATTGTCTGGGGCCCCAGACAGAGCCACTGAGCTGGGCTGCAGGGAGCCATTGTGTGACAGAACTGCCCAACAAGCTCTGCCCTCAGGGTCCCAAGCAAGGATCAGGTGGGACCTAGTACCCTAGTGACTGAGCAGCCGAAAGGCAGGGACTGAGCTGCCTTACGGCCTTAATCCTTAGGGGCAGAGTGAGACGGTTTTGGCACACTGGAGGCTCGTGCTTTCACCCTGGGTAGAGTGCTGTGGTCACAGCTCATAGCAACCTCAAATTCCTAGGCTTGGTGCTGCCTGGACTGCATAAGATCTGTGCCACAACCAAGCACCATCCAGGCCTCCGCATCCCCTGACCAGGAACTGCAGGAGCCAAGCAACCCTGCGTCCTCCATCTTGTGTCCTCCCAGCCTCCAAACTGGCCCACTCGTCTGGCCAGGTATACTGGTAGCCGCATGAACTCTGGAGCCCTCCCTGCCTCTGTGCAGAGCCCTTCTCCTGGCCAGAGAAGGCTGGAACCTTGGGCTCCCTGTGCCAAATTAACTAGGCACCAGGCACTCCCAGAACCATGCAAACCATGTCATGCCCTGTTGCTGGATCCAGGTGTGTCACATGCCAGAGCTGCTATAACAACCAGAGCTCCCTAGCTGGAGCAGCCCCAGAGGAACTACACAGGGTCACTCCCTACAAAGATCAAGCAACAATAGAGTGATTCTGCTGGGATCTAATCTTGGAGAGACACTTCCCCAACTCTGAGAATGGCCAGAGGCAATGGTGAAAAACAATCATGAGGCAAAATCAACAGAAAAACTCTGGCAATATGAATAATCAGAGTAGATCAACTCCCCCAAGGATCAATGTGGCAGACATAGCACAAGATCCCACACACAAACAAATAGCTGAGATGTCAGAAATCGAATTCAGAAACCGGATAGCAAATAAGATTGAATTAGAACTCCAAGCAGTAACCCAAAAGATATCGCAAGAATTCAACAAATTAAAAGACCAAATAACCAAAGATTTTTGACACATTGAGACAAGAAGTTGCATCCCTCAAAGATTTGAGAAACACAGTAGAATCCCTCAGTAACAGAATGGAGCAAGCAGAAGAAAGGATTTCTGACATTAAAGACAAAGTTTTCGAATGCTCCCAAACTCCAAAGAAGATAAGAAATGGAGGGCAAAAACAGATCACTCTCTCAGAGAGCTCTGGGATAATTCAAAGAAAACCGATATTCATCTTATAGGGATCCTCAAAAGTGACGAAGTGTCTTCACAAGGCACAGAGTCTCTTCTCCACGAGATTATGAAGGAAAACTTTCCAGACATGCCAAGAAATTCTGAAATTCAGATAGCAGGCAGTTTCAGATCTACAGCACAATGCAACCCGAATAAGACATCACCCAGACATATCATAATCAATTTCACTAAGTTAATGTGAAGAAGAGAATTCTGAAAGCTGCCAGACAAAAGAAAACAATTACTTACAAGGGGAAGAATATTAGAATAACTGCAGATCTCTCTGCTGAAACCTTTCAAGCTAGAAGAGGATGGTCATCGACTTTTAATCTCCTAAAACAAAATAACTTTCAACCCAGAATCCTATACCCAGCTAAACTCAATTTCATTTATGACGGAGAACTTAAATACTTCAATGACATTCACATGTTGAAGAAATTTGCCATAACTAAACCAGCTCTCCAGGATATTCTCAGACCTATCCTCCATAAAGACCAGCATAATCCTCCACCACAAAAGTAAACCCACCCAGAAAATTTTGATCAAATTCCAACTTCCACAGTCACAAAAGGATTAAAAATGTCCACTGGACTCTCGAAAGGCTTATCAATATGCTCAATTAATGTGAATGGTTTAAACTGTCCTCTAAGGAGGCCCCGGTTGGCTGACTGGATACAAAACCTCAAGCCAGATATCTGCTGCATACAAGAATCGCGTCTTACATTAAAAGACAAATATAGACTGAAGGAGAAGGGATGGTCATCTATATTCCAGGCAAATGGAAAGCAGAAAAAAGCAGGCGTTGCAATTCTCTTCTCAGACACAATAGGCTTTAAACAAACCAAAATAATTAAGGATAAAGATGGACACTTCATATTTGTCAAAGTAATACTCAATATGGTGAGATCTCAATTATTAATATTTATGCACCCAACTAGAACGCACCTCAATTTATAAGAGAAACTCTAACAGACATGAGCAACTTGATTTCCTCCAGTTCCATAGTAGTTGGAGATTTTAACACCACTTTAGCAGTGCTGGATAGGTCCTCCAAAAAGAAGCTAAGCAAAGAAATCTTAGATTTAAACTCAACCATTCAACACCTGGACTTAACAGACATCTACAGAACATTTCATCCGAACAAAACTGAATACAAATTCTTCTCATCAGGCCACAGAACATACTCCAAAATCGAACACATCCTAGGCCACAAATCTAACCTCAGCAAATTTAAAAAAATAGAAATTATTCCTTTGTGCTTCTCAGACCATCATGGAATAAAAGTTGAACTCAATAACAACAGGAACCTGCATACCCATACAAAAACATGGAAGCTAAACAACCTTATGCTGAAGTATAGATGGGTTATAGATGAAATTAAGAAGAAAATCACCAAATTTTTGTAACAAAACAACAATCAACAAACGAATTACCAGAAACTCTGGGATACTGCAAAGGCAGTCCTAACAGGGAAATTTGTTTATTTATTTATTTATTTATTAAATCATACCTGTGTACATTGATATGATCATGGGGAATCATTCACTAGCTTCACACACAGTTTGACACACTTTCATCACACTGGTTAACATAGCCTTCCTTGCACTAAGAGGGAAATTTGTAGAACTGCAAGCCTTCCTCAAGAAAACGGAAAGACAGGAAGTTAATAACTTAATGGGACATCTCAAGCAACTGGAGAAGGAAGAACACTCCAACCCCAAACCCAGCAGAAGAAAAGAAATAACCAAAATCAGAGCAGAACTAAATGAAATTGAAAAAAAAAGAATTATACAACAGTTAATAAATCCAAAAGTTGGTTTTTTGAAAAGATCAATAAAATAGATAAAACTTTGGCCAACCTAACCAGCAATAAAAGAGTAAAATCTCTAATTTCATCAATCAGAAATGGTAATGGTGAAATAACAACAACCCCCCTCAGAAATTTAAAAAAAACCTTAACGAATACTACAAGAAACTCTACTCTCAGAAATACAACCAATACAAGGAAGTACGCCACCTGCCAAGACTTAGCCAGAACAAAGTGGAAATGTCAAACAGGCCTATATCAAGTTCTGAAATAGCATCAACTATACAAAATCTCCCTAAAAAGAAAAGCTCAGGACCACATGGCTTTACGTCAGAATTCTACCAAACATGTAAAGAAGAACTAGTACCTATATTACTAAACCTCTTCCAAAAATAGAAAAAGAAGGAATATTACCCAACACATTCTACGAAGCTAAAATCACCTTGATCCCCAAACCAGGGAAAGACCCAACAAGAAAAGAATATTATAGACCAATATCACTAATGAATATTGATGCTAAAATACTCAATAAGATCCTAACAAACAGAATCCAACAACACATCAAAAAAATTATGCACCATGACCAAGTGGGATTTATCCCAGGCTCTCAAGGCTGGTTTAATATACGTAAATCTATAAATGTAATTCAGGACATAAACAAACTAAAAAATAAGGACCATATGATTCTTTCAATTGATGCAGAAAAAGCTTTTGATAATATCCAGCATCACTTTATGATCAGAACACTTAAGAAATTTGGTATAGAAGGGACATTTCTTAAACTAATAGAGGCCATCTACAGCAAACCCACAGCCAATATCGTATTGAATGGAGTTAAATTGAAATCATTCCATTCAGATCAGGAACCAGAAAAGGTTGCCTATAGTCTCCATCATTCTTTAACATTGTAATGGAAGTTTTAGCCATTGCAATTAGGGAAGAAAAGGTTATCAGGTGTATCCACATAGGGTCAGAAGAGATCAAACTTTCACTCTTCGCAGATGATATGATCGTATATCTGGAAAACACTAGGGATTCTACTACGAAACTTTTAGAAGTGATCTAGGAATACGGCAATGTCTCAGGCTACAAAATCAACACTCATAAATCTGTAGCCTTTATATATACCAACAATAACCAAGCCAAAAAAACAGTCAAGGACTCTATTCTTTTCACAGCAGTGCCAAAGAAGATGAAATATTTGGGAGTATACCTAACAAAGGACATGAAAGATCTCTACAAAGAGAACTATGAAAGTTTAAGAAAAGAAATAGCTGAAGATGTTAACAAATGGAAAAACATACCATGCTCATGGCTGGGAAGAATCAAAATTGTTAAAATGTCTATACTACCCAAAGCAATATATAATTTTAATGCAATTCCTATTAAAGCTCCATTGTCATATTTTAAAGATCTCGAAAGAATAATACTTTGTCTTACATAGAATCAGAAAATACCTCGAATAGCCAAAACATTACTCAGCAATAAAAACACAGCAGGAGGAATCACTCTACCAGACCTGAGACTGTACTATAAATCGATAGTGATTGGAACAGCATGGTATTGGCACAAAAACAGAGAAGTAGAGATTTGGAACAGAATAGAGAACCAAGATATGAATCCAGCTACTTATTGTTATTTTGTCTTTGACAAACCAATTAAAAACATTCAGTGGGGAAAAGATGCCCTATTTAACAAATGGTGCTGGGTGAACTGGCTGGAAACCTGTAGAAGATTGAAACTGGACCCACACCTTTTGCCATTAACTAAGATAGACTCTCACTGGATAAAAGATTTAAACTTAAGACATGAAACTATAAAAATACTTCAAGAAAGTGCAGGGAAAACTCTTGAAGGAATCGGCCTGGGTGAATATTTTATGAGGAGGACTACCCAGGCAATTGAAGCAGTATCAAAAATACACTACTGGGACCTGATCAAACTAAAAAGCTTCTGCACAGCCAAAAACATAGTAAGTAAAGCAAGCAGACAGCCTTCAGAATGGGAGAAAATATTTGCAGATTATACCTCCGATAAAGGTATAATAACCAGAATCCACAGAGAACTCAAACGTATTAGCAAGAAAAGAAGACGTGACCCAATCTCAGCGTGGGCACAGGACTTGAAGAGAAACTTCTCTAAAGAAGACAGACGCAAAATCTACAAACACATCGAAGAAAGCTCATCATCCTTAATCATCAGAGGAATGCAAATCAAAACTACTTTGAGATATCACCTAACCCCAGCAAGAGTAGCCCACATAACAAAATCCCAAAACCAGAGATGTTGGCGTGGATGTGGAGAAAAGGGCACACTTCTACACTGCTGGTGGGAATGCCCACTAATACATTCCTTCTGGAAGGATGTTTGGAGAATACTTAGAGACCTAAAAATAGACCTGCCATTTGATCCCATAATTCCTTTACTAGGTTTATACCCAGAAGACCAAAAGTCACAATATAACAAAGGCAACTGTACCAGAATGTTTATTGCAGCCCAATTCATAATTGCTAAGTCATATTCTTCTTAGCAAAGAATCTCAGGAATGGAAGAAAAAGTATCCACTGTACTCAGCTCTACTATGAAGCTAAATTATAGCTTTCACATGAAGGCTAAAACCCAACTATAGCACAAGACTATGGGGAAAGTGCCAAGGAAAGGGAAGGGAGGGGGAGGTTTGGTGGAGGGAGGGGAATGGGTTGGGCCACATCTATGGTGCATCTTAGAATGGGTACAAGCGAAACTTACTAAATGCAGAATACAAATGCCTGCATACAGTAACTAAGAAATTTCCATGACAGCTACGTTGAACAGTTTGATGAGAATATTTCAGATTGTGTATGAAACCCACACATTGTACTCCTTGATTGCACTAATGTACAGAGCTATGATTTAACAATAAAAATAAAGAATTTTTTTTTTAAAAAAAGAACAGATTAGACCATGCAGAAGAAAGAGTCTCAGAGGTAGAGGACAGAGCTCTTGAGATAACTCAGATAGTTAAAGAGGCCGAAAAGAAGAGAGACAAAGCAGAATGTTCACTGTCAGAATTATGGGACTTTATGAAGCATTCAAACATATGAGTTATAGGTATCCCAGAAGGAGAAGAAGAATGCCCCAGAGGAATGGAAGCCATACTAGAGAATATTATAAATAAAATTTTCCCAAATATTACCAAAGATTCTGACACACTCATTTCAGAGGGATATCGGACCCCAGGTCACCTGAACTCTAACAGAGCTTCTCCAAGACACATTGTGATGAACCTGTCCAATGTCAAGACAAAGGAAAAGATTCTTCAAGCTGCCAGGAGTAAGTGCCAGTTGACCTACAGGGGCAAATCCATCAGAGTGACTGCAGACTTCTCTATTGAAACTTTCCAAGAAAGAAGACAATGGTCATCTACCTTTAATTTACTTAAACAGAACAATTTCCAGTCCAGAATTCTATAGCCTGCTAAGTTAAGCTTCAAAACTGATGGAGAAATCAAATAATTTACTGACATACAAACATTGAGGAAATTAGCCACAACAAGAATAGCTCTACAGGAAATACTTCAACCTGTTCTACACACTGACCATGACAATGGATCAACAGCAAAGTAAGAACTTGGCAATTAAAGGACAGAACCTAGCTTCCACACTGACGCGAAAGATAAAACTAAGCAATAGACTCTCACAAAATAAAATGAATAAAACACTACCATACTTATCAATTATCTCAATAAATGTTAAGGGCTTGAATTCCCCACTGAAGAGGCATACCCTGTTTCCCCGAAAATAAGACAGGGTCTTATTTTAAGGTGTGCTCCCAAAGATGCACTAGGTCTTATTTTCCAGGGACGTCTTATCTTTCCTGTAAGTAGGTCTTATTTTCGGAGGATGTCTTATTTTCGGGAAAACGGGGTAGATTGGCTGATTGGATTAAAAAACACAAGCCATTCATTTACTGTCTGCAGGAAACATGCCTAGCTTCAACAGACAAATTAAAACTCCGAGTTAAGGGTTGGAAGACAATTTTCAGGCAAATGGAATTCAGAAGAAAAGAGGAGTTGCAATCTTATTTTCAGATACATGTGGATTTAAAGCAACTAATGTCAAAAAAGATAAAGCTGGTCACTTTATTGGTCAAGGGAATAATACAACAAGAACATGGTTCAATTCTAAATCTTTATGCACCCAGTTTAAATGCTCTCAGATTTTTGAAACAAACCCAGCAGAAGCATTTTTGAAACAAACCTTACTCAGTCTGAACAATATGATATCCTATAATACCATAATAACAGGGGACTTTAACACTCCTCTTACACAGCTAGACAGATCCTCTAAACAGAAATTAAACAAAGATATAAGGGACTTAAATGAGACCCTTCAACAACTGTGCTTGATAGATGGGTATGGAACACTCCACCCCAAAGATAAAGAATATACATTCTTCTCATTGCCCCATGGAACATTCTCCAAAATTTATTACATCCTAGGATACAAAACAAACCTCAACAGAATCAAAAGAATTGAAATTTTACCTTGTATCTTCTCAGACCACAAGGCACTAAAGGTGGAACTCAACTCCAACAAAAATGTTCAACCCCGCACAAGGCAGGGAAATTAAACAACCTTCTGTTGAATGACAGATGGGTGCAGGAAGAAATAAAACAGGAAATCAGTAACTTCCTTGAGCATAACAACAAAGAAGATACAAGCTACCAAAACCTGTGGGATACTGCTAAAGCAGTTTTGAAAGGAAAAATTATCACTTTAGATGCCTACATTTGAAAAACAGAAAGAGAGCGCATCAACAAACTCACAAGCCATCATAGGGAATTTGAAAAAGGAGAACAATTTAAGCCTAAACCCAGCAGAAGAAAAGAAATCTCCAAAATTAAATCATAGATCAATGAAATTGAAAGCAAAAGGATCATTCAGAAAATTGATGAAACAAGGAGTTGGGTTTTTTTGTAAAAATAAATGAAATAAATGAACTTGGCCAGACTAACTAGAAATAGAAAAGTAAACTCTCTAGGAACCTCAATCGGAAATGATAAAGGTGAAATAACAACTGATGACACAGATACACAAAAGATTATCTCTGAATACTACTAGAAACTCTATGCATAGAAATTTGACAATGTGAAGGAAATGGATCAATATTTGGAATCACACCCTCTCCCTAGACTTAGCCAGGAAATATAGAACTTCTGAACAAACCAATTTCATGCACTGAGATCAAAGAAACAATGAAAAAGCTTCCAACAAAAAAATGCCCTGGTCCAGACGGCTTCACACCAGAATTCTATCAACCTTCAAGGAACAGCTTATTCCCGTACTGCAGAAATTATTCCAAAAAATTGACAAAGAAGGAATCTTCCCCAACACGTTCTATGGAGCAAACATCACTCTAATACCCAAACCAGGAAAAGACCCAACTAAAAAGGAGAATTTCAGACAATTTCACTCAGGAATATAGATGCAAAAATTCTCAACAAAATCCTAGCCAATAGATTACAGCTTATCATCAAAAAAGTCATACATCATGATCAAGTAGGTTTCATCCCAGGGATGCAAGGCTGGTTTAACATACACAAGGCCATAAACATTATCCATCATATTAACAGAAGCAAAAATAAAGACCATATGATCCTCTCAATAGATGCAGAAAAAGACCACGATAAAATCTAGCATAATTTTCCAATTAGAATACTGAAGAGTATAGGCATGGGTGGCACATTTCTGAAACTGATTGAAGCTACCTATGACAAACCCACAGCTAATATTTTATTGAATGGAGTAAAACTGAAAGCTTTTCCTCTTAGAACTGGAACCAGACAAGGTTGTCCTCTGTCACCTTTACTATTCAACGTAGTGCTGGAAGTTCTAGCCAATACAATTAGGCGAGATAAGGAAATAAAGAGAATCCAAATAGGAGCAGAGGAGGTCAAACTCTCCCTCTTTGCTGATGACATGATCTTATACTTAGAGAACCTCAAAGACTCAACCACAAGACTCTTGGAAGTCATCAAAAAATACAGTAATGTCTCAGGATATAAAATCAACATCCACAAATCAGTTGCCTTTGTATAAGCCAATAACAGTGAAGATGAGAGGCTAACTAAGGACACAACTCCCTTCACCATAGCTTCAATGAAAATGAAATACCTAGGAATATACTTAACAAAGAAGGTGAAGGACCTCTATAAAAAAAATTATGAAATCCTCAGAAAGGAAATAGCAGAGGATATTAACAAATGGAAGAATATACAATGCTCATGGCTGGGAAGAATCAACATTGTTAAAATGTCTATAATTCCCAAAGCAATCTACCTCTTCAAAGCCATTCCTATTAAAATACCAACATCGTACTTTTGAGATTTGGAAAAAATCATTCTGCGTTTTGTATGGAACCAGGAAAAAAAACCCGTATAGCTAAGACAGTTTTGGTAATAAAAATAAAGCTGGAGGCATCACCATACCAGATTTTAGACTGTACTACAAAGCCATAGTGGTCAAGACAGCATGGTACTGGCACAAAAATAGAGACAGAGACATTTGGAATTGAATAGAAAACCAGGAAATGAAACTAACATCTTACAACCATCTAATCTTTGATAAACCTAACAAGATCATACCTTGGGAAAAAGACTCCCTATTCAATAAATGGTGCTAGGAGAACTGGATATCCACATGTAAAAGGCAGAAACTAGACCCACACTTTCTCCACTCACAAAAATTGATTCGAGATGGATAAAGGACTTAAATTTAAGGCATGAAACAATAAAAATCCTCAAAGAAAGCATAGGAAAATCACTGGAAGATAATGGCCTGGGGAAAGACTTCATGAAGAAGACTGCCGTGGCAATTGCAACAGCAACAAAAATGAACAAATGGGACTTCATTAAACTGAAAAGCTTCTGTACAGCTAAGGAGACAACCACCAAAGCAAATACACAACCTACACAATGGGAAGGGTGCATATTTTGAATCAGACAAAAGCTTGATAACTGCAATCTATAGAGAACTCAAATTAATCTACATAAAAAAGCCAACAATCCCATATATCAATGGGCAAGAGACATGAATAGAACCTTCTCTACAGAAGACAGATGAATGGCTAACAGACATATAAAAAAATGCTCATCATCCCTATTTATTAGAGAAATGCAAATCAAAACCACCCTGAGATACCATCTAACCCCAGTGAGAATGATCCACATCACAAAATCTCAAAACTGTAGATGCTGACATGGATGTGGAGAGAAGGGAACACTTTTACACTGCTGGTGGGACTGCAAACTAATACAACCTTTATGGAAGGAAGTATGGAGAAATCTCAAAAAACTCAAGCTGGACCTCCCATTTGATCCTGCAATCCCATTACTGGGCATCTACCCAGAAGGAAAAAAATCCTTCTATCATAAGGACAATTGCACTAGACTGTTTATTGCAGCTCAATTTACAATCACCAAAATGTGGAAACAACCTAAATGCCCACCAACCCAGGAATAGATTAACAAGCTGTGCTATATGTACACCATGGAATACTATTCGGCCATTAAAAAAATGGAGACTTTACATTCTTTGTATTAACCTGGATGGAAGTGGAACACATTATTCTTAGTAAAGCTTCACAAGAATGGAGAAGCATGAATCCTATATACTCAATGTTAATATAAGGACAATTAAGTACACTTGGTGGCAGTGGTGGAAGGGGAGAGCAGAGAGAGAAAGAAGGAGGGAGGGGTGAGGAAAGGAAGACCAGAGAGAGGGAAGGAGGGAGCGGGGTGACTTGGTGTGTGCCACACATTTGGGGGCAAGACACAATTATAAGAGGGACTTTACCTAACAAATGCAATCAGTGTAACCTGGTTTCTTGTACCCTCAATGAATCCCCAACAATAAAAAAAAAAACAAAGTGGGGGAAAAAAAGCAAAAAAAAAAAAGAGTGAGACCCTATTGCTACTAAATATAGAAAAACTACCCAGGCATCATGGCAGGAGCCTGTAGCCCCAGATACTCAGGGAGGCTGAGGCAAGAGGATCACTTGAGCTGAGGAGTGTGAGGTTGTTGTGAGCTATGATGCCATCACACTGCACTCCACCAAGCAACAGAGTGGAATGAAAGAAATGGAAAGGAAAGGAAAAGAAAAGAAACTAAAAGATCCAACATAGATGAAAATTGGTAACATTTATTGAATCTTGTAAGTGTGCCAGATGCTATGTTGTCTTCAAGTACTAACTCACTGAAGTCTGACATCAGCCCTGTGACTTAGTTTCTACTGTTATATCCATTTTACAGATAAGAAATCTGATGTACAGAGAGGTTAGAAAATGTGTCAAATGTTACATAGCCAGAAAGATCCATTTGTGTGCAGTTTATATTTTCAAGTACAGTATAAGCTACATTTCCAAATAGATCTCAATGGACCCAGAAGGCAGGCATTGTAGGCCTTGCTCTGTACATGAGGACTGAGGCACTCAGGTGCCAGAAGGACACGCCTGTCAAGTAGCAGAATCAGACTCAGCAAAAACGACTTCCTAATTTCTGTTCAGGGAAGTTTTCCCCCAGATCACCAAGAGCAAGGTATAGAATACTCATAGAAAAAAAGAAATTCGCTCTCCACTTTCCCATAAAGAAACCCTGACTGGCAACTGAGGGTGAGCCACACACATGCCCTCACGCCTGGTGAGCCCGCAAGGTCACTGTCATATGCCAAAGGCTTTGCCGCAGTTCATCTTCCTCCCTGTGTACTTTCCATTTGCCTTCCTGGGTTAAATGAATGGAGTAGAATTTCTAACAAATTGAATGATATCTTAAATATATTTAGGGCTCATTTTAAAGAATGTACAACAGATAGGCCGGATCCTTGGCCTGGTGGTGTCACTGTGTTGCCCAGGCTGGACTCAGACTGCTCGATTCAAGCAGTACTCTAACATCAACCTCCAGAGTAGCTGGAACTACAGGCAGAGGCTCCCATCCAGAAGGAGAGTTAAAGGACAGAAATTTAGCAAGTAACCTGGTGGATTAGAGCTGTGCCAAGAGAGATGGTTGAAGAATGCACATCAACCATCCTGAGGCAAGCTGCGACCCCAAGGATACAAACAAAAGGTACAAAATCCATCACCAAGCAGATGGGAGTCTCCTCCCCCATGAGAATGGCTCAGAGTGCCCCACAAAATAAC
Source organism: Nycticebus coucang (assembly GCF_027406575.1). Taxonomy (NCBI): domain Eukaryota; kingdom Metazoa; phylum Chordata; class Mammalia; order Primates; family Lorisidae; genus Nycticebus; species Nycticebus coucang. The sequence continues at coordinate 154,530,729 of NC_069781.1, forward strand.
GAGCAGAGTTTAAAAGTCCTCCCACTACACTCCACGAGAGAGACCCTCTAAAAACTGGACCTACCTCCCCTAATAGGGTGCCATGGCATTCTCCTGCCAGGCATAAAACTGTATAAAACTGGGTGGCACCTGTGGCTCAAAGTGGTAGGGCGCCGGTCCCATATGCCGAAGGTGGCAGGTTCAAACCCAGCCCCAGCCAAAAAAACAAACTGTATAAAACTGTATATATTCTCTACCTAGAAATCTGAGCTCCCAGCACTCCCCTCCATTCTCACACTGAGGTCTGGAGGCCTGTCCCCCAGGAGTCCAGATTCTTGGGTGATTTCTTGAGGGGTGTGGACAGGGCTTAGACTGCAGCTGGTCAGTGCTGATTCTGTGGCACAGGAGTAAGGAGCAGATGGTCAGTTGAGACGGAACCACACCAGAGTGGCAGTGCCCCAAGGCACAAAGCAACAGCCATTTTTGGCAACCATAGGGCTCACTCCCGGATATTCTGAAGCCACACCCCCCTGTCTCCCTGGGCAACCAGAGGAGGCTGGGCATCTTCTCAGGTGGCAACCACCGTGGAACAGATCTGGGACAGAAACGCAGGCCCCATGAGTAAAGGGTTTGCGTAAGGCAGTACCGGCCTGGGTTGACCGTGGGCACTAGAAAAACGCACACACAGAGCCGGGAAATTCCCAGGGCGGGGCTGACCCAGAGGACCGCTTTACTGAGCCTAAGATACATCTGGCCCTCAGGGGATTGTCAGTCTATAGACAAAGGAAGGCAGGAGGCTAGAACTGACAGATAACAGAATACAAACCTGCAGGAGCAAAGACAGGGCCTGAGGCGCAGGCTCTGGGAACTCAAAACAGCTTCTCTTCTGCAGGGGAATCTACCAGGGACAGAAACAAATTCCCACAAAGTTGTTCTGTTCTGTTCTGTCAGTAACATCAATCAGGGGCAGGACTAGAACTGAGTGAACACACCCCAGCCTCCATCAAGCACCTGAGGTTGTCAGGCCTCACCTCCCTTTGCTGTATAGAGGCAGAGCACAGCAGCCTGGCTGAGCAGATATAGATTTCCTTGTGATTCAGGCAGGTGCAAACCCCTGCAGTATCTTTTCACTAGAGGCAACTGGGTCACAGCCCTGCAGGGCTATCAGTGACTGGTTGTGACAGAGGTGCAAGGTGGGGAAGGAGGCATCAACCTTCCCAGACTAATCTATTTGTTGGGTGGGTCCTCCTGACTTCACAGAGCACCGGAGCAAGTCATATCTGAGTTGTCACCAGACCCCTGCAAACCAGTTGCCAGAGACCTTTTAAACTCACCCACCTGAGACAGGTGCTGACTGAGACAATTGATTTGGACCTTTTGAACTGAGCCAATCACCCAAGGACTATTCAGGTGGTCCCCTGGGTGTGTGGTTGTAGGAAGGTTTGATTTTCCTTTTCCAATACTTGCCTGTGAGAGGCAAGGTGACTTAATTGCTGGTATTTCTCCACAGCTGAGACTTCAACCCAGAGTAACTGTTTCACTAGGGTCGAACAGAGACCAGCTGAAAACAAGACAGAACCACTTAACCCCGTCACACCAAACAGGTCCCCAGTTTCTCAGGCCATAGCACTGTACGGGTCCTTGACAAAGCTCTAGGGGAAAAATCAAACGGTGTAAAATAATCATGGGGCGCAATCAGCAGAAAACTCTGGTACATGAATAACCAGAATAGATCAACCCCCCCAAGGAAAGATATGGCAGATGTAACTGAAGATCCCATTCATAAACAGCTGGCCAAATGTCAGAAATCGAATTCACAATTTGGATTGCAAACAAGATTAGTAGAATGGAGGAAAATTTGGAATTAGAAATTCAAGGAGCAATTCAAAAGTCAGAATTAGAAATTTGAGGAGAAATTCAAAAGTTGTCTCAAGAATTTAACAAATTTAAAGATAAAACCACCAAAGATTCTGATGCACTGAAGCAAGAATTTGCAGTCCTCAAACATCTGAAAAATACAGTAGAATCCCTTAGTAACAGAGTGGAGCAAGCAGAAGAAAGGATTTCTGACATTGAAGACAAAGCCTTTGAATGCTACCAAAACCTCAAAGAGGAAGAGAAATGGAGAATGAAAACTGATCATTCTCTCAGAGAGCTCGGGGATAATTCAAAAAGGGCTAAGATCTGCCTCATTGGAATCCCTGAAAGTGATGAAGTGGCCTCGCAAGGCACAGAGGCCCTTCTCCATGAAATTATGAAAGAGAATTTTCCAGACATGCCAAGAGATTCTGAAATTCAGATAGCAGACAGTTTCAGAACCCCAGCACGACTCAATCCGAATAAGACATTCCCCAGGTATATCATAATTAACTTCACTAAAGTTAATATGAAGGAGAAAATTCTCAAAGCAGCCAGATGGAAGAAATCCATTACCTATAAAGGGAAGAATATTAGGATGACTGCAGATCTCTCTGCTGAAACTTTTCAAGCCAGAAGAGGGTGGTCATCGACTTTTAATCTCCTAAAGCAAAATAACTTTCAACCCCTCATCCTGTATCCAGCTAAACTAAGTTTCATTTATGATGGAGAAATTAAATACTTTAAGGACATTCATATGTTGAAGAAATTTGCCATAACCAAACAAGCTCTTCAGGATATTCTCAGACCTGTCCTCCATAATGACCAGCTCAATCCTCTACCACAAAAGTAAACTCACTAAGAAACTTTTGATCAAACTCCAACTTCCACAGTGGTGAAAGGATTAAAAATGTCCACTGGACTTTTGAAAAACTCGATACCCAAAATTTTACCAGACTGATCAATATTCTCCATTAATGTGAATGGCTTAAACTGTCCTCTAAAGTGGCACAGGTTGGCTGACCAAATACAAAAACTCAAGCCAGATATGTGCTGCATACAAGAGTCACATCTTACCTTAAAAGATAAACATAGACTCGGGGTGAAAAGATGGTCGTCCATATTTCAGGCAAATGGTAATCAGAAAAAAGCAGGTGTTACAATTCTATTTGCAGACACATTAGGCTTTAAGCCAACAAAAGTAAGGAAGGATAAGAATGGTCACTTCATATTTATTAAGGGTAATACTCAATATGATGAGATTTCAATTATTAATATTTATGCATCCAACCAGAATGTGCCTCAATTTATAAGAGAAACTCTAACAGACATGAGCAACTTGATTTCCTCCAGCTCCATAACAGTCGGAGATTTCAACACTCCTTTGGCAGTGTTGGATAGAACCTCCAATCAGAAGCTGAGCAAAGAAAGTTTAGATTTAAACCTAATCATCCAACATTTCGATTTAGCAGACATCTACAGAACATTTCATCCCAACAAAACTGAATACACATACTTCTCATCAGCCCACAGAACACACTCCAAAATCAATCATATCTTAGGTCACAAGTCTAACCTCAGTAAATTTAAAGGAATAAAAATTTTTCCTTGCATCTTCTCGGACCACCATGGAATAAAAGTTGAACTCAGTAACAACAGGAATCTGCATACTCATACAAAAACATGGAAGTTAAATAACCTTATGCTGAATGATATCTGGGTCAGAGATGAGATTAAGAAGAAAATTGCCAAATTTTGGAAAAAAAAACAACAACAAAGACATGAATTTCAGAACCTCTGGGATACCACAGAGGCAGTCCTAAGAGAGAAATTTATAGCACTGCAAGCCTTCCTCAAGAGAACGGAAAGAGAGGAAGTTAACAACTTAATGGGACATCTGAAGCAACTGGAAAAGAAAGAACATTCCAACCTCAAACCCAGTAGAAGAAAAGAAATAACCAAAACTAGAGCAGAATTAAATGAAATTGAAAACAGAAGAATTATACAACAGATCAATAAATCAAAAAGTTGGTTTTATGAAAAGGTCAATAAAATAGATAAACCTTTGGCTAACATAACCAGGAAAAAAAGAGTAAAATCTCTAATCTTATCAATCAGAAATGACACAGACGAAATAACAACAGACTCCTCAGAAATTCAAAAAATCATTAATGAATATTACAGGAAACTTTATTCTCAGAAATATTAAAATCTGAAGGAAATTGACCAATACTTGGAAGCACGTCACCTTCCAAGACTTAGCCAGAATCAAGTGGAAACGTTGAACAGGCTTACATCAAGTTCTGAAATAGCATCAACGATACAAAATCTCCCTAAAAAGAAAAGCCCGGGACCAGATGGCTTCACGTCAGAATTCTACCAAACCTTTAAAGAGTAACTTGTACCTATATTACTCAACCCATTCCAAAATGTAGAAAAAGAAGGAAGACTACCCAACACATTCTATGAAGTAAACATCACCCTGATCCCCAATCCAGGAAAAGACCCAACAAGAAAAGAAAATTATAGACCGATATCACAAATGAATATAGATGCAAAAATATTCAACAAGATCCTAACAAACAGAATCCAGCAACACATCAAACAAATTATACATCACGACCAAGTCGTTTTTATCCCAGGGTCTCAAGGCTGGTTCAATACACGTAAATTTACAAGTGTAATTCAGCACATAAACAAATTAAAAAACGAAGGCCATATGATTCTCTCAATTGATGCAGAGAAAGCTTTTGATAATATCCAGCATCCCTTCATGATCAGAACACTTAAGAAAATTGGTATAGAAGGGACATTTCTTAAACTGATAGAGGTCATCTACAGCAAACCCACAGCCAATATGTATTGAATGGAGTTAAATTGAAATCATTTCCACTTAGATCAAGAACCAGACAAGGCTGCCCATTGTCTCCACTGCTCTTGAACATTGTAATGGAAGTGTTAGCCACCACAATTAGGGAAGAAAAGGCGATCAAGGGTATCCATATAGGGTCAGAAGAGAGCAAACTTTCACTCTTCACAGATGATATGATTGTATACCTGGAAAATACCAGGGATTCTACTACAAAACTCTTAGAAGTGATCAAGGAATACAGCCGCGTCTCAGGTTACAAAATCAACATTCATAAATCGGTGGCCTTTATATATACCAACAATAGTCAAGTTGAAAAAACAGTTAAGGACTCCATTCCATTCACAGTATTGCCAAAGAAGATGAAATATTTGGGAGTTTATCTAACAAAGGACGTGAAAGATCTCTATAAAGAGAACTATGAAACTCTAAGAAAAGAAATAGCTGAAAATGTTAACACATGGAAAAACATACCATGCGCATGACTGGGAAGAATCAACATTGTTAAAATTTCCATACTACCCAAAGCAATATACAATTTTAATGCAATCCCTATTAAAGCTCCACTGTCATACTTTAAAGATCTTGAAAAAATAATACTTCATTTTATATGGAATCAGAAAAAAACTTGAATAGCCAAGACATTACTCAGAAATAAAAACAAAGCAGGAGGAATCATGCTACCAGACCTCAGACTCTACTATAAAACGATAGTGACCACCAAAACAGGATGGTACTGGCACAAAATCAGAGAAGTGTATGTCTGGAACAGAACAGAAAACCAAGAGATGAATTCAGCTACTTACCGTTATTTGATCTTTGACAAGCCAATTAAAAACATTCAGTGGGGAAAAGATTCCCTATTTAACAAATGGTGCTGGGTGAACTGCCTGGCAACCTGTAAAAGACTGAAACTGGACCCACACCTTTCACCATTAACTAAGATAGACTCTCACTGGTTTAAAGATTTAAACTTAAGACATGTAACTATAAAAATACTAGAAGAGAGTGCAGGAAGAACCCTTGAAGAAATCGGTCTGGGCCAGTGTTTTATGAGGAGGACCCCCCGGGCAATTGAAGCAGCTTCAAAAATACACTACTGGGACCTGATCAAACTGAAAAGCTTCTGCACAGCCAAGAACACAGTAAGTAAAGCAAGCAAACAGCCCTCACAATGGGTGAAGATATTGCAGGTTATGTCTCTGACAAAGGTTTAATAACCAGAATCCACAGAGAACTCAAACGCATTAGCAAGAAAAGAACAAGTGATCCCATTGCAGGCTGGGCAAGGGACTTGAAGAGAAACTTCTCTGAAGAAGACAGGCACATGGCCTACAGAAATATGAAAAAATGCTCATTATCTTTAATTATCAGAGAAATGCAAATAAGAACTACTTTGATATATCATCTAACTCCAGTAAGATTAGCGCATATCACAAAATCCCAAGACCAGAGATGTTGGCGTGGATGTGAAGAAAAGGGAACACTTCTACACTGCTGGTAGGAATGCAAATTAATACATTCCTTTTGGAAAGATATTTGGAGAACACTTAGAGATCTAAAAATAGACCTGCCATTCAATCCTATAATTCCTCTACTAGGCATATACCCAGAACACCAACAATCACATCCTAACAAAGATATTTGTACCAGAATGTTTATTGCAGCCCAATTCATAATTGCTAAGTCATGGAAAAAGCCCAGGTGCCCATCAATCCACGAATGGATTAATAAATTGTGGTATATGTACACCATGGAATATTATGCAGCCTTAAAGAAGGATGGAGACTTTACCTCTTTCATGTTTACATAGATGGAGCTGGAACATATTCTTCTTAGTAAAGTATCTCAAGAATGGAAGAAAAAGTATCCAATGTACTCAGCCCTACTATGAAACTCATTTATGGCTTTCACATGAAAGCTATAACCCAGTTATAACCTAAGAATATGGGGAAGGGGGAGAGGGAGGGACGGAGGGGGTTGTATGGGCATAGAGAGAGGGCGATTGGTGGGATTACATCTGTGGTGCATCTTACAAGGGTACATGCGAAACTTAGTAAATGTAGAATGTAAATGTCTAAACACAATAACAAGAAAATGCCAGGAAGGCTATGTTAACCAGTGTGATGAAAATGTGTCAAACAGTCTATAAAACCAGTGTATGGTGCCCCATGATCACATTAAGGTACACAGTTATGATTTTATAATAATAATAAAAAAAGTCAGGTATAGACCTGCAAAAAAAAATAGTTTCAATTTTCCTTTTAATTCCATCATTTACCCAAAGATTAATTAATTCAGAGGCAAATTATTTAATTTTCACTTATTTGTATAAGTGTTGAGATTTGCTCCTGGAATTGATATCTAGTTTTATTCTACTGTGGTCTATGAGGATTCCTGGTAGAATTTCAGTTTAAAAAATTTTTTTTAAACTTGTTTTGTAAACTAATACAAGGTATTTTTGGAAAATGTTCCATGTGCTGATGAGAAGAATGTATATCCTGCAGTTTGGGGGTGCAATGTTCTGTAAGTGTCTTCAGTTCATTCATTTAAGTCCAAGTGTTTATTTTTTCCTTTGACCTTTGATGATGTGTTTATTTTTTGCTTTGATGATTTGTCTAGTTCTGTCAGTGGAATATTAATTCTCACACAATTGATGCAAAAAAAAAAACGTTCTAACTAACACAAGTAAGAGAAGAAAATAAAGGGCATCCAAATGGGGGCAGAGGAGGTCAAACTCTACCTCTTTGCTGACTATATGATCTAATACTTAGAGAATCACAAAGACTTAACCCTAAGACTCCTGAAAGTGATCGAAAAATACAGTAATATCTCAGGATATAAAATCAATGTCCACAAACTGGTACCTTTTGCATATGCCAATAACAACCAAAATAAGGAGCTAATCAAGGACACGATTTCCTTCACAGTAGCTTCAGGGAAAAGGAAATACGTAGGAATAACAAAAGAGGTGAAAGACCTCTACAAAGGAAATTACAAAACCATAACAAAAGAAATAGCAGAAGATACTAACAAATGAAGAGGATACCATGCTCATGACTGGGATGAATCAACATTGTTAAATGCCTCTACTTCTGAAAGCAATCTACAGATTCAATGCAATTCCCATTAAAATACCAACATCATACTTCTAATATTTGGAAAAAATAATTATTCATTTTGTATGGAACCAGAAAAAAACCCACATATGGCCTATACTACAAGTAGTGATCAAAACAGCATGGTATTGGCACAAAAATAGAAATACAGACATCTGGAATCAAATGGAAAACCATGAAATGAAACTAACATCTTACAGTCACCTAATCTTTGATAAAGCAAAGAACGCACACTGGGGAAAACACCTCCTATTCAATAAATGGTGCTGGGAGAACTGGATAACCACATGTAAAAGACTGAAACTGGACCCGCACCTTTCTCCACTCACTAGAATTGATTCAAGATGGATAAAAGATCTAAATCTAAGATATGAAACAATCAAAATCCTCAAAGAAACTGTGGGGAAAACACTTGAAGTTATCAGCCTGGGGAAAGGTTTTATGAAGAAGGCTTCAGTGTCAATTGCAACAACAACAAAAATAAACAAATGGGGCTTAATTAAATTGAAAACTTTTGTACAGCTAAGGAGACAACAATTAAAGCTGACAGACAATCATCAGAATGGGAAAAGACATTTGCATATTAGGAATCGTACAAAACCTTGATGACTAGTTTCTACAGAGAACTCAAATTAATCAACATGAAAAAAGCCAACAATCCTTTATATCAATGGTCAAGAAAGATAAACAGAACCATCTCTAAAAATGATAGATGAATAGCTAACAAACACATGAATAAATGCTCATCATCCCTAATTATCAGAGAAATGCAAATCAAAACCATGCTAAAGTATCACCTAAACCCGGTGAGAATGGCCCATGTCACAAAATCTCAAAGCTGCAGATGCTGGTGTGGATGTGGAGGAAGGATAACATTTTTACACTGCTGGTGGGACTGCCAACTAATACAATCTTTTTAGAAGGAAGTATGGAGAACCCTCCAGGAACTCAAACTAGACCTCCCATTTGATCCTGCAATCCCATTATTGGACATCTACCCAGAAGAAAAATCACTTTATCATAGGACATTTGCAGTAGACTGTTTATTGCACCTCAATTTATAATTGCCAAACTGTAGAAACAGCCTAAATGCCACCAATCTATGAATGGATTAACGTGTATGTATACCATGGAATACTATTCAGCCACTAAACAGATGGAGACTTTAAGAAGCAAGAATCCAATGTACTCTATTCTGATATGAGGACAATTGATGACCAAGTACCTGGTGGGGGTGGAGGAATGGTAGAGCTGAGAGAGGAAAGGAGGGAGGGGGTGGGAGGGTCACAGTGTGTGGCACACCTCTTAAAATCATAAGAAGGACTTTACTGAACATATACAATCAATGTAAACTAGTTGTCTGTACTCTAAATGAATCCCCAACAATAGAAAGAAAAGAAAACTTGTTACTGGGTCCTCTGTTCCTTTTTTCCTTTTGTCTGCTTGCTTCGGTATTATTGCTTGTGATTCCATCTTATCTTTACTATTGGGTTAATAGTCTTATCTCTTTTGGGGGTTATTGTCCTTATATCTTTTTAAATCCCTTTTAGGTTTTCCTGGATATACAATACACATTACATGATACATCCATGAATTTACATTATACAAATAAAATACCAGTTACAAAAAGTATAAGAATGCTACAACAATGAAGTTTAAATTCCTATTTTCCATCTTTTGTGTTATTTTTGTCATTATTTTGCTATTATATATAAACTCAGTTCATTTGTACTATTTTTGCTATAGACAGCAATGTAACATTAGAAAAAAGTCTTACCTTTATTTCAAATATTTTTGAGGAGTTAATATCTTTAGCATATAAGTAGACATATTTTTTTCTAGTATGGTATATCATAACTTCGGCATGAACACCTTTCCTTCCTATTTCTTGTACCACAGGTGTGCTAATAAAAATACTCTAAGTTGTTTGCCTATAAAAGTCTTTTTTCTTCTCTATTTCAGACAAATATTTTTTCTAAATACAGAATTGTTCATTGGAAGACGTTTTCTTTGGGCACTTTAAAGATACCTCCCCTTATTTCTTTATGTATTTGTTTGTTTGTTTGTAAAGTTTACAACAAGAAATTTACTGTAATTCTTTATCTCTGTGCAAATCAAGTCTTTTCCCTCTGGGTGCTATTCATATTTTCTCATTATGTGTCTAAACATGTATGTTGATGTTGTTCAATCCTACTTGGGGTTCTCTGAGACTCTCTGACAGACTCCAGTTATACATATGTTGGTTGGACCATTAGAAATTGTCTCATCAGTCTTGGACGCTGAGTCCTCTTTGGCTTTTTCCTCCACTCATTTCTTCTTTTTATGAAAGTTGGGTAATTTATACTGAGCTACATTCCAGCTCACTCATTCTCCCCTCAGCTGTATCAGGTTTACCTCTCAATTCATTAGAGGCATTCTTCATTTCTCTTACTATTCTTTTTCATTTCTAACGTTTCCATTTGCTTCTTTCTTATAGTTTCTGCCTCCCTGCTGAAATACCCATATGTTCATGTAAATTTTCTATGTAGTTACTTTAAATCCCCAGTCTGTTAGTTCTGACACCTATGTTATCTGTAAGTGGGGTCCTGTTCATTGCTTTCTCTTTGGTAACTGTTTTTTTTTTTTTTTTCCTCCTTGCTTTTAGTGCATTTATTTAACATCACGGGCAAGAGACTAGAAACATATGTACATAGTATTTATGACTGGAAATAAGCATACCTTTTCTGTTGCTAGACTAATATTCCACTTGTCCATAGTGAAGTGGACATGGTAAGGTTGTGGGCAGGGTTTGAGTTTCGTTGTTGCTATGGTTACGCTCAGTGTGCTAACTGCTTCAAATTCTGTGGTTACTTTTCATTTGCCTTTGCTCTCATGTGCTTGTGCAAAGGCATGGTTTCTGAAGGATTTTCTAAATATTTTGTTTGAACTTCAGCTTTAAGCCTGCCCTGTGCACCTGTTCTTCAGAGAAGGTCTCTTAACATGCTTTCTCCCTTCCCTCCAATCAGTAGATTTCTGTTACTGGGTGGGTACTTGATTACTCTGTTGGCAGCCACGGGTGTTTTCTTTCTCCTGGTCTAGCTTCATGTGCTGGCTCTGTGTTTCTCAGTCTCGGAGATGAGACTTTCTCAGTAACCTTCCTCTTCCCAGTGAGGAATAGCACAAGACCAGGAACCTGGACCCAGGATGACTGGCTGTCCCTCTACCAGGGGATTTTAAGTTTTCCTGTTCTCGGGATGAAATACATCTTCACCAGTGTCTTGAGTGAAACAAGATTTGCTGGTCTTTTCCCAGTGGTTGAAGGAGCTTATTATTTGGGAAAGAAGGATCTGAGCAGGGCTCATGGCTGCATCCTTGGAGGCAGGGTTTCTTCAGTTTTTCCAGCTGATCCTCATATTTCTTTCCATAATAAGGGTGGAGGAGAGGAGTCTGTGATGGGTATAAATTACCCAGTGGGTCTATGGTTCCCAAGGATTTTATACTCACATACTGGCCCGCACTTGGCCTTTATCACTTGATTATAATTTCTAAAATAAGTCTGCGAATGATAGTGACCCTGTCTTCTGCCTATAGGTGGAAGGGAAGCCAGTGTTCAAATCCCACCTCTCCTCAAAAGTGCCTGTCTTCACTTAAATTCCAGGATAATTATTTTCTTGTAATTTCAGTCCTTTTTTTCCTCAGGAATAATTATGATTAGAAGGAAAATGCAGTTTTTTCTTTCTTTAAGAATAGTACTGACACTCGCAATCTTTCTATAACCCAGAAGGAACCAAGTATCATCAGAGAGATTCAGAAAGAAACAGTTTACAACGACACTTCAGGGCCTTCATTAAGGTGTCACTGCCTGGGTTCAAAGTACTGCAGACTACAGAGAAGCTTCAGACCAGTTTCTGGAAGAAATAGCCCCCTGGGGATCTGGGGCTACTATGTATGTTGAGGACAGTAATGCAAACCTGTAGTTTGATGTCATTCGTTATTTATACATATTTTGGACCATCAGATATTACCCCACAGGTCTTAGATGCTATGTCCTATTTGGCTTTTTCCTCCACTCATTTTTTTCTTTTCTCAAGAGAGTGTCAGAAAGGCCATGTGACTCTGCACAGTGTCACTGAAGCACCTCGCTCTATTCCCCTGATCCAGCTTCATACTCAGCCTGTGCTACTCCATCTCCACAGATGACTCCAAACTGAGAAAGGAAGGCTGTCCTCCGGCCATGCCAAACTCTGTTATTGGAAGTTGTTGGTCACTCAGTGACAGGGGGCATTTCAACAGCCCCGTAAGCATCTCCCAGGACCAGGCTGCTGACTGTGGAGAGGCCAAGCCTTCCCATTGATGGGCCCCTGTCTCCACCCTGCTCTCTGTGGGGAGGGTGGATTAATCTCTAGCCCAAGATACAAACACTGATTTGGCCTCCAAAAAACGTTTATTGCCACAACTGAGGTCACAAGTGCAAAAATTGCCCCTCCCTGGCCTGTGTCTACCCGCCATGAACAATTCCCCAGACTCCACAATGAGATGCGGCTCTGACCCACAGTCACCTTCTATAGAACACTTCCGTGGTGGCTCTTCCAGGCTCTGGTGGCCGGTGGGGCCTCCTGTTCACAGCTCAATGTGCTCTGTCTGAAATGGTTTTTCCACAGCCTCTGCGGACAGGAGCTTGGTCCAGAAAGCCACTTCCTTGTCCTTCAGCTTCTGGGCTGCCTGGGTGGTGGCGCCAATCTGCAGGTACCCTTCCTTCTGGTCATACTCTGGCCAGTGGGGCAGGCCCTCCCCATTGGGATTCCTGGGAACAGAATCAGATAGAAACTCCTTAAAGCTGCAGTGTGTCCCCAGCACTCCTCCAAGATCTGCAGGGGTCTCCTGGCTCATCACTTCCAAGAGGCTTGTACACCTGCAGAGATGGGCAGCTCACCACCTCCTGGGGCAGCCTGTCCATTTCAGATGGAACCCATGATCAGAGCACTATGATGACAGGGTGGAGAGCTTGATCATTCAAACTTCAGAGCTGTCCTTCCCCATGGATGTGCCCTGCCCCCATGGACCCTGTCCCACCTTTGCCACCAGCCTCACCCGTTCCGAGCAAAGTTGGCCCAGAATTTCATTATCATCTTGCTAAGTCTGACCTCCTCTTCTGAAGCACCATCTTTAGGAACGAGAAAACAAGACGTCATTACTCAAAGTTTTGTTAATGAGCCAGTAGTGTTAGCATCACTTGGGAGCTTGTTACAAACATGGAGACTTTGCCCTTACTCCATACACACCGCTGGCTGATTGCAGTGAACTGAGAGTTTGAAAATGACTACTCTAGGACTCAGTAATGGGCATTCATTGAAACCACATGTCTGCTGCCTTCTGTGCTGTGACCCCGGTCTTCTTCTCTTCACTCAGGGTCTCAATGCCAAAACACAAGGTCTCCTTATAGCAGCCCCACCTCCCACAGCTGCTCTTCTTTGTCTCCTATACCCACCCACATTTTCTTAGTCTGAAAAATAACAGAGTTGTAATGGTCCTAAGTAATCACCTGACTGAGAGAAGCCCAGAGACACTGGGGTAACATGAACAGCCTTGAGGTGGGTCACAGGTCATTTCCTACTACTAAGAGTCAATGTATTGAAGCTATTTGTGAATGCTTTTCTTTAAAATATCATGGTATTAAATATTTTTAAGTTAATCATATGAGATTTGATAAATGGACAGGTAGAAAAAGGGACTGACACACATTAGACTCAATTCAAGGTTAACACCAATTCTAACGTTAACCTCACCCACATTCTGATACGCTCTTGTGAGAGGGAAATTGGTGACATTCGGCCCTACAGCAGGGCCCTGAATGTGACCAATGACCTGCCTTACTGGTGCCACAGGCCAGGATTCTAGAGTGACCTGGGCTGAGGCCACATGTGTGCACATCCTCCTTCATTCCTGTGGGAGCAGGAGGAAGGCTGGGGACTGTCCAGTTGTCATACAACCCTGTTACAGTGAATTGGGAAACTCAGACCAGAAGAAAAAGAGAAACTTCCTCCAGGCCTCCAAACAAAGACTGGACTCCAGATCTCCTAACTCCACACTCACAGCCGGCAAAGAGCCTTTACCTTTTAAAAATGGGGCTCCCAAGACAGAGAAGAGCTCATCCCCATGGTCCCCTGTCACCGTCTTGGGTTTCATGTTGGAGGAGAAGCTTGGGTGGTACTGAAACTCATACATGTAGGTGGGGGCTCCAGCATCTGAGAAGACATGGATTCATGCACAGTTCATATTAACAGACACACACCTTGATGGTATCAAGGCCCACAGCCCTGATGGACATTCCTAGTTATCAGCGCAGTTGAGAGATCATTTCAGGAAGCTCATTGACTTGCAGTGACTTGCTGGGGGCTGCATAAGTCATTAAGGAGGCACTGGGATTTGAGCCAGGTTTTTATTGAATGGATGAGTGAATGAAGGAATGAACATTGATTGAATGAATGTTAAAACGCTGGGTTGATCAATTTAAAATAGCTATCATTATCAGAACACTGGGTCCCATTGCCTCCTGACACATTCACACACATGAAAATCTATCTGCATCCACTTTACACTGCTAACTTTCACTGATAACACACACACAAGAGCTCGTTCAGTTGGAGAACATACACACCCTGAAGGGGTCTTCTATTCAGACCAGTTTTGATCATTTTCAGTGGGCTTTTTTTCACTGATTTCTGAGATGAGTGAAGCCTATCCAACTTGGTTGTCTAAAATGAGGATATTTACATCCAAACACAGGCAGAGAGAGAACAATCTGTCTCTTGTTTCTCAGGAAACTACAAAACTCAGGGTTTCACATTTCACTGTCTCCTCATATATTTGCTTCCTGCTTGACCCATGCAGTGTTAAAGTTTTAAGGCATTAAGGTGGCAGCAGAGATGAGAAGGGGACATGGAGGGTGACCTTGCCTGTGTCCTGATCACTCTATTCCTTTCCTTTGCCTTCCTCTCTTACCACCAAAGCACACTTGTCCAAGCCCCAAGGAGATGCCAAATTTCCTGCTGTTTGGGTCATTGGAGCCACCAGGCCCAGCTCCATTAGGGATAACTCATAGGTCACCCAGCCCTAAAGGTCAGCACTTTCCATGGTCATAATGTCCCCAGAGGAGTGACCCTAAGAGGGAAAGAGCCAGGTCCCAAGTAAGACTGGTGGAGAAATTCTACAACCTTTCCCCCTTTGATTCAGTAAAAAACGTGTAAAATACAGAAAAAAGGAAAATGAAACAAATATCACTCAGAACCCAACCTCTCAGAGAAAGTCTCTTTTATTATTATGTCCTACCTCCCTTTCATGTATGTAAAATTGGGATGGTATTATATGTGGTATTTTGTAACACCATATAATCACATCCTAACATCATTAAACATTCATCTGCAAAATAATATACCAATAGATGTCATCCCAATGTGAGGATGAAGAGTAATTATTTAATCAACCCCTTGACCTCCATCAATGCACCTTTGATTTAGTAAAAAGCATCATTTGGAACAAGCCATCCTTCTAAGGTTTGCAACACACTTGAGAAATGCCTACTTCATGGTCAAGCGGAACTGGACCTGGCCGCTGCCACTTAGACGTTTCACAAAGGAACTCAGAGCACAAACATAGAGGAAACAACTTTTGTGAATGAGCAAACTTATTTTAGGCAGGATGCTTCCCAAAGTCTATTTCTTAAATACCTTTTTGCCTAAGAGCACTGAGAGTTCTAATATTCTTACAATCACAGCAGAAGTCTTCCAAATAGCGTAAGGTAGAGATTAGAGCAATACAAATAGGAACAATTAAAGAAACAGAGACAGTGAGAGAGCCATGGTGATCACAGACATGCAAACAGAAACATATGATTTCCCTCTTTTTGATGGAGAAGGCTTAGGGATTGGGCAGCATTCTTTTAATTTGTAATCTTAGTATGCCAGGTGACAAAAAGAATATTGGAGAGCAATTTTGCAATATGCATCACGAGCTTGACAATGTCCCTATAGGCCAGCCTAGTAATTTCATATTTAAAAAACCCTAAAATATTATATAGCCACATGTTTGGAGATTGATGTGCATGGGCTGAGAATAACAATGTTATTTATTACCTGATACTATGAGCAACCAACCTGAATACCAACACGGTAGGAATGTTAAATTACATTTTAATATATTAGATTCATGGAATAATGAATGTTTTCATGCTTTTTGCAATCAACATTAAGGAAAATTTAATCTGGTTTACAAACAGAGCTTTAAAAAAAGAAAATCCTCATAATATGGCATTCAATGAATAGAATATGAGATGAAAAACTTCATAGAAGAAAATACTGAAAAAAATTTATAGAAGATGCCTTCAGGTAGAGCAATTAGGATTGAAATATATTTTCTTCTCTATGTGTTTTCATATTTTCTTTTTTTTTTGTAGAGACAGAGTCTCACTGTACCACTCTGGGGTAGAGTGCCGTGGCGTCACACAGCTCACAGCAACCTCTAACTCTTGGGCTCACGCGATTCTCTTGCCTCAGCCTCCCGAGCAGCTGGGACTACAGGCGCCCGCCACAATGCCCAGCTATTTTTTTTTTGTTGTTGTTGCAGTTTGGCCGGGGCTGGGTTTGAACCCGCCACCCTCAGCATATGGGGCTGGCGCCCTACTCACTGAGCCACAGGCGCCGCCCGTATTTTCATATTTTCTAAGCCTCCTACATTGAACCACATTAATTTTATATTCATGAGTTATTTTGGTCAAGAAAAGTGAGACAAATACAAAAAAATAAAAGCTGACAAAATTTGTATACTCCTGGCAAAAAGACACAGAAACAAAAATAAATGAAATATCTGTTTAAAAAAGAAAAAAAAAAGTCCAGTATGGCCAGGACCAGGAGAAGATGTAGCAGAAAACTCTGCAGAGCAGACACCTAGCAAGAGGCAAAATCAAGTTTATGAAAAAAATATGCAACTCTAGGTGTGGCTGGTTAAAAGGTTTCATCAGAAACCCTGGGAGGAGGAAGAAGTAAGAGCTAAGGAACCTCTGTACTTTCCTGTGTCCCTGGGCCTATATTAGGTTGGCTGAACCTAGTTTTTAGCGTGTGTATAGTATCCTGTATTTTAAAACCTTTCCAGACTGATTAAAGAGAAAGGTCTGGACTACAGGACACCTTCCCACCTTGCGGACTAGGCAAGTGAGAGCTAGTAGAAAAAGGACAGCCTGTGAGGTTCCCCAGATGGCACCCAGAAGAGGACACCTCCCCCCAGGGGAGCTCATTCATCTTACCTCACACCAAGCCCACACAGCCTCAGGGCAGTGTCAAAGGTCCCTCTGCTTGTCCATTCTGGCACACAACAGGAAGGACCAACGCCAGTCACAGACACTGACATCTCCAGACCACCCATCTCCACGACTCTCCTTCCTTTGGGCCTTCTTGGTTCTTTACAGTTGCCTTAATCCTGTTCTTGACTCCTACTCTTCCCCCAGCTCCACTATTAACCAACTAGTTTGCAGCCGGCTCTGATCTTAGAAATCTTCCAAAACTCATCTTCTGGTATTTGTCTTCTACCCCCAATCCCACCATCACTCCAGGCAGGGAGCCATTGTCACAGATGCTGTCACCCACATCACCCATATCCCGTTTTTGGGCATCTCAGCCTGATATCCACCTCCAGCCTCTCTAGCTCTTTGCCAGGTCTCTGTCAGCAGCACACACTAACCTGTCCACGTGTGCAGCAGGTCAGACTACCAGGGAGTTTACATCTCCTCAGAACAGCCTCAGCTGATGACAACTGAGAGCTGCTGAGAAGGGGTAAGCCTGAGCTGTGTCCTCTGCCTATTCCCAGAGCTCCACAGTCCCAGCTGTGCACAGAGGACACCCGCTTGGCAGTATCTCATGGAGTGTCTTCTGCCTTTTTCCTCTGACATTTCTACACCTCCATGCTGGTACTTTCTGGGATCACCTGACAAATAAACTAGGTGTATCTGGATCATTTTCTCAGAGGCTACTGCAGGCAGAAGCCCACACAGGACAGCCCCACACCCTGTGCCATATGGAATCTGCCTGTGAGGCTGGACGCTCAGCACTTTCCACATCTGTCTGTGCTGGCAGGTGGGCAGGTCAGAGACTGGAGCTGGTGGGGTTGGTGTCCCTCTCCTGTCCAGCTTCAGGGACTCACCTCTGTGGTGTCGGGCCACATTCACACCTGGGACACCAAACATGACATCAGCAATCAAGTCCAGGAACAGGTCTTTCTTCTTGACAGGGTCATCTGTTCCCCCTAAATACTTCTCAATGGCTACTGAAGTCAGTTCCTCAGGGATGCCCTGCAATCAAGAAAGTGACCACAACCACGTAGTGAGCACACGTCATCTCCAGCCAGTGAGGAAGGCTTTATTAAGGGGGACCCTCTCCAGCCCTGTGCAACTCCCCTGCCCTCACCCCTAGTGTGATCAAGTGAGGAAGTTAGAAAAATGTAGGCAGAACCCACAAGGCCCAGCCTGCGTTCTGCCATTTAAATGGTCTGTGAGTCAGGACAAGTCCCTCCCTCTTTGTGTCACCGCCCATCCCCAGGATTCTTAGACTCTTACAGTAATGGGGTAGGACTGCCATAAGAGTGACGTGGCCGTCTTCTGGTCCAGTTTGCCTTCAGAGAGCGGATAGCCCATAAACTGGTTTTAAAAAAAAAAAAAAAGATTATTTGTGATTTACACAGAATTAATAAAACGCAAACTGACTAACCAACTAAACCAACAAAGTCTGAGTGTTGTCTAATTTTGTGGGGCTGTAAAAAGCAGGGTCCTTATGCATTGCAAAAATCAGTGAGTCAAAAAATCTATTGCAAATAGATTTTCAAAAACTTGGCAGTAACTCTCCGAGGATTTGCCACAAGTACATGTACATATGTGTCCTTGTTTGTCCCTAAAGCTGTGTCCCTAGAAGAGCCCTTGTCCCCTTAAAATGAATTTACTCTTTGCTTCAGCTAAAATTTAATGACGGGTAACAAGGCCCTAAAACTGCTCAAAGAGCAGTTACTTTAGGAATCTCAAAGAGCAGTTACTTTAGGAATCTTGCGATTACAAGGCCTTTCTTTGCCCTGTGGGATCTAAAGCTTCCAACCAAATCCATTTCCTCAAGAGTTCAAAGGCTTTCTTTGCAGTGCAAACCTGCAGGGAGGTAACTGCAGTCTCCCTCCAGTCCCCTGGAGAGGTGAGACCTGACTTCAGAGGGGTCCTGACTGCAGCTGACACCACGGCCTCCTGCTTCTCCCAAATAAGGGTGGACCAGCAGGCCCAGGTGGTCTAGCTCATGCTCTAAACACCCCCACACTCACTCACCAAGCAAATCCTCACTCACCATGCCTTGCCCTTAGCTCACCCAGGCTTTAGTTTCAGGGACTTGGGTCGAGTCCACACTGAGCTCTTTCCCCTACTGAAGAGTGTTCCTGAATGAAACCGGTGCTTCTGCTCTAACTGGGGTGGCTTCATTTTTCTCTGACAGGAAGGAAAGTCTTTGCGCATGTTTAGAGGTCTCTCTCTCTCTCTCTCTCTCTCTCTCTCTCTCTTTTTCCGAGACAGAGTCTCCATCTCCTGCCCTGGGCAGAGTGCAGAGTGCAGTGGCATCAGCCTAGCTCACAGAAACCTCAACATTTTGGATCAAGTGATCCCCCTTCCCTGGCTACCGAGTAGCTGAGACTACAGGCACCGGCACCACACACACTATTTCTTCCAGTTTTCACAGAGATGGGGACCCCATTCTTGCTCAGCCAGGTCTCCAACTCCTAGCTCAAGTGATTTTCCTACCTCAACCTCCCAGATTGCTGGGATTACAGGCATGAGCCACCATACCTAGGCTTAGAGGTCAGTCTTAACTCGAAGGGAAGTAACTTTCTCTGAATCTTTCCAGTGAAAGGACTAAGAGTGTGTGGAGGTTCACAGCAAAACTCGGCTCACCAGGCCCAAGGGGAGAAGCTGCTGTCCCTAGGGCTGACTGTCCTCAACACCCCACTCCATGCCTGTCTAGGCCTCCTCCATTTCCCCATCTGCACAACTGTCCTCTCTACAGGCCTCCCAGCACGGACACCTCGGGATTCTTCCACTGAAAGAATTTAAAGAGTGTTTGGAGGAGAAGGGTCCCAGGGCCGTGTCACTCAGGTGACAGAGAGGTCTTCCCAGAGAAGGTTTTTATGGAAATGACACCTGACAAAGGGACAGCTGCCCTGGACTCAGGGCAGGGCTTAGAGGAGGGAGGACACCTGTGAGCAGAAACGGGAGGGCTGGTGGGGCAGAGGGGGAGTCTAAGCGGCCACACATTCTCACCGTGGGGAGAATCCAGCCAAATTCCTGCTTGTTGATTCCCACCATGTAAGGGATGGTGTTGAACTTCTTTTCAGTCAGAATCTCTTCCGGAGTTTTCGGCAGCAGCACTCCATCCACCACGGTGGGTGTGAAGGGGTAACTCTGGGGAAGAGGGCAGGGCAGCATGTGAGCCTCCCCCCCACCACACAGACCGGGGTGGGCTTCAGTGATGGCCACAGAGGGTCAGGGTGCTGACAAATGGGGCTAAGTCTGTGTGATCCTGCAGTGTTTAACTCACATAGGGCTGGCGGGGGTGAGGTGATGAGGCGGGAGGCAAATCTTGATTCAAATCCCAAGGCATGCATTCCATGTATAAATCACGTACATTTCAGTTCTAAGTCAGTGTGTCTCTGTAACTCTGTCTGCAGGAGACCCTGTTCATCACAGCAGTGGGTTCAGACAAATGCCCTGAGCGCTGAATTAGCAAATACCCAGTTGTCACTGGGTAATATACAAAGGGGAAATACAAGTTAGGTTCCTGAGAGACTCTGGTTCCAAAGTTCTTGTCAACCTTAATTTAGGTGTGATGTTCTGTCTAAATACACTTTATGTAATCTGTATTTCTTACAGAAAATTAGTTACACAGGCCATTTATTTATCACAAACATCCGTCGGGAAGGCCGCCCATTCTCCTGACAGGACTGTGAGGCTTTCTGGCTGGCAGCGTCCCAGCAGTGCTGTCCACTGCGCTTTCTGCAGAGTCCTTCAGCGTCACGGGAACCCACAAATGTGGCTGAGTCTCCGTCCCCCATAGCTCCTCACACACCGCAGATTTAACACTTTCCATAACGGCCGCATGTCTGGAGGGGCAAAGTCCCCCTCTTTTCCTGGATGTGCCTATTGTTCATTCATTAACTCCAAAGTCACGGCCAACACACAATCCGCTCCTCCGCAAACTCGCCTGCCACACGTATTGTCCCCGTAATGACACCACAGCCTCCTTGAGCTTAGGGACGAGAGACAGCACCTCAGCACTGCTCTCGGGGGCCATCTGAGACAGGGCGATCTCTGACCCCAAGCCCAAAACGCAAACACCACGGCACTAAATAGACCATGAGGAGGCACATGGAGGGTGAGAGGTCACAGGGGGAGGCAGGGCCTCGTTCATTGACCTCTTTGAGACCCTACTTTTCCAGGACCCGTGTCTGTCTGCACGAGCCACAGGGGAGGTCTGTGAGGTGGACTAGCAGGATGGGGCCCCGATCCCAACCCCGGGTGCTGAGAGTAAGACGTCGGGTGTGACCGGCAGCCTTGAATGGTTCTGCACTTCAGAACAGGCTGCCGTGGGGAGCCGGGACCAGGACAGGCCACACGGAGTGGGTGCTGAGCACCTGTGGGATGGACAGGTGAGGAAAGCAGAAGTAAAAGATTGTACAAGTCCAGAAATGACATGGTCTTGGCGGTCACAAGATGGACATCAGCAGCAGTGACGGTGACAATAATTACACTGTCCTCTAAGTGTCTGCACGTGGCTGTCCTGTGTGGGCCACGTGTACAACATTGCTTGGGTAGAAAGCTCAGGCGTCCTTCACCCCACTTTTTCTCAACATGAGCAAACCCTGTCAGCTAGTTCTTCAACAACACCCAGACTCCAAACACTCCCCCCGCCACTGCCACGGCCCCGTCTCAGCCCCAGCGCCCCTGGCCTGAACGATTGCAACGCGCTGGCCTTCCTGCTGGTCTCTGCACATTTTTAGCACACACACCACCCACCCACCCCACCCCCGCCACAGTCTGTTTTCAACAAAGCAGACAGAGACCTTTATAAAACCCAGGATCCTGTCTATTTCCTTCCATATCAATGCCCAAGGCCTTCAAGTGACCTCCCCATCTCCCACCTCCCATCAGCTCCTCAGCCTCCAGCCTGTCTGTCCCCTCACTCCTTCCTCTCAACTCTGCAGACCAGTCTCCTGCCTTGGGGAGGACAGTGCAGCAGCTGTCCCCTCTGCCTGGACAGGCTCCTTCAGGGCTCTGGACAGCTCCTTCCCCTCCTTTGGAGCCAGGTGCAAATGCCACTTCCCACTGAGCCATCCCTGACTCTGCTAGTAAATTCAAACCCCTGAGGAATGCTGTCCCTCAGCCCTACCCACCATCGGCACACCGCGTATTTATTTGGTTTTGACTGTACACCCCCAACTGGCATGAAGGACTCTAGGAGGGCAGGGCATCCCCTCTATTCCGCGGCTCCTCAGTCAGGCCCTGGCTCATAGGAAGGGCTTGTTGAATCTGTGCTGAGTGTCTGGATGAAGCTCACTCAGTCCTCACAAGCCCTCGGAGGAAAAAGAGGGGGTGATCTCCAAGAAGGGGCTGAGAGGGCGGGACTGTAGAATTGGAGGATGCTGCAGAGGGGACATCACCAGACTCTGGCACAGGGGAAATTGTTGGAAATTGTGCAGAATTCTCTCTGTGGAGAGAAGAAGATGGGGAGAAGAAGGATCCCGTGTGCTCGGAGGAGGGAGTGTCCTCAGGACTGAGAGTCCAGGGTGCCCTGTATAGATCACCCTGTGGCCTCACAGGGAATCGGAGCTCCTCAGTGAAGGAGCCTGTGACCTCTGCCTCCTGACAGTGGAAGGCTGCAGTCCAGCTGCTCCCACAGGGCCATGTTGGGAAGAGGAAATGTGAATAAGAAAGAAGGTAGGTGAACGTGGGGGGACTCAGACGCGATGCCTGGGAGCACTAGACTGGGAGTTCGAGAAAGGGGGTCTCCTGGCTGTATTACCCCAGGCAAGTCAATGCCCCTCTCTGGGCCCCAGCAGCACACACACGGGGGGGGGAGCATTATTTCATTCAGTGATAATTAGACCTTAAACATGTTAAGTCTCAAAACCTGTAACCAAGAAAACAAAGGTCCTTACCTCTCTGGGGTTTCCATGTAAATCGATCGCGAAAAATTTCTGTGAAGACAAAGGCCAAGGCCATGGGTGAGAGGCTTCCTGGAGAAAGCTGGTCTGCGTGGCTGTGCACCAGAGCTGTCAGGAGCTCCCTCCTGCTGCCACCCTGAGAGGGCTGAGAGGACGTGGGCAGGACACCAGCTCCAGGGGGGGGAGGACAGGGTATAGGCGCCATGAGCAGGGATAGGCTCACCAGTCCTGGGGACCTTGGGCCCTCTGGCCGGGGTGGCTGGAGCTCTGCAGAGAAATCCAGCTGTTGGTGCCTGCACTGCCCACCATCCATTTCCCTTCTTGTCCCCAATTTTTCTTTGGGGGATCTCCCACTTACCCTCTATCCCTCCATGAATTCAGGTATTTATATGCAACCTGGGTGTTCCATCTCCCTGAACACAGGCATTATTTCAAGGGTGGGCACTTACCCTTGTCAGCAACAGAGTTTACCCCAAAGCTTTTGCTAGAAGTATTGAGAAAGAGGGTTTCTAAGGAGGTAGGCTATAAGTCTGGAGTGCTGTTGTCTTCAACCTCCCTGGGGGACACCACTGCCTGAGAGTGAAGCCAGCACAGGGGAGGGCAAAGCCGAGGGAGAAACACAGGTAGGGTCTCCATCGTGTCCCGTGAGCATCTATTCCAGCCACGTCTTAAGCAATCTAGTGCAAGTCTTTTCCATTGCTTGACTTTTTTACAACAAGAGTTTTTTTTCCTTCTTAGTAAATTATCACAAGAATGGAAAAGCGATTATCCAACGTATTCAATACTCATATGAAGATGCATGCTCATGCAGGTGAAAAACTCATTTCAATTGAAATGAGGGGGAAAGATAATGTAGGAGGGAAGGGGAGGGGATTGGGGTGCTCTCATTGAATGAGCAAGGTGTGGGGGTGTTTGGCACACCTTTTGTGTGTAGGACATAACCACAGGAGGGGCTGTACCTAAAAAAGAATCAAATATTTTGACCTGGTTGTTTGTACCCTCAGATTAACGTGAAATAAATTTACTTAAAAAAAAAAAAAAGAAGAATTTCTTTCTCTACTCAGGGCAACTTGAGATGAGCTTTCTCATCCTGCACGGGAAATCACACAAGGCCCCTGATACCCATCCCACCCCGTGCTTCTCTTTGGTGTGTGTTCACGGAGATTGCGGGGATTGTAACACTGCAGGGCTGACCTGTATGGGAGAGGAGAAGCATGAGGGCTCTTGCATTTTGGACTCAAGCTCTAATAGTCAAGTATGTCTGTATGGGTGTGAGTTTGTGCATGTGTGAGCCTGTGTGAGAGTGTGTGTGTGAGCATGTGTGTGCATGCATGTGTGTGTGTCTCTGTGTGTATTGGAAGCAGTGAGGAATCATGTAAACACTTCCACAAGATCTCAGAACATCTCAGAAGAATGTCCTATGAACATAGGTCGGAGTTTTCCAGTCACCAACTCCTTCTTTAAAATCTCATGCCACATGGAGAATTCCTGAAATACCTGCCCCTTTTCAGTATTAAAATATAGCTTGTTCTAATTCTCTGAACACTTGGGTCAACTTACTACAGTCTGATGAGCCAAGACTCACATCCCAAAGCCAAGTAGACTCAGTGGATGGAAATGGAAGCAGAGACCAGGGCTAGAGGCCTGTGCTGGGGCTCCAGGATTATCCTCAGGTCCCCAGGGTCTAGATGGAAGTCCAGACCTCAGGCTACTGCTGAGCTCACAATTCACATCTTTACCCACAAAGGGCACAGCCCCCATTGGGCGTAAATGCTGCAGTCTCTGGCTGCTTTCCTGTTGTGTTTCCCTGTGATGACAGATGACTGCCACAGCCATCCATTAATCCTCAAATGTCACCTTCTCAGTGAAGCATCCCTGCTGGCTCTAAGGAATGTTTCCCTTCTCTGTATTCAAACCATAGTCAACCTACTAATTATATGGGTGTGTTTCTTCTCGGGTGGTTCTCTGTGAGCAAGGATGATGACCAATTGAAGTCTGCATCACCATACCTGACACTGCCCTGCCGATACACTTAGCATGGATGCACAGACGGGTGGGTGGGTGGATGGGTGGATGGATGGATGGATGGATAGATGCCTAATGGATGAATGGATGGATGGATGGATGGATGGGTGGGTGGATGGAGCTGGTCAATACATGGATTATGGGTGACCTGGATGGATACACACATAGCTGGATGATAACCAGAAGGTAGGTTATGGATGGATCATTGATTTTGAAGGAATGGACAATGGAGTGAAGATAGCAGATGCTAGATGATGCATCAGTAATGGAAAAGATGAAAATAGATGAACGAAGAGTCTTGAATGGATTGATATTAGACTGATGAAAGAATGTCAATGAATTGGATGATGAGTGGGATGGATAAATGGATAATAAGATGGTGGATGAACCCATGGGTGGGTAAATGGCTCTCCTAGATTCACAATTGAAGAAAAGTTTTACAAAATCTCGCATATTGGTCCACCATTGGGTTTTAATTTAGTTTCTACGTCAACCAAGATAAATAGTGACATCCCTCTGAAATATTTGTGCTTAATATCCCTGTCCCCCAAATTCAGGATGGCAGCGACCCCTGGGCATAGGTAATGTACAATTTCTCACAAAGACATTGAAGTACAAGAATGGCAATACTAAGTTTTGATAAATCTCAGTATTTACTACACAACTTTTCATCATGTTATTTTCAGACTTCTTTTGAGATTTGAGGAATGTGATAAGAAAATAAGAAAAAGGAAATCTCTCATTCAGATCCAGAGACCCAGAAGAGGTGAGACACTGACCCAGGCAGTTTTTCCAGGGCACGGGGACAGCTGAAACAACAAAGGCCAGGGACACGCTTGGAGATTGAGGGCACGAGAATGGACCCACCTACCATTTTTAGTGTCAAATCCAAGAGCTCGTCCTCTGTCTTCTGGCGCAGGCAGTGAACCATGACAGCTGACGTGGTGGTTTTACATCCGGCAGTGACAGCAATTTGCTGCAAAGGTCACAAGCAACAAGGCTCAAAAGCAAGGTCCCTTCCCTCCATCCACGTAGAGAGCCGAGTTCTACCCCAGCCCAGTGTGTGAGGCAGCGGGGAGCAGATGGTCCTCTAGACCAGCACCTGTGGGTCTGGTCCCAGACGTGCAGCCTTGTTCCCCACCTGAGTTGTGATGTGAGTGGCAAGTGTGTGGTCTCTCTGTCTGTTACCTTATCTCTGTGAAAATGGACATGGTGATCTCAAAGCTGAAAGGCTCAGGAGTGGGGAAGTGTGGACTTGGGGGTAAGAGTATGGAATCCCAAGCCCAACTCCAGCATTACTGGCAATTTGCCCTCAGGAAAACAATTTGAGCTCTTTCTGCTTCATTTTCTTTTCTTTTTTTTCTTGATGAGGACATTGTGCTCAGTGAAATAAGCCATTCACAAAAGACAAATACTATATGATTCCACTTATGTGAGGTACTAAGTGGCAAATTTATAAAGGCAGCAGTAGAATGGTGGCTTCTGGGGGATGAAGGGAAGGGTAATGGGGAGTTATTTTTTTAATGGGCATAGACTTTCAGTTTTAACAAGACAAAAAAGTCCAGGAGATGATGGTGGTGATGGTTGCACAACAATATGTATATACTTAACACTACTGAACTATACTGTAATATTTTGAAAGGAATCTTTTTTTCTGAGAAGTAGGTCTAAACAATGGGCTTAAAATTTTCAGTAAACCATACTGTTAACAGATGTACTATCATTCGGGTTTTGTTGTTCCATTTACAGGCAGAGTAGATTTAGCACAATTAGTAAGGGCCTTAGGATTTTTTCTGCCTCATTTTCTCCACCTTCGATGGGCATAAGGATTTCACCTGCTTTATAAAAGAAGTTAACATGAGGGAAGAGCATAGGAGGATCATGTGTCTCCCTCACACTCAACACATGCAGAATTGCAGGAGGCCTAGATAAGGCACTTCAGAAAACACCAAATGTGCTTTAAATGAGAGCTCTAGAGGAAAATACCGTGTGTACTCCACGGGACATTGACAATGTTTCTCATTTGAGTGAGGTGTCTTGGCACAGCTAGGAGTTTTTCTACATAGAGGCGTACAAGAGTCCTGAGCAATAATCAGACAGGACTCTCTAGGGCAGGTGTCAGCAACGTTTTCATCAAAGGAACAAACAGCGCACATCTGAGGCGTTGTGAACCCTGTGGTCTCCGCTGAATCTTCTCAAATCAGCTCTTGAAGTGAAATGGGTGGGTGTCGCTGTGTTGCAAAAACTTTGTGGGCATCAAATTAGAATTTCATATCATTTTCGTGGTTCATAAAATGTTATTTTTCTTTTCTTTTCTTAATTGTTTAAAACTAAAAAGAAAATTATTATTTATCACCCACAGGCCATAGAAACCGAAGGCCAGATTCGTCCTCCCTGTCCCCAGGTAAGACATTCAGGAGAATGCACTGATGCATGCAAAACCCTTGACCCCAACCTAGAACCTCTTGTCAGCTTAAAAACAATGTGACAGGGTGGTGCCTGTTGCTCAGTGGATAGGGTGCCGGCCACATACACCAAGGCTGGCAGGTTTGAACCCAACCCGGACCAGCTAAAACAACAATGGCAACAAAAAATAGCCGGGCATTGTGGAGGGTGCTTGTAGTCTTGGGAGGCTGAGGCAAGACAATAGCTAAGCCCAAGAATTTGAGGTTGCTGTGAGCTGCAACACCACAGCACTCTAATAGGGGCGACAAAGTGAGACTCCCGCTAAAAAAAAAAAAAAAAAAAAAGGGCTAAAGGGCAGTGCCTGTGGCTCAAAGGGTTGGAGCACCGGACCCATATACCTGAGGTGGCAGGTTCAAACCCAGCCCCAGCCAAAAACTGCAAAAAAAAAAAAAAAAAAAAAAAAAGAAAGGCTAAGAAATTCTAAACATTCTTGGTGTCTCCATTTCCTCCCACCCTGCAAATCAGCCCCTGTGACCCAGATCCACCTCTCTGACCCCAGTGAACCCTGCTGTGCAGCCCACTCTGCCCCTCACCCCTTTGGCTTCCAACCCCTCTCCAGAAAAAGACAAAATCCTTCCCAGGATCCTCTGCAGCATGGCCCCTGCCAATGTCCCCAAGCTCCCCCTCCTCTCTGCTCAGGCCACGTCAGCCTCCTCCCACTCTCCGGATGCTCTTCTTGCCACAGGACATCTGCACATGCCATTCCCTTTCCCTGGAATATTCTTGGCTTGACATGTATAAAGTATGGCTCTGCTTTCTCATCCCAACTCACGATCACTTCTAGAGAACCGTCTCCTGAGAACTCTGAAGCCTGGGGTCACAGGGAGTGCATGCATTAGAAGTTCACAGTCACGGGCTAGAGGCCCTTCTCTGCCCTGATCTGTGTGCACTTTGAGATGTACTTTCACACTCTCTGCACATTTGTTCGACTATAAAATTGGGAAAATGAGCAAGGTGTCTTCTTGCCCTTCCCATTCAGTCCACCCAGCTTCTGTGATTCTTTTGAGAATGTCCACTGGGTCCTATGACAGGAACGGTCCCCAAGGATGCCAGGAGCCCAGGGCCAAGGCTGTGGGAGTGTCCCATGTGAGACCTACCCGTGCCAGGGGTTTGATGTCTTTCTTGACCAGAGCCTCCATGAGGGCCACACCACTCTCAGAAATGGCCCGATGGAAGAGGTTCTTGGCCAGGGGAGATAAAACCTGAGAGGGGAGAGGATAGGAGGAGAGTTCATGTTCAGAGGAGGGTCCACCCACAGCTCTGCCCTGGCCCTTTTCCCAGCAGCCCCTGGGACTCAGTGTGCATGAGGGCTCCTTTCCCACCTGCCCTGTTTCCCAGGCCGCCCTGGGCCCAGCTTCCCCCAGAGAACATCAGTGAGATGGAGCCAAACACAGAGCCAGGGACAGAACAGGAAGAGTGTGGCACGCACAGGTCACAGCAATCTAAAGTATCAGGAAGAAGCTTGGTTATTCCCAAACACACAGTCTCACTGATTCCCATTACTCAGAATTTATCCCAAGAAAAATGATCACAGAGGCCCACAAAGACTTCTGAGTATGCCTGTGCTGTTTATAGAATGGGAAATGAGGATCTACTGTCATAAGATCAAATACAAACAATTCTTCCTTATTACCATGGAATATTATGCCATTATAAAGGTTAATATTATGGGGCAGAGTTTAATGTTAGGGAAATATTAATGTTATACTACAATGTTATATATGCTATTTTATACTAATCTTTATGTTAATTAGTATGCATTATGTTAATTTTAGTAAGGTTTTAGAAAACAAAAGATGATAGAAAAATAGATTGATCAATAGAGACAGTCATGAAAAAAGACCGGAAAATTACAAGTAAAATGTCCACACTATCTACCCCTGAGGAGTAGGATGTTAGATAGATTTTTAGTCTTTGGGCTTATCTGAAATGTTCCTTTATATCTGTTTTTAAATATGAAAGCATTTTCCTCTGAGTATTCAACTAGGAAAACAACATAGGATTGAAAAATCAGTAACTGGGCTGACCCTTTACTCAACTCCAAGGCTCCCTACAGCACCTTCCAATCTGGTTTCCCATCCCAGCTGCCTTCTGCATATGCCCAGACCCCAGAAGGACAACTCTAACCCCCAGGCTCTGTCTGTGCCCGACATGCTCTGTCCTATCCTTCCTCATCCTGTGGGGAGGAAAAAGGAGGGCGCATCCCACATCCCACCTGGCCACTCAGTCCCAGGGAGGCGCGCCTCCCTCTTGGCCACGGGGCACCACCAGATCACCTCAGTAGAGGCTCCTGCCTGAACTCAGGGCTCACGTCCCCTGACACTTAGCTCTGCCTTAGAACCAGACAATGACCTCTGCCCAACTCTCATACTTGCCTCCACTTGTTCATAATTTATACCCAGCCTACCTCCCCAAAGAGTGTCCTTCTGAGTCCTAGTGTTAAAATGAGTAGGAAGGGGAGAGGGAGCTCAAGCAAGTTGGAAGAGGAGGAATGCCACCATGGCAGAATGAGGCTGGACATTCTTATGGCCCAAGGACGTGAAGCTAAGTGCTGAGCTCCTGGGGGCCGAGGAGAGTTTGGTCCTTAGCTCTGTACCACCGGACTGCTGAACGATAAGTAGAGTCCATCCGCAATCCAGGTCCTGTAAGCATAGGTGCCCTTGGCTGCTGGGCTATCTCCAAGAGGTCCCATCAGCTGCCACACCAGCCTGCGGATTGGGTCTGCTGCCAGGAACACTTACAAGGACAGAGACACTTTCACCTCCTGCTGACTCTCCAAAGATGGTCACAGAGCCTGGGTTCCCTCCGAAGTTGGCAATGTTGTCCTGGACCCAGCGCAGAGCGGCCACCTGGTCCAAGTGACCCCAGTTCCCCGGGCTGTGTTCGTCCCCTGTGCTGTGAGTAAGAGAACAGGTTGGGGTGGGCAGCAGAGACTCCATGGCAGGGCTCTCAGGCTCCCCTTGGGGCTGGGGGCTCTCAGTGAGCCTTCCAGAATGAGGCTGGGCTCCAACCCCTCACACTGGGGTCCTCACCTGCCCTCCACTCCCCCAGCACTGCTGTCCTGTGGGCTCTGCATTTAATCATAGGACATGAGTTTCTGAGCATCTACTCAGTGCCCAGCACCGTCCTGGGCGCTGGAGCACATCTCAGAACAAAACTGGGAAAATCTCTCACTGCACTCAGCTCTCAGTACCGGCTACCTGCAAACCAACAGATCAATGTGGAACATGCTCTCTGGTAGGGAAAGTGCTTGTGGGAAAAATAAAAAGGCAGGGGGTGGGGCAGGTGGACACTGTTTCATGTCACATGACCAAGGAAGGCTTCTTGGAGGCCATGACATCTGAGGAGAAGCCTGAATTGAATAAGCTCATGAAACTTGGCATTGTTCAAATAAGAGAACGCCAGGCAGAAGAAACAGCAAGTGCAAAGGCCCTGGGACCCAGTGAACAGTGGGACCGTGTAGGAGGTGCAGCCAGCAGGGCCCTGTAGGCCTCTGTACAGAATTTGGATGTTGCAGTAAGTAAATGGGAAGGCACTGCAGGGTTTGTGCAGAGGAAAGACATGAGTCAATCTGTGTTGAAATGATCCCTCTGGCTACTGTGTGGATTAGTCACCATATAAAAGTAGCAGAGTGACTGAAGTACTCGTTAGGTGGTTATGATAATAATCAGGCCAGAGACAGACAACATTGACTGGGGTGGGAGCAAGGGAGGAGTGCGAACTCACCAGACCCTGAGTACAGTTTATGGGTGGAGCCAGGGGCTTTGCTGGCCCCTGGATGTGGGGGTGAGAGAAAGGGCAGAGTCCAGGCTGCCCTCAAGGCCTCCATCCTGGGCACCTGGGAGGATCGAGCAACCCAGCTGTGCAGGACACGTGGGGGAGCAGGGAGCCTCTGCTGGGGATGGGCTGTGGGAGTCCAGGCCTGAGTGTGTCCTTGTGAAGGGTGAGGGTCTCAGACAGCCAGTGGGGACAGGGGAGGTGGTTAGCAATGGGCGTCTGGGGGCAAAGAAGACATGGGGGTCTGACAGTGCCCCCTGGGAACACTGGGAATTAGTGGGGAGGGAGATAGATATACAGAGAGACCCAAGGACAGGTGTAAGGAGGGGCCAGCAGGGTTCTGAAAAGGAGGGGCTCCTAGGGTGGGAGGTGGCAGGTGCAGAGGGAAGGGAGGGTGTCACAGAGAAGGAAGTCACCCTGTGTGGCTGTTGCTGAGAGTCAGGGAAGGGTGGGCTGAGAATAGTTGGAGGTCATGGGAAACCTCAACAGAAATATCTTGGTGGCACTGTCAGGAAAAACCTGGCTGGTGTGAGTCGAGGGGAGGCAGGGAGCAGGGCAACAGAGAGAGGACATGCAGCCGTCTTCCTGGAACAGGCAGCAGAGACCCCGGCCGTAGATGAAGGGATGTGCAGTCAACAATGGTGACACCTGGGTGACTGGCCAGGGATGCCCCACTGGGAGACACAGTAGAGCCATGCCCTGTCCCTGGGTCTTCCCATGAGTGAGTGCACCTCACCACACTCACCCATCACATTAGGCATCAGACATTCTGGTCAGGTGCAATCAGACAAGGCTCACAGTCCCTTTGTCCACCTGCTCCCTGACACCTGCTCTCTGTCCACAGAGAAGACTGGAGCCTTGACCCCTGCATGCACAAGCAGCATATGGGGTGAGTGGGCCCCAAACACCTCCAGGAAGGGTGGCTCACAGGGGTCAGATGCTCTGACAACCTCCCCTGTCCAAACACTCACTCCTTCACCCACGAGCAGTCACCAAGTGCCCTCTGTGAGGCCACCTGCACTTATTTTCCCAGGAGAAGGAAGATGTGTGAACTTTCACTGCTGTGCCACATTTAATGGCTCAAAAGAGGAACTTGCCGTGTGCAGCAGAGGTGAAAAGAAGATGAGTAATTCAGAGAGGGAATATATGGGCTGGGATTTGCCAGATGAATAGGAGTATGTTAGCTAGCGTAAGCATTCCAGGCAGAGGGAAGAGCACACTCAAATGCGCAGAAACAGTGGGGCGTGGTGGCTCATGCCTGTAATCCCAGGACTGTGGGAGCCTGAGGAGGGAGAATTGTTTGAGCTCAGGAGTTTGTGACTTGCCTGAGCAAGAGTGAGACTCTGAGTCCTAAAAAAACGAAAAACACAGCTGGGCATGGGGATGAGCGCCTGCAATCCCAGCAGCTACAGAGACTGAGGCAGCAGGATGCCCACAGCCTGAGTCTGAGATAGCAGTGAGGTGTGACGCCATTGCACTCTGCTCAGGGCATAGGTGGGACTCTGTCTCAACTCAGCAACAAAAAAGAAAAGCTCAGAAGCAAATGAACAAGAGTACTGGGTTATCAGAGGTTAAGAGGTGACCAGTTATGAAGAGAAGGGGATTCCTTTTTCAAGGAACTTAGCAAAGGCCCCGGAGCACTGAGATGACCAGAGCTGGGTCCTGGAAGTTTCACAGTGGGAGGAAGTGCCATGAGGAGAGCCAAGAAACTTACCTGAAGAATCCCCAGATGCCCAGACGGTACTGAATGGTCACCACCACCACGTTTTCATGGGCAGAGAGGACCAGGCCATCATAGGTTGAGGCCCCGCCTACCACAAGTCCACCTCCATGGATCCACACCATCACCTGGGTGGGGAGGAGACCCCCACACTGGTTAGAGGAGGCTGAACTCTGAAGGTCTCCGGGGATATCTGGTTTCATCATTGACTTCTAGGCCATGACTCAAGCAGGCCATTACCCAAAGTCCATCAGCGTCCAGAAGGCTACAAAAGACAGCGTGTATCCTCCCTGACCCTCAGTACTGGGGCCCAGGCTGCTACCCCATTCCACCCACTCTGGATACTCTTAACTTTCTCCCTACCCCCAAAGCACCCTTTCTGCCCCCAGGTTCTTCAACATGAGAATGACTCATGGGAATGACAGGAAAGGATAAGGGTGCCACGTTCTCCCCACACTCCCATCACCCTCATGCCTGGACCC